>NC_072436.2:24946964-25254642 GCF_028878055.3 Symphalangus syndactylus
TGTACTGTCCTCTTTTTATCAGTGAGCCTGGTATCTGTGAGAAGGGATTATAGCAGAGGTAGCCAAAACTGATTACAAACAAGGTCCCAAGCCTGCTATGGCAGTGAGTACTCCAAGACTTAGCACAACTCAGGCAGAAGACCAACATGGAGTTCAGTCTATCCAATTGACTACAATCAGTGTAACATGTGAACAACTAAGATTTAAAAATGTGTTCTCATGTATTCATAAGGACCTCCTAGCCCTCACAGAACAGATGAAACGCTATATAAAAATTTCACACAAAAGAGCCTAGAAGCAGTGAATAGGCCATCAGCTGTACCCTAATATCTTAAAAGGTAGTATTTCTGTGACAACAGCTTATACAAATGAGAAAGCCAAACCTCTCAAGTTTTAAAGTTAAAGTACAACGGAAGATCTGTGAACAAGGTTTAACATAATTAAAAGCTAGTGTCCACATTAAGTGAGTGACTGGGTTACAATTTGAAATTTTATCTTCAAACCCACTGATCCAGTCTCTATCTCTCACCTTCCATTCCCTATCTTCCCACCTCTGTCTCTATTCTTTCTCCACTACTGCATCACATTTTTTAAAAAGGAGTATTTACTGTCAGATTTATGTAATAAAGTGTACACTCCTCAAGCTAAATTTGGAAAGAAGGCAAATGAAGCCTCTGTCCTGTGGGTGTCACTGGCTTTCCAAAGATAAAAGCTTCTTCAATCTTAAAATATGGCAAATATCATGTTCTTTCTGGCAGAGAGATGCCAGGAAAAGGCAACTGGATCCTTAAGATAAAGAAGCTGTTAAGTTCTATTTTCAAAAGAGTAAGGTAAATCTTAAAGCAGGAACAAGAAAGCACCAGCCTTTGGCTTAAGTTCTCTCGTGTGAAGAATAAGAGGTGGTGGTATCCTTCCCCATCTGTACTTAAAGCGGAAAAACAGCAGAAATATCTTTTTTTTTATTATACTTTAAGTTTTAGGGTATATGTGCACAATGGCAACTTTGTTACATATGTATACGTGTATCTTAAATACATATGACAAAGGGGCAGTTCCACTGGTGCATTCTTTCTTGTTTTGCTTCTAGGGGTCTGTCCCATTCTTAATCTTTGCCCTTTGTCTCTTTCACACAACTCTAAGACTCAGAGTTTTTTAATCTTTTCTTCTACCTCTCACTTCTTAACCAATATATAAGACAAAAATAACATTTTAATTTTATTATATACTTCCCATTCAAATTAAAAAAGAAAGATGAGTTAGTTCAGTTCATATTTTGCACTAAAACTAATTTCACATTACAAAGTTAAATTATTTGTGATCAACAAAAGGAAAAACATCTTACCCTATTAGCACCATCTGACATTTTCATCACCTTAGCATCATTAAATACAACAGGTCTAAAGTTAGAACTATAAAAAATACCAAAAATGCCCAACCCCATTCATAATGCACACCACAGTTCAGGTAAGAACAAAAACTCACCATTATCTTTATTTTCTTTCAAAAACCCATTAACAGCGTGTTTGAATTTAAAAATAGTCTCATCATCAGGCACTTGATGTCCAACTGTAAAAATTTTTAAGTAAGGAATAGTTTCTGGCAAATCCTATAAAGCAAAACCATAAAAGATGTGTATTATTTCACTTGTAGAGTGAGTAGGGGACCCAGAATATAAGCCAAGAGATTATAACAAACTTAATATGCCAATATCAGTATATGCAATTCTGATAAAAGAGCCATTTCTTCCAACACTGCTTCAACCAGGAAGTATCACTTGATTTTCAATAAAACTACATAATAGATAGTCACTAGGTATACAAAACTGAAAGCAAATTCCATGTGAATGAATGCATATTTAACTGTAAATTATATAAACAGTTCCATTTAATATTTTACAATTCAAGGGCCAGTGCCTTCATAAAGCAGCTACGATTTAAGTAGAAGAGTAGAGAATAGAGTCAGAAGAACTTGGATTTGAATTGTGACATAGAGGGAATTCCAGGCACTATTGAGAACTGATATTCTTGGGGTGGGAGAAAAGTAGATACAGATAAAAGACAGAAGAGGCTAAGTCAAAATCATTTTAACCATCCGTAAGTGTATAGTTCAGTGGCATCACATTCACAGTATTGTGTAACCATCACCACTGTCTATACCCAAAACTTTTTCATCATCCTCAACAGAAAGACTCTGACCATTAAACCATAATTCCCTTCTCCTCACCTCGTAGATCCTTTAGTCTGTTTTCTGTCTCTGTGAATTTGTCTATTCTAGGTAGTTCATACAAGTGGAATCATATCTTTGTCCTTCTGTGTCTGGTTTATTTCACTAAGCATGTTTTTAAGGTTCATCCATGTTGTAGCATGTATTAATTTTATTCTTTTTTATGGCTGAATAATATTCCATTGTGTGCATATAATGTTCTGTGTACCCATTCACCTACTGATGGACACCTTTTGGCCATTGTGAAAAATGCTGCTGTGAACACTGGTGTACAAGTATTTGTTTAAATCCTTGCTTTCAGTTCTTTTAGAACTGAAGTTCTGAGTTCAAATGGAAAGTATCAGCATGAACTCATGATGTAGTTTAAAAACAAACATTATTTCTTAGCACCATCCACAGAAGAAGACGAGTAACAATGAGCCTAGGAGCACTGAGCACCTCTAGCACTCAGACTCTCATCTTTCAATAGCATTCCCACCAGAAAGGAATCAAAGCTCCTTGGGAAAACGGCTGAGTTCAGGGTAGGGCAGGAAATGTACAAGATAAGCCTGGAATTTTTTTTCATATAAATAGCAAAAAAAGAGTGATCAAAGGTTACTAGAGTTGTGTCAAAAGGACTCAGGAGACAATCTAAGAAGCTCCAACTCTCCAAAGATAGGGCCTCAATTTGTGCTTCAATTAAAAAAAAAGAGAAATAACTAAATTCAAGTTTTAAGTCATCCTTGTTTGAGCCTGTTTTATCTTCTGTAAAATTATGTATTAATTGTAACCATTTAATCCTCTGAGCTTAGCCAAGAAAAAGCATTCGATAGGAGATACTAGCACAATTGCTACTTTATCAGCACAAGATTGTTGAGAGGATTAACTAAGTTAATACATGTGAAAGTACTTTTTTTTTTTTGAGATGGAGTCTTCCTCTGACGCCCAGGCTGTCATGCAGTGGCATGATCTTGGCTCACTGCAACCTCTGCTTCCCAGGTTCAAGCGATTCTCCTTCCTCAGCCGCCCCAGTAGCTGGGATTAGAGGTGTGCACCACCCACACCTGGCTAATTTTTTTTTGTATTTTTAATAGAGATGGGTTTCACCATGTTGGCCAGGCTGGTCTTGAACTCCTGACCTCAGGTGATCCACCCACCTTGGCCTCCCAAAGTGCTGGGATTACAGGTGTGAGTCTCTGCACCTGGCTGAAAGTACTTTTTAAATAGCAAACTGCTGTACAAATATTAACAAACATTAGGTGTTACTGTTTCCAAAAGCCATGGAACTGGTCAGAAGAAGGATCATTCTTTCCCACTGAGATGCTAAATGGCGCCAACAGAATATATGAATCTCTGTATTGTATCAACAGATACTGGGAAAAGAAATCATAAACTTAGAGAACGTTCTTTTACATGATGCTTACACATGCTCAGGCAACGGGTTAAAATAAGTGCTAAGAAATACTGGATATTCCTTTCTTTCCTTCAGGCCACTGCTAGTATTAAGTTTACTTGATTTTCAAAATATAGAATATGGAAGCTTATAGAATTTCTTAGGCACACACACAGCCTACTGCCAAATATTTTAGTTCAATTCATGTCTTCGATTTGATTTAAGACAGCAATTAAAAGCATGTAATTAGAGAAATAACTTGGTTCTCTTTTAAACTTACTACCCATCAAAGAAGGCCAAGCTTCATATTAGCACAAGATGATTACTGAATTATTATAAATTATTTTAGGATCAGAATGAAGAAAGTTCTTTTCAATGAAGGGTTCCACTTACTTCTGGTTTATAATAGCGTTGAGTATATGTTAAATCAATAATCAGTCCAAGTTCTTCATTTTGTTCTCGGATTTTGTTAAAAAGATCCAAAGGGGAAAAGCATTCTTCTGGAGCAAGTTTCTTTTCAAAACTCTGTCAGAAAGAATGAAATAAGAGCAAATATGTGCTTAAAATCCTGTACTACATTAGGCATTTATTCAAGTCCTGTGATGCTAACATACAACGAGATTCAAAGGAAAGTTTCCATTCTCCTGGAACATAGAAGGTATATTGTAACAATCTTTTCTTCCAGAGTGGTCAGAAAGAAAAAAATAAGCCCACTTCTATATATGTATTTCTGTATTTGTTTCATGTTGGTCTCCTAATCAGACTGTAAACTCCCAGATTTTATTCACCACTGTATCTCCAGCTCCAGGTGGAGTGCTTATCATATTTAGTGTTTATAAATATTTCTTTTCCTTTTTTTTTTTTTTTGAAACAGGGTGTTGCTCTGTCATCCAGGCTGGAGTGCAGTGACACAAACATGGCTCACTGCAGCCTCCACCTCCTGGGCTCAAGCAATCCTCCCACCTCAGCCTCCCAAGTAGCTGGGACTACAGGCATGAACCACCACATCTGGCCTTTTTTTAATTTTTTTTTAAAGTGATAGGGTCAGCTGGGCACGGTGGTTCACGCCTGTAATCCCAGCACTTTGGGAGGCCGAGGCGGGAAGATCACAAGGTCAGGAGATCGAGACCATCCTGGCTAACACTGTGAAACCCCGTCTCTACTAAAAATACAAAAAATTAGCCAGGCGTGGTGGCAGGCGCCTGTAGTCCCAGCTACCAGGAGGCTGAGGCAGGAGAATGGCGTGAACCCGGGAGGCAGAGTTTGCAGTGAGCCGAGATCACACCACTGCACTCCAGCCTGGGTGACAGAGCGAGACTCTGCCTCAAAAAAAAAAAAAAATTTAAAAAATTTAAAAAAAAAAAGAGATAGGGTCCTGCCGTCTTGCCATGTAGACCAGGCTGATCTCAAACTCCTGAGCTCAAGCAACCCTCCTGTCTCGGCCTCACAAATAAATATTTCTTACATGTCTACACATATAAATGATGGCTTTCATTGCTGAATATTCTTTTATGTATGTGGTTTATTTTTGAACTTTATGCTCTGTTCCTTCAATCTGTCTGGCTACTCAGGTGCCAGCAATGTACTTTTTAAAAAATAGACTAGTTTGGCTGGGTGCAGTGGCTCACGCCTGTAATCCCAGAACTTTGGGAGGCCGAGGCAGGAGGATCACGAGGTCAGGAGATCGAGACCATCCTGGCTTACATGGTGAAACCCCATCTCTACTAAAAACACAAAAAAATTAGCCAGGCGAGGTGGCGGGCGCCTGTAGCTACAGCTACTCAGGAGGTGGAGGAAGGAGAATGGCGTGAACCCAGGACACAGAGCTTACAGTGAGCCAAGATCACACCACTGCACTCCAGCCTGGGCAACAGAGACAGATGCCATCTCAAAAAAAAAAAAATAGACTAGTTTTCAGAGCAGTTTTAGGTTCACAGGAAAACTGAGCCAAAAGGACAGACAGTTCCCACACCTACTTTGCCTTCCCCACCCCACCCAGACTCCCCCACTATCCACATTCCATACCAGTGTGGTCCATTTGTTACAAATGAAGAACCAACTCTGACACGTCATTATCACCAAAGTATAGGGGTTAGGTGTGCATGATTCGTTCTATGTTACACATTGTATATACATATTATGTTATATATATTTTGCCACAAAAAAAAATGAGAAAAAGAACTAAGTTCAAGTTTTGATTCTTCCTTTTCTGAGCCTGTTTGATTATCTACAAAATCATTTATTAGATGTAACCATCTATCCTCTGAGCTTAGTGCAGAATAAGCACTCAATAAGAGATATTAGTACTACTGCTACTTCATCAGCACAGGATTGTTGTGAAATGTGTTAATATATGTGAAGCCCTTTTATAGGTTTTGATCAATATATAACAACATGTATCCACCCTTACAGTATCACACAGAATAGTTTCACTTCCCTAAAAATTCCCTGTGTCTCCAACACCTTCTTTTTGGAGACAGGGTCTTGCTCTGTTGCCCAGGCTGGAGTACAGTGGCATGACCACGGCTCACTGCAGCCTTGACCTCCTGGGCTCAATCCATCCTCCCACTTCAGCCTCCTGAGCAGCTGAGACTACAAGCACACACCACCACACCTAGTTAATTCTTGTATTTTTTGTAGAGACACGGTTTCGCAATGTTGCCCAGGCTGGTCTAAAACTCCTGGGCTCAAGCGATACACCCACCTTGCCTCCCAAAGTACGGGATTACAAACATGATCCAACAGGCCTGGCCTGAAATGACTCATTTTTAAGCCCAGACGTGCAGAGAAGCTGACACAGCAGTTGAAAAAGGAAATCTGATCTATGAGTCACAAATTAAGTAAATTCCCAAAACGTTTCAAGTAGGCTTCTCCTGATACTAATCTGAGCTATGCTGGGGAAGTCTAATAAGAAAGACATGGAATCTAGAAAACAATTATTTGTCTTCACCTTCTCATCTTTTTTATGGCTGTCAAAAGCTTTCCCCTCCTATTGCTCCTATTCCTTTCCTAGTTTAAACAAAAACACAATCTTCAGATTTTCCCCACTGAAAACCTGATCTTGATGATCCAGGGGATATTTTTGATTGTGACCATGGAAGGAAAGGAGTCCCACTGGCATTCAGTGGGTAAGGGTTACAAATTCTAAACAACTTGCCGAATTCAAGACAGTCCTACAAATGTGTCCCACATCCTGAATGGCTTTTGGATGTCCTATTCAACATTAATATAGATAAAAAGCTGTTCATATTTAGCTTGGCCTTAGAACCTAACTCCATTTCACAAATA
Source organism: Symphalangus syndactylus (assembly GCF_028878055.3). Taxonomy (NCBI): domain Eukaryota; kingdom Metazoa; phylum Chordata; class Mammalia; order Primates; family Hylobatidae; genus Symphalangus; species Symphalangus syndactylus. The sequence goes on from NC_072436.2 coordinate 24,953,848, forward strand.
AACACAAAGTATCTTTTGTACAATACTAATATCTATTGAATTTTCCAGGATAATAATCACCTTATCAACCAAATGAAGATTACACTTTGTTCTGTTTGGAAATCTATTATAGAAACTCCTACCACTAAAGCAATATAAGCCACCTAGACCAGTCTACATTTGTAATTCTTGAATTCATGGCGCAGGCAACTATTACTCTATGTCTTTTAATGCAGTCATGTCCAAACATTTATATATTGAAATGAACATTATTTTATTATAAATTACTTTTATTTTATTTTTTATATTATAGTTAGGGTGTTCACTGGTGTTTTTGTTTAAAATATAAAGTAGGTTGTATGTACCTATGACCTTCATTTCAGGATAGTAAAGGGGTCATTACAAAGTATTTGCTATAAAAAGAGAAAATGGAATGTGATAGAGTGGAGAACAGTATTCTGCATGGTGAACTCAGTTGCCTGAAAGAATACTGAATTAACTTTTGCTTACCTTTTGCAAAGGAACTTTGAAAGCAATGAAACGAGTCCCAGGCATCCGCTGTCCAACTGGGAGATAGTCTTTCCACCTATTAGATATATTTTTTGTTAGCCAAATTGTATGTTACCCTTGTTTCCTTGCATAGAATAAGACTTTTTGAAAATGGGAATCACAGCCCACACAACATGTCCTCTCTTCTCTCTCTGCTTTGCATTTTGCCACTCCATTTATTAAACCCCACCAAGTAACGACCTATACTGTCCTCTCCTGTTTCCCCATCATGAAAACGAACACAAGCCAACACAACAGTACAACTCAAATAAGGCCTATATAAAACCGGAGACACCCAGAACTTCTGTATCCCTGTTAAAATTGGCCCAGTACCAGATACTAAAGTGCCATTAATACAAACACATTCACTGAAATAATTTAAATTCAACTATTTCACTTCACGGTTTTAGTTTTCATACGACTCATGCCATCAATTTCAATTAGTAGGAAACTTCAAGTTCATATTTTAAGAGAAAACCTGCTAGAAGAGGGACTGTGAACTTCACTTAATAATGCTAGGAACTGGCCGGGCGCGGTGGCTCACGTCTGTAATCCCAGCACTTTGGGAGGCTGAGGCAGGTGGATCACCTGAGGTCAGGAGTTCGAGACCAGCCTGACCCACATGGTGAAACCCCGTCTCTACTAAAAATACAAAAAAATTAGCCGGGTGTGGTGGCGGGCGCCTGTTATCCCAGCAACTTGGGAGGCTGAGGGAGGAGAATCACTTGAATCCGGGAGGCAGAGGTTGCAGTGAGCCGAGATCGGACCATTGCACTCCAGCCTGGCGGACAAGAGCAAAAATCCATCCCAAAAACGAAAACAAAAACAAACAAACAAAAAAAACGGATTGGAAGAAAACAGGAGATTCACTAATTAGAACCCAACTGCAATAGGTCAGGCAAGACCTGTATTAAGGTACTGACAGAAAGTGACAGTCAAAAGATAGTGGATAAAATGAAGAGGACTTATTGAGGTGTGAGATGGTGGAGGATGGTCTCAAAGAGTAAAAACAGTTCACTGCACCTACGTGCAAAGTCTCAAAATTAATCATTGGTACGTACAAAGGAGTATCTTTCAAACGAGGCCTGTTAGGAAGTAACAAAGTATGTTCTTTGCGACTTCTGGAAACAATACAAACCAACTTGCCATGTGAGATCTCAGGGCGCTACTACTGCTGGGTTCCTAACGCAAAGCATTACACTTGCCGTGCCAACGTAACAAGGAATTGAGGAGGTTCCATTTTGGGAATTAAGGAGCGTCCCCAACAGTAACAGTCCCACCTTAAAGCAATCCTTCCGTATTTTACCTAAGAGCAATGGCCAGAACCTCCCTTTTACAAGAATACGGAGAAATCACAGGACATCACAGACATCGCCCCTTTCAGCTACAGCGGGTGGCGCAGAGGGTCAAAGCCTCAAAGCAACGGGCGGACAGGTCAAGCTTGCGACGGCAACAGCGAGAGGCAGAGACCACACAAGATGAAGCCCAGACCCAGAAGCCACGAGCTGGAAAGGCCACGCCAAGGGACCAAGACATACTACCTTTCGGGGATGTGGTTTCCGCCCTTCTTCTTGGCTGAGGAGCGTCCTGAAAAGTCGCGTCTCCGGCCCCAGCCACTGCGGGGATGATGCCTCTGGCTCATGTGGGTTCCAAGAAGCCGCCCACCCAATGCCAAGCCGGCCGAAGGCGCCAGTCGGGCGCCCTCAGTGCCAAGATAAGACCCGAGACCGGAAGAGACTCGGCAGCCACCTACGCCGCGCTCCAGCATCTCGCTATTGCGCATGTGCCACCGCCTGTCGTGATGGCGTAACCACGCTGGCTTACTGAGACTCCTGATTTGTAAACAGGACTTTGTTGGCTACAGCGCCCTCTTTAGCCAGAGGCTGGTAGCACAGATCAATAAGGGCGTGTATGCACCCTTCAGAATTCAAACAGTGAGGCACAGGGAAGTCCCTCTGCCCGATCCGCCCCCAGCCCCGGTTCCTTGTGTGTTCTTCTAGATATTTACCAGTGCTTACATTCATATTTTGCATATTGTGTATACATATTTACTTTCACATATATGTATATCCTCTTTTTATACAAAAGGAGTAACTGTACATATTCTACAATATACCTTGAACACTGAGTTTCCCAGTCAATTTATGCATACATAGATCCTATTTTTTAATGGCTATAGGCAATTTAATTGCTTATGAGTAACATAATTAAAAGTACCATAACGTATTTAGCCAGTTCAATATTAATGGACCTTTAGTTGTTTTCAGGTTCTTTTCAAATCTTGTTACAGACAATGCTGCAATGTGAACATCCTTATACATCTATACAACTATATCTAAATTCCTAGAAGTAGAATGTCTGGAATGAAACACATACAAACTTAAAATTTTGAAAGATACTACCTAATTACCCTCCAAAAATAATGTAGAAACATACATTCCCATCACAGCCAAACTTTTATTGGGTTCCTATCACATACCAGGTATCATGTTACAGGTGGACAGAATGTATTTAAGTTTTAGCAAATACAAAAAATAACTGAGAGTGGAGCTCAAGTCCAAGGTTTCCACACAGTCTCAAGCATAAAGATCTATACCCGTTAGAAAAACATTGAATTCTGCTAAAAGTGGAACTACAAAGGACAACATACCCTATAGTAGCTTTGAAAATAGAATAGAGTACTAAATTCCAGATTAAACGGTAAGTAATTATGATTGCAGACGTTTTTTTTTGAGACCCGGTTTCACTCCACCACCAGGCTGGAGTACAGTGGTCCCATCTCAGCTCACTGCAACCTCCACCTCCCGGGTTCAAGCAATTCTCCCTGCCTCAGCCTCCCGAGTAGCTGGGACTACAGGTGCGTGCCACCACTCCAAGCCAATTTTTTGTATTTTAGTAGAGACAGGGTTTCTCCATGTTTGCCAGGATCGTCTCAATCTCTTGACCTCATGATCAGCACTCCTCGACCTCCAAAAGTGCTGGGATTACAGGCTGGAGCCACCGCACCTGGCCAATGGCAGATTTTTGAAAGTAATTTTTACTTTTTAGTGTCTAATTTATGAAAGTAACTTACCTATATTTTTAGTAATCTTTGCAACCATTTTAGAGCTGGGTAAACCAAGGATGAGAAAGATCAGAGCTATTGAATAAATGAATATTAATAAAGCTAGACTGCTAGCTTTATTAACATTTTTGAGACAGTACTTTTCCAACCAGTCTTAAATACATAAACATTTACAATTCTGAAAATTTCCACATCATTTAAAATGTGTCAATATTCATAAATTGTTCATTGGAAAGACAAAAAGACAGGTTAGCAGAACATAACAAACCTACAATTAGGAACATTTAATCATTTGTTGTTGTTGTTGAGATGGAGTCTCTCTCTGTCACCCAGGCTGGAGCGCAGTGCGCGATATCCGCTCACTGCAACCTCTGCCTCCTGGTTTCAAGCAATTCTCCTGCCTCAGCCTCTTGAGTAGCTGGGACTACAGGCATGTGCCACCATGCCCGGCTAATTTTTGTATTTTTAGTAGAGACAGGGTTTCACCAAGTTGGCCAGGCTGGTCTTGAACTCCTGACTGCAAGTCATCTGCCCTCTTCGGCCTCCCAAAGTGCTGGGATGACAGGCATGAGCCCCCGTGCCCAGCCCACATTCAAATTTGACATTAAATTGTAAAATATTGTGGCCGGGCATGGTGGCTCATGCCTGTAATTCCAGCACTTTCGGTGGCCGAGGCGGGCAGATCACTTGAGGTCAGGAGTTTGAGATCAACCTGGCCAACATGGTAAAGTCCTATCTCTACTAAATATACAACAATTAGCTGGGCATGGTGGCTCATACCTGCAGTCCAGGGTACTTGAGAGGCTGAGGCAAGAGAATGGCTTGAATGTGGGAGGCAGAGGTTGCAATGAGCCAAGATTGTGCCACTGCACTCCAGCCTGGGCAACAGAGCGAGACTCTGTATCACAAAATAAATAAATAAATAAATAATACAATGTTCTTTTCGAATTTATGAAAAATTCCAATAGGTGTATAGTAGCCAAAACTACAAATGATACAAATGTCTACAGACAAGACAAGATACAAAATGTGACATAAATCTTTCAGAAGCTAGAAAAGCTGTATTGGGCTTACACTTTCATTCGCTAAAAGACACAACACTGGGGTGAGAACAAATTCAGTTAGGGTTGACACAAGAAAATCCAGACCTAGGCAGAATAGGGTTTATAGAAAGTAACCAGACATACTAATGGATAACATAAATGAGGTAATATGACATAAAACAAAACGGAAAAAGAATATTATAATTATTTTCTTCAGTGTACAGAAGTAATGGAAGTTCTGGACGAGCTACATAAAAAACATAAATTTTCTATTCTATTAATACAAAATAAGTGTGTCGAATTGTTTGTCACAGAAACCAAAAAATCCACACAAATCTCTTTTTTCCTGTACCCTCACCTTGCCTGTTTCCTATTCTCCACTAAATGCTTTAACTCTTCATTTTCCCTGGCCCTTGCACCCAAGCATGGCTGACAGGAAATCCTAAAGGCCCAAGATTCTATAGTGGCTGTTTGCAAGGGAGAGGAGGCTATCAGTAACTGCCACACTGGATCCTCTTATGTGAGAAGAAAGAAGGTATCCTGAATGCCTCTCACGTATAAAAGAGCAGGATGGCAGGGTGTCTGTGTGGCCCAAGGAGCCAGAGGTAGCAAACTGCGAGCAAAAGAATTGTGACCAAAGGCTAGAATAGGGAAGGTCTGCAGGCAGCCTTGTCTTCTACCTCTCTGGTGTTTGCCTCTCATGAGCAGAGTCCGTTTTCCAAACATCGGGACACTGAAAGAAGACTCCTGCTCTGAAAGTTGACAAGAAGGAATATCCACGAATGTAAAAATGCAAGATCAAGGCTTGGTCCAGAAACAATGCCTAAAATCAAGGGGTAAAAAAAGGGGAGCAGAAGAGAGATCCAAGTCCAACCTGGCGCAGCCCAAGAAGGTAGGATTCGAGGAGAGGAAACTAAAAGAGAAGAGCCTTGGACCACATCATCTCCTATAAGGGGCAGTCAACGAACTTTGCTGTTCAATCAAGTTACAAAAGAGGGTTCTTTAATCCCTTCCTTTGGCCCTTGAAAGCGGCAGTAGGGCAGGGCGCCGTGGCTCACCCCTGTCATCCCAGCACTTTGGGAGGCTGAGGCGGGCGGATCATGAGGTCAGGTGATCGAGACCATCCTGGCTAAAAGGGTGAAACCCTGTCTCTACTAAAAATACAAAAACTTAGTTGGCTGAAGTAGCGGGCACCTGTAGTCCCAGCTACTCAGGAGGCTGAGGCGGGAGAACGGCGAGAACCTGGGAGGTGGAGCTTGCAGTGAGCCGAGATCACGCCACTGCCCTCCAGCCTGGGTGACAGAGCGAGATTCCATCTCAAAAAAAATAAAATTAAATTAAAAAGTAGCAGCAAATTCATTAATCAGATTCACTGAAATGGTTTCAGAACAACTGTAATTGCTCAACTTAGACGTCCCTTTCCTTTCTCCCCAAGGATATCGTGTATGTACTGTATAATCATAAATGCATAATATTATATGAAACATAACGTATAAAATATAAATGTTAGTTAATTATATTAGTGAACATTTATGAGAAACATTGAGATGATCTCCCTAACATGAAAGCCTGGGGGAAAGTGGGACTATCATGTCTGTCTGGTAGATTTCACCTCCCCAGAGCTCAGCCACATAGTGCTGTTACAGCTTTCCTACCACCTCTGCCAGCCAATCCTGTCTTGTTGGGAATCTGACCTCCCTATTGGCTATCACAGACCTTTAAACTGCCTGCTTTGTGACATCATTCTCCCACCTAACCTACCGCCACCTGGTAGCATCTTGGGGCATCCTGGGTGTGGCCTGTAAATTTATATCATCGCAAGTGGCCAGTGACCAGTAATCAGTTGCCAGTGGCCTTCATACTGGACACATGCACTCGTTGGCGTCAGCCACCCAGACATCCGCTAGTATCGTCTCTTCTTCCCTTGTATCTGCAGTTGATGTTTCTTCTTCTCTGACCATGTCAGGTAAAGAAAGAAACTTTTTAAAACGGTTTTCATGAGATTTCTTTGCCCCTAAATTTAGATTTCTTTCCCCCTATAGTCCCAAACAGCTTGGAATAACAGGGAAACTATTGAAGTACAAATCTGCAGACCTCGTTTCAGTTTTGGCTTTGACATTTACTGGCTGTGTGACTTTAGATAAATTTCTTCTCTCACAAATTCTGTTTCCTCATCTGTTACATTAGGATAATAGATTGGTTATTCCCCCTGGCCCTTTTCTTTTCTAATACTGAGTCTTAAAGGGTAGACGTATAGAAAATGAAATCAGAGACTTTCTGAGAGTGCTCATTTCAACCGAAACAGAGAAAAAACCGAAGTGGCCTAGAAAACTAGCAATATATTCTGAGATGTTTCATGTGGAATGGTCTCCCTCCACTAATATTTCAACTTTCCTATTTTAAATTTAGTGATGTTTAGTGATGTTTTAAATAATATTCAGCCAGGCACAGTGGCTCACACCTGTAATCTCAGCACTTTGGGAGGCCATCTCCCTAATATTTCAACTTTACTATTTTAGGTTTAGTGATGTTTACTGATGTGTAGTGATGTTTTTAATATTCAGTTGGGCGTGGTATCCCATGCCTGCGGTCTCAATGCTTTGGGAACCTGAGGTGGGAGGATCGCTTTGGGCCTAGGATTTCCCGGGCAGTCTGGGCAACATGGCAAGACCCCATCTCTACAAAAACTTTTTAAAACTCAGTCAGGGTTGGGGGTATGCCAGCTACTCAGGAGGCTGAGGTGGGAGGATCAGAGGACTGCTTGAGCCCAGGAGGTTGAGGCTGCAGTGAGTCATGTTCATACCACTGGACTTCAGCCTGGGTGACAAAGTGAGAATCTCTCACAAACAAACAAAGAAAAGTAATATTCACGTTTTGGACATTCCTATCTAAACTAGGTGGAAAGAGAAAATGGAGAGTTCTGGATTATAAAGAGGCTGGTATTCTAGGGTAAGGAATTTGGTATTTTAATTAAAGCAGAAAGACAGGGTCCCCTCCTCTTCCCCTTGGGATATGCCAAGGAGAATGACAAAACGACTTTAAAAGAAAAAAATATATTTTAAATTTAAAAAAAAAAAAAGCAGGAGGACAACAGAGTGAAATCTATTCAGAGTAGGGCAAAATGAAGTTGGTTTTAGCAAATGCTTAGATGAATGGACTAGGAAGGAAACAAGCTACAATACACATCCCTAGGAAAAGCAGCTTATCAGAAGTCATATTCAGTCACTTTTTTCTGCTGCCTTTTTGAACATAGATGACACTTGACAGTTTTTAATATAAACATTTCAGAAATATGTTTTAGAGGCCGGGCACGGTGGCTTACGCCTGTAATCCCAGCACTGTGGGAGGCCGAGGTGGGCTGATCACCTGAGGTCAGGAGTGTGAACAAGCCTGACCAACATGGAGAAACCCCATCTCTACTAAAAATACAATATGAGCTGGGCGGTGGTGGCACATGCCTGTAATCCCAGCTACTTGGGAGGCTGAAGCAGGAGAATCACTTGAACCCGGGAGGCGAAGGGTGCGGTGAGCCAAGATTGCACCATTGCACTCCAGCCTGGGCAATAAGAGCGAAACTCCGCTTCAAAAAGAAAAAAAAAGGAAGAAAGAAATATGTTTTAGAAATGATGCTTCCAGGCAGGGTGCGGTGGCTCACGCCTGGAATCACGGCACTTTGCGAGGCTGAGGCAGGCAGACTGCCTGAGGTCAGGAGTTGGAGACCAGCCTAGGCAACATGGTGAAACCCCATTTCTACTAAAAATATAAGAATTAGCTGGGTGTGGCGGCATGCACCTGTAATCCTACCTACTTGGGAGGCTCAGGCATGAGAATTGCTTGAACCGGGGAGGCGCATGATGCAGTGAGCCGAGATCGTGCCACTGCCCTTCAGCCTCAGCGACAGAGCGAGACTCCATCTAAAAACAAACAAACAGATGATCAATGCAGGTATCTCTAAAAGCTTACCACCAAGGAAAATGATTATATCCATAGATTTCCTCCACCAAACCGGCTTAGTCCACACGTAAATCATTAGCAACTCAGCCCTAACTCATTTCATCACAGTTACAAGAGAAGTTAGTGAGAAAACCACTAACTAGGAAAATGAAAACCAAAGCAAGCCAGGTCAACTTGGGCTCACTGCAGACATCTCTTCCTTATGCTTGGGCACACAGCACAACTCACAACAGTGCCTTTTTCACAGACCCCTCTTTCATTTCCTCCACAAAACCCATCAGGTCACTTTAGTTCATGATGTTTCAAAATAAACAACCATCACGAGAAAAACATGCAGTATGTCTTACAATGTTGTATTCCTTAAAAATATGACAAGGAAAAAACATGTAGAAAAATCAGGGCATTTAAAAGCAATCTACAGGCCGGGTACGGTGGCTCACACCTGTAATCCCAGCACTTTGTGAGGCTGAGGCAGAAGATCACCTGAGGTCAGGAGTTTGAGACCAGCCTGGCCAACATGGTGAAACATTGTCCTCACTGAAAATACAAAAATTAGCCAGGGATGGTGGCAGGCGCCCGTAATCCCAGCTACTGGGGAGGCTGAGGCAGGAGAATCACTTGGACCCGGGAGGCAGAGTTTGCAGTGAGCCGAGATCGTGCCACTGCACTCCAGCCTGGGCAAAAGAGTGAAATTCTGTCTCACTCTTATAAATGAAATAAAATTAATAAAACAAAAGCAATTTACATTCTACAGACATACTAGCGAATGACATAAATGAGCTAATATGGCCTAAAACAAAATGGAAAAAATACATTATGATTATTTTCTTCAGTGTACAGAAGTCATGGAAGTGCTGGACTATCTAGCTACATAAAAAATATTGGGCCGGGCACAGTGGCTCACGCCTGTAATCCCAGCACTTGGGGAGGCCGAGGCAGGCAGATCACAAGGTCAGGAGACCATCCTGGCTAACACGGTGAAACCCTGTCTCTACTAAAAATACAAAAATTTAGCCGGGCATGGTGGAGTACCTGTAATCCCAGGTACTCGGGAGGCTGAGGCAGGAGAATGGCGTGAACCTGGGAAGCGAAGCTTGAAGTGAGCAGAGATCGGCCACTGCCCTGCAGCCTGGGCGACAGAGAGAGACTCTCTCTCAAAAAAAAAAAAAAAAAAAGAAAGAAAGAAAAAAATTTAATTGTCTATTCTGTTAATACAAAATAGGTATGTCCAATTGTTTGTTACAGAAACCAAAAAATCCACACAAATCTCTTTTTTCCTATACCCTCACCTTGCCGGTTTCCTATTCTCCACTAAATGCTTTAACTCTTCATTTTCCCTGGCCCTTGCACCCAAGCATGGCTGACAGGAAATCCTAAAGGCCCAAGATTCTATAGTGGCTGTTTGCAAGGGAGAGGAGGCTATCAGTAACTGCCACACTGGATCCTCTTATGTGAGAAGAAAGAAGGTATCCTGAATGCCTCTCACGTATAAAAGAGTAGGATGGCAGGGTGTCTGTGTGGCCCAAGGAGCCAGAGGTAGCAAACTTTGGGCAAAAGAATTGTGACCGAAGGCTAGAAGAGGGAAGGTCTGCAGGCAGCCTTGTCTTCTACCTCTCTGAGGTTTGCTTCTCATGAGCAGAGTCTGTTTTCCAAACATCGGGACACTGAAAGAAGACTCCTGCTCTGAAAGTTGACAAGAAGGAATATCCATGAATGTAAAAATGCAAGATCAAGGCTTGGTCCAGAAACAATGCCTAAAATCAAGGGGTAAAAAAAGGAGAGCAGAAGAGAGATCCAAGTCCAACCTGGCCCAGCCCAAGAAGGTAGGATTCGAGGAGAGGAAACTAAAAGAGAAGAGCCTTGGACCACATCATCTCCTATAAGGGGCAGTCAACGAACTTTGCTGTTCAACCAAGTTACAAAAGAGGGTTCTTTAATCCCTTCCTTTGGCCCTTGAAAGCGGCAGTAGGGCCAGGCGCGGTGGCTCACCCCTGTAATCCCAGCACTTTGGGAGGCTGAGGCGGGCGGATCACGAGGTCAGGTGATCGAGATCATCCTGGCTAAAAGGGTGAAACCGTCTCTACTAAAAATACAAAAACTTAGCTGGCTGAAGTAGCGGGCAACTGTAGTCCCAGCTACTCAGGAGGCTGAGGCGGGAGAATGGCGTGAACCTGGGAGGTGGAGCTTGCAGTGAGCCAAGATCACGCCACTGCCCTCCAGGCTGGGTGACAGAGCAAGATTCCATCTCAAAAAACATTAAATTAAATTAAAAAGCAGCAGCAAATTCATTAATCAGATTCACTGAAATGGTTTCAGAACAACTATAATTGCTCAACTTAGACGTCCCTTTCCTTTCTCCCCAAGGATATCATGTATGTACTGTATAATCATAAATGCATACTATTATATAATATGAAACATAACGTATAAAATATAAATGTTAGTTAATTATATTAGTGAACATTTATGAGAAACATTGAGATGATCTCCCTAACATGAGAGCCTGGGGGAAAGTGGGACTATCATGTCTGTCTGGTAGATTTCACCTCCCCAGAGGTGCTGTTACAGCTTTCCTACCACCTCTGCCAGCCAATCCTGTCTCATTGGGAATCTGACTTCCCTATTGGCTATCGCAGAACTTTAAACCGACCACCTCTGCCAGCCAATCCTGTCTTGTTGAGAATCGGACCTCCCTATTGGCTATCGCAGACCTTTAAACTGCCTGCTTTGTGACATCATTCTCCCACCTAACCTACCGCCACCTGGTAGAATCTTGGGGCTTCCTGGGTGTGGCCTGTAAGTTTGTATCATCGCAAGTGGCCAGTGACCAGTAATCAGTTACCAGTGGCCTTCATACTGGACACATGCACTCGTTGGCGTCAGCCACCCAGACATCCGCTAGTATCGTCTCTTCTTCCCTTGTATCTGCAGTTGTTTCTTCTTCTCTGACCATGTCAGGTAAAGAAAGAAACTTTTTAAAACGGTTTTCATGAGATTTCTTTGCCCCTAAATTTAGATTTCTTTCCCCCTATAGTCCCAAACAGCTTGGAATAACAGGGAAACTATTGAAGTAGAAATCTGCAGACCTCGTTTCAGTTTTGGCTTTGACATTTACTGGCTGTGTGACTTTAGATAACTTTTCTTCTCTCACAAATTCTGTTTCCTCATCTGTTACATTAGGATAAGAGATTGGTTATTCCCCCTGGCCCTTTTCTTTTCTAATACTGAGTCTTAAAGGGTAGACGTACAGAAAATGAAATCAGAGACTTTCTGAGAGTGTTCATTTCAACCGAAACAGAGAAAAAACCGAAGTGGCCTAGAAAACTAGCAATATATTCTGAGATGTTTCATGTGGAATGGTCTCCCTCCACTAATATTTCAACTTTCCCATTTTAAATTTAGTGATGTTTAGTGATGTTTTAAATAATATTCAGCCAGGCACAGTGGCTCACACCTGTAATCTCAGCACTTTGGGAGGCCATCTCCCTCACTAATATTTCAACTTTACTATTTTAAATTTAGTGACGTTTACTGATGTGTAGTGATGTTTTTAATATTCAGTTGGGCGTGGTATCCCATGCCTGCGGTCTCAATGCTTTGGGAACCTGAGGTGGGAGGATCGCTTTGGGCCTAGGATTTCCCGGGCAGTCTGGGCGACATGGCAAGACCCCATCTCTACAAAAACTTTTTAAAACTCAGCCAGGGTTGGGGGTATGTCTGCTACTCAGGAGGCTGAGGTGGGAGGATCAGAGGACTGCTTGAGCCCAGGAGGTTGAGGCTGCAGTGAGTTGTGTTCACACCAGTGGACTTCAGCCTGAGTGACAAAGTGAAACCCTGTCACAAACAAACAAACAAAGGAAAGTAATATTCACGTTTTGGACATTCCTATCTAAACTAGGTGGAAAGAGAAAATGGAGAGTACTGGGTCATAAGGAGGCAGGTATTCTAGAGTAAGGAATTTGGTAGTTTAATTAAAGCAGAAAACAGGATCCCCTCCTCTTCCCTTGGGATATGCCCTGGAGAATGACAAAATGATTTTAAAAGAAAAAAATATATTTTAAATTTGAAAAAAAAAGAAGCATAAGGAAAAAAAGAAGCATAAGGACAACAGAGTGAAATCTATGCAGAGTAGGGCAAATGAAGTTGGTTTTAGCAAATGCTTAGATCGATGGACTAGGAAGGAAACAGGCTAGAATACAGTATCCCTAGGAAAAGCAGCTTATCAGAAGTCACATGCAGTTACTTTTTTCTGTTGCCTTTTTCAACATAGATGACACTTGACAGTTTTTAACATAAACATTTTAGAAATATGCTTTAGAGGCCAGGCAAGATGACTCACACCTGTAATCCCAGCACTTTGGGAGGCCGAGGTGAGCTGATCACCTGAGGTCATTTCGAGACCAGCCTGACCAACATGGAGAAACCCTGTCTCTACTAAAAATACAAAATTAGCCGGGCATGTTGGCACCTGCCTGTAATCCCAGCTACTTGGGAGGCTGAGGCAGGAGAACCATTTGAACCTGGGAGATGTAGGTTGCAGTGAGCCTAGATCATGCCATTGCACTCCAGCATGGGCAACAAGAGCAAAACTCTGTCTCAAAAAGAATATATATATATATATAAATATACATGTATATTTATATATAAAATATACATGTATATTAATATATATATATGTTTTAGAAATGATGCCTCCAGGCCGAGCTCGGTGGCTCACACCTATAATCCCAGCACTTTGGGAGGCTGAGGTGGGTGGATCACCTGAGGTCAGGAGTTCGAGATCAGACTGGCCAACATGGTGAAACCCCATCTCTACTAAAAATACAAAAATTAGCTGGGTGTGGTGACAGGCGCCTGTAATCCCAGCTACTCAGGAGGCTTAGGGAGGAGAATCTCTGGAATCTGGGAGGCAGAGGTTGCAGTGAGCCGAGATCTTGCCACTGCACTCCAGTCTGTATGACAGAGCAAGACTCCATCTCAAAAGAAAAGAAAAGAAATGATGCTTCCTACAAACAAGAAACTAATAAGTGGTTACCTAGAGAGCTGCAGGACATGTAGTTTGCAGTGTCCTGTTTCTAATTTTGAAATTATATGGATGTTTCTCCTATTAACAATAAAATTAAGTTTTCTGAAAAAAGAATATCGTTATTTGCATCAGAAGAACAATACCTTTGTGTGAAAAGTAGATTTCAAGTAAAAGCTGCTTTTTTATCTTAATACTTTCTTCCAAAAACAGAGTACATACTGATTTACAATGGGCTGCTTTTAGACCTAAGAATAAAAAGTCAAGCCACATATCAGCCACATATCTCTAATTCCATATCTATCTAAGCCAAATTTTCTGGAGTCCTTTGAATTTTCCTACATTCAAAACATTTTTCAATTGGATTCTTGCGTTTTTTCTTAAGCTATGGGGATGTCACTTTCCTGGATGTTGGAGACGATTATAATCTAGGTTTTGAGGATAAATATTAAAGCTCTCATGATACTTTTTAAGGGTTCTTTTCTGCTTGTTATGTGGCTATAATAATTTAAATATTATACTAGGATTAATACCTGTCATTTGCTGTGTAATATTCATAGAAATATGAATGAGCATAATAATGGAATTCATTTACAGTTATTTTTCGCATTCTATTTTGTACCAGTTTTTATTGAAATATGTAACCACATATATTATGGCTATTTTACATTCACATTTACTGCAGTTTTCTGCTTGTTACACACTTTTTGCTGATACAGTTTCTCTGTCTATATATGTTGGTTAGAAATTCACTCTATTCTGGGCTGTTTCTTCGTTAATAGTATTCACTAGGAAAGAGTAGATACTATTCAGTTTCCTAATGTTGCATGTATGGTAACAGCTTTAGTTAGTAATTTGCTATGTTTTGATGCTAGCTACATATCCCAATTTTCATTAATATCTATATATTGTTTTAGTTCCATGATTTTATGCTTTAATTATTTTGTCTGTTTTTTCAGAACTTACTATGTCTTCCTCATTATAAGTCATATGTAATCTATCACTTTTATTCATGTATGAATTATCACTGTTATTATTTTGTAACTTCTTTATAGACAAGCAGCCTGAAGCTCAGAGTTTAACTAGACTTTTTCTTTCAAACAGCATTTCTTGGCCGGGCGTTGTGGCTCACGCCTGTAATCCCAGCACTTTGGGAGACCGAGGCAGGCAGATAATCTGATGTCAGGAGTTCGAGACCAGCCTGGTAAACATGGCAAAACCCCGTCTCTATTAAAAATGCAAAAAATTAGCCAGGCAGAGTGGCATGCGCCTATAATCCCAGCTACTCAGGAGGCTGAGGCATGAGAATTGCTTGAGCCCAGGAGGCGGAGGTTGCAGTGAGCTGAGATCAAGCCACTGCACTCCAGCCTGAGTGACAGAGTAAGACTCTGTCTCAATAAAATAAAATTTAAAAAAAGAAAAAAATGCATTTCTATCAGGTAGTTATTTTGACTTATGATAAAAAGCCACGCTTGAAGAGGGCAAAGCATGACCTTTTAGATTTACCAATGGCCTAGGTTAAATATAAATTCTAGGACATATCATAAGACCTGCAGAAGCAAAATGTGACACTAAGGATTATAAAGGTAATAGCTGTACTATATTCCAGTAGACCAAAAAAATGCCGTATTAAAAGTTCTAAGTTCCTGGTTTCTGGTCTATGCTCAGAGAAAAGACTCCTGGCAAGGAAGTCAGGTTCTGTAACCTGGTAATGATATTAACATAATGGTAAAACTTAAACAGGTCAATCTGACCTCTCAGACTCATAAAATGAAATGTTAGAACTTCTCTAAGGACCTCCTAGTTCTAAACTGCTCCAATTCTAGGAAATAGTTTGAGTCTATACTAGCCCAGATTCAAGGGATAGATAGAGAAGGGAGAAGGTTGCTTCTAGCCTAGGAAATAATATACGAAACCAGACCACTTGGGTCTTCACATCTGTGTCCAAGTTGGACACAAAGACAGTTCATCAGAAGAGGACCAAACTGCTTCAGCACTCGAGGCCATCATAAACTGTTTGGCTTTTGGTATCTCAGTGAGTATCGGTATTAAAGGCTTCCTGATTGCAACAACCTTAAGATAATGCTGTTCTTCAAATAAGGTGAGAATTTTTCAATCTCATCGGTTTTTTCATCTCTCTCTTGTTTCCTACAGAAGATTTCCAAAATACATCTTTACCTGGAACTGCAAATTCTCTGCAGCTCTCTCTTCCTGTGGTGAACAATGCAGCTTTCTTAACAAGAAGCATCTCCAACTTCTCCAGAGCCTCTGCTCCAGCCATCGGCTCAGCATGGCTACAGCCATCAGCCTCTGGCACCCCCTTCCAGCCACTCATGGGCAGTGCCTACCTTTACCAACATACTAGCACAACTATGTTGTCTGGGGTTACTGGCCAGAGCCATATCTGTACTTCAGCTGCCTCTTATCCAGGTGTTTTTGAGTGCGATAGTATAGCAAGCACAGTAAAGAAGTCATCCTCACTCAGGGACTTCACCGTGACTGCCATTGATCAGAACACAGCTGTCTCTTCCATGTCTATGACAGCCCAGTATGGTAAAACTTCAGATACCAATACTGTGGTCCTTCTGTATCCATCACTATCTGCCAGCCTTGTTCAGGGGACACTAACTCAAATTCCAAATCAGCAGGGCCATAACCTGTCACTTCCCTACCAGATAGGAAGCCAGGTCTATTACCATAATCAAGGCACAATGGGGTCTCCACTATCCTGCCTGCAATCCTATGGCTCTGTGTCATACACAGGATATAGGGCTTCTGCCCATCAACCAGAAATGGTGATGGTGCTCAAGGAGGTTCAGCCCACAAATGTCCTACCACCAGCCTCTACTTCTGGGATGTATTACTCTGTGTCTGCTCAACCCATCACAGAAACCGGCGTTCAAGGTGAGTACAAACATCAAGAAAGGAGAGGAATAATGTCAGCACTGAAAAGGAGGGTCAAATCTGTAGCTGAGTGGTGAGTCCATGGATAGGTAGAATTTAAGTCCTGAGACTTCAACCACTATTCTTGGGCAGTGCTCTCCGTTTTCAGACTCTATATAAGAACACCTTATAAGTGGGGAAGTGGAACACTATAATGGCCATCTATGCTACATGTAAGAGAGTCGCAAGAGCATACTGACGGATACACTTTTTAGTGCCCTGGCTGATCACTTCCCCTGCACTACCACGCTGTAATGTCTTTCCTTAATCTGTTACTTTAGTCTCTTTGGAAGGCACTTCAGAACTCTTATTTTGGCAGTGACATTTTGATTTTCCTTAACTTACAATAGGATTTAAGACCTTGTGTTCAGAGATCCTCTCCAAAACAAACAGGCTCAGAATCTGTGCTTGCTTATCTATTTCATGAGGAAGGGCTCCACTCTCTACCCTAGTCCATGGTGTAAAGTGTTCTTATTCTCTCAGGAGAGTGGAGAGAATTGAAAGGACCCTGTAAGAATGTGAGGCTTTATAAAACATCTCCTATTTTAAAAATCACTTTCACTTTTTGACTTACAACAACCCTATGAAATACAAAGAAAACCAAGAAACAATCACATCAAATGATAACCAGTAAGAGAACAGTCACTGTCAGTCTCCTAATACAGGGTCTTGTCCATGGTCCTTAAGAAGACCCAGTAGAAATGCCTTGCCCATTTTGGAAAGGTATCCGATTGCTGCATTGGT
Source organism: Symphalangus syndactylus (assembly GCF_028878055.3). Classification (NCBI taxonomy): domain Eukaryota; kingdom Metazoa; phylum Chordata; class Mammalia; order Primates; family Hylobatidae; genus Symphalangus; species Symphalangus syndactylus. The sequence goes on from NC_072436.2 coordinate 24,971,147, forward strand.
GTACAGGGGGAGCATATCACTTACCAGGGACTGACTTCTTCCTTGATTCCTTTGTAGTGATGGAAACTTCCCTGGGGATGGATACTTCCCTGAGATTGCAATCTCCAAGCCAGACATTTTGTCTGCCACAAACTCCAGAATTCTCCAAGTCCTTCAGTAGCAGAAATACCCAGACACTTGAGAGTAACCCATCACCTGAGCTTGTGGACATTTCAATTATAACTCCAGTCCAGAGTCCTACTAATCTCTTGACACTGTCTCCAGCTCCAAGCCAGGAAAAAAATGAGAATGAGAATTTTGACGAGATTAAAACCAACCTTTCAAAGCCTCTAGATGTCTACCAGATCCTAATAGGAAATCAAGATCCTCCACTACCTCTTTTAGAAATCCCCGATAGTCACCCGCTTCTGGGCTGCATTGATCCTCTTGGCCAAGAGGACCAGCCTGGTTCTGAAAATGCCAATCTGAGAAATAACAGCCTGAGTCTTGAGGACCAAGGGATATTTGAAAATGGGATTGAGTCTAGCAGTGATTTGGCAGACATCACTACATGGGTGGAGAATACTTATCTCCCCCCGATCTTCAGTTCCTTACAAGATCTTGACCAACCCGAAGTTCCCTCGGCAAAGAAAGCCAAAGATACCAGTGCCATCAAGGTAAATCAGGCGCAGGAAAAGTCATATGTCATAAAGGGTCACTCTGATCAAGTCAGGAAGAACAAGCATAAAGCTTCCGAGCCTATCCAGGGTGCTCCCAAGGCCAAAATCCAGCCAAAGAACCCAGAGTTCCCATTAGAGGGAGAAGTGGTTGTTTGCAGTGCTACAGTCAGTGACAACACTTCTGTGAACAAGGCCAAGCATTCTAGCAACAAACCTCACAAAGCTGCATCCAGCAGGATCAGCAAAACTAAGAGCCATGGGCAGGGAGAGACCAAAGAGAACAGAAAGAACAGCTCCAAGAAATCTGAAGAGAGTAAGCAGTCAGGGAACAAAGTCAAGGTAGAAGAGAAGCAAACCATTCCCCATAGGAAACGGAAGAAAAATCAACCTCAGCTTAGCCAAGAGACCTTTAAAAAGCCCCGAAGCTCCCTAGGCACGCACCTGCTAGAGTCCGTGCAAGTTTTCCATGCACTCGGGAAAAAGATCGATAAGAAAACTGGATTCTCTTCCTCCAGGATCCCGGGAAGCTCAAGCAACACCCAAAACCGCCAGCCATTCCCAGCTCTCAAACCATGGCTGGATACCCGACGTGAGGGTAAAGGCCCGGAGAAACTTCAGGTCAAGGCCCAGAAACTAGATGGTAGTGCTGAAAAAGAGTGTCCATCTCCATCCCATTCTGAGTTGCCACCACCTGGGAAGGTCAAGTTGATACCTTTGCCCTTTCTGACCCTGGACAAACCTCAAGCTCAACCTGTTTCTCGGCGGCCAAACCGTCTGGCCTCACGTAGGCCTGCTGTGGCTTACCGTGCTCAACCTGATTCTACTAACTCAGCTAAATCAACTGCAGTCAATCCATCCCAACCAGCTCCTACCAACATATCTTTGACAGGTCCTGCCACACCGGCTCAGCCAATTTCAACCAAAGCAACCCAACCCAGTTCAGCCAACCCTACCCAGCCTACTGTCCCTCAATCTGCTGCTTCTAGGCCATCACCCTACAAAACATCATCTTGTTCTTCTCTGCAGCGGGAGCCTGTTTCCACTGCTGTGACCAGTCTCTGGTCACTGCCCAAGCCTCAAAATCGATTTCTAATCCAAGACTTCAGCCTCCAGCCCCGTCCATGGAGGAAATCCACTGTTCCTGAGCCAGTAATGTCAATGCCCATCACAGAAGAGCAGAGGCCAGAGCGTGAGGCCATGAAGAGAAAGGCTCAACAAGAGCGTGAGAATGCTGCCAAATACACCTCTTTGGGGAAGGTGCAGTTTCTCGTTGAAAGAGAAAGAGATATGGAAATTGCTCAATACTATGGCTACACAATCTAAGAGCTGAGATTGTTGGTTTTATTTTGGATACCGCTGGTTTTCCACATACATAGATAGATACTAATTTATTTATTCTGATATATTTTTAAAACATAATAAAGAAATGTAATAGAATTAATAGATAAGTAATAAAAAGGCCTTTTGAGTTTTGAGATGCTGTTGACTATGGGTTTTCTTTGGTGGGGGTGGGGATCAAAGGCTGCATTAGAAAGAAGGAACTATAGCCGGGCGTGGTGGCTCATGCCTATAATCCCAACACTTTGGGAGGCCGAGGTGGGTGGATCACCTGAGGTCAGTAGTTGGAGACCAGCCTGGCCAACATGGTGAAACTACAAATACAAACTAAACAACTAAAAATACAAAAAATTAGCTGGGTGTAGTGGCGGGTACCTGTAATCCCAGCTCCTCAGGAGGCTGAGGCAGGAGAATCGCTCGAACCCGGGAGGTGGAGCTCGAACCGAGCCGAGATCCTGCCACTGCACTCCAGCCTGGACAACAGAGTGACACTCTGTCTCAAAAAAAAAGGAACTAAAAGTTGGATGGGAGAATAGACAGAAAGGGATAAGAATTGAGGAAACAGGAAGGAACATGTTCCAGGACTAAGAAGGTCAAATGGGGAGAGATTTTATGGGCTTATACAAAGAATCAGAAATGGGGAAAATGGCAGAAGTAAGATGCAGAATCTGAGGTTAGGACTACAAGAATAAAATTTGGATATAAATTGAAGACGGCAGAAGATGAGGCTGTGTGGACCAAAAGAAACATACAAAATCTCCCATGGATGATGGCCTGATGTCTCATGGCCTATCTGATAGGTATTTTAGAAAATAAGATTCAGGACTCATCAACAGGTTTGGGTTACCTTATACATATACGATCACAGTCGGGAAAGAGAGGTACAAAACATAGGGGAAATCTACCAGGGGAATGGCAAGGGCTCGCAGTTCTCCTAGGTGCAGCTGATAACCCGGGGCCCAGTCAAATGAACTGCAGCAGCACGAAGCTGGCCCAGAACAGACCCCAGAGTACAGATCTCCATTTACTCAGCAACACCTATGCAAGGGGCAATGAGACGCACTACTTCAGTTGACCTTCAAAACAACACACAAGACCAGTAACACTGTGCCACTTTACTAGTGAAGTTCAGCAATGGGCTTGGGTCACACTGAGTGCAAAGGGGTAAGGCCTGTGGGTCTCCGAATTCCTCAGCGTTTGCAAGCGCCTGCAGGCAGCCAGACCGCGGCATCTGGAGGTTACAGGCATGCGAAATCAAGCTTCTGGAGGGACTTAAATATTAAGAGGCCGCTAGGTCCTCCTCCACCCATTCCAGCACGTGCAACCTTCTCGGCCATCACCATTAACTGAAGTACACGAGAAAAAACGGCTCGGAGCGTCCATTTTCACAGGATGGGTGGTGGGCGCGCGCGAGCGCCCTGGGTCCCCCTCCATAAGCCGCAAGACGCAGGCGCCCAACTGTCCACAGAGGATCCTTAAGGGGAGCCTCCTCTCCCCTCCCCGCCTCCGCCCGTCGAGGCACAGCGGGAGGTAGAAAGGGTTGGGGGTGGTGGGGGGACGGCAGGAGAAGAATGGGTGGGGGAAGGGAAGATGGGGGCAGTGGATGGTCACCATGGGAAAATCAGTAATTTACTTTTAAAAAAATAGTTTCTGATGTATAGTTCACCTAACATAAAATTCACTGTTCAAAATCCGTACGATTCGGCCGGGAGCGGCCTGTAATCTCAGCACTTCGGGGGGCTGAGGCAGGCGGATCACTTGAGCTCAGGAGTTCCAGACTAGCCTGGCCAATATGGTGAAACCCCGTCTTTAATAAAAATACAAAAATTAGCCGGGCGTGGTGGCGCATGCCTATAATCCCAGCTCCTCAGGAGGCTGAGGCACAAGAATCGCTTGAACCCGGGAAGGGGAGGTTGCAGTGAGCCGAGATCCTGCCACTGCACTCCAGCCTGGGTAATAGAGCGAGACTCAGTCTCAAAACAAAAAACAAACAAACAAAAATCGTACAATTCAGTGGCATTTAGTATGTTCACAAGGTTGTATAATCATTACAACTATCTGAGCCATTACCTTTTCGTCATCCCCTGCAAAAAAGCCCTCTACCCATTAGCGGTCACTCCTCATTCCCTCCTCCCTCTGACACCAGGCAACCACCAATCTCTGGATTTACCTTTTCTGGACATTTCATATAAATGGAATCATACAACATGTGACCTTTGGTATCTGGCTTCTTTCATTTAGTACTATGTTTTAAAGGTTTCTCTATGTTGTAGTGTGTGTCTGAACTTTATTCCTTTTCATACTGCATAGTATTCTTATTGTATGACTACACCACATTGACTTATCCATTCATCCATTACTAGACATTTGGGTTGTTTCCACCAGCAATTTATATTTGTTGAGAGTTTATTCTGTGCTAGGCAGCACCTGGCTAAGTTATTCATCCCATTTCACAGATAAGGAGGTAGAGAATCTGAAGAATTTGCCCAAGATTAAGAGCTAGCTAGCAACTGCTAGCAATAGCTGGGATTTGAACACAGGCATTTTAGACTTAAAAGGTGATAGATTCACATGACAGAACATTGGAAAGATACAAAATGGTGACAATGGAAATTCACCCTTTCCCCAAGTTTCCCAGCCACCACCTACCCCCTCCCTTAGAGGCATCTACTTTTGCCACTTTAAGGATTCTTCCAGATAAATTATTTATTTTTACCCCAACATGTACGTATTACAATTTACTGAATAATCTGTCCCATTGATTTGAAATGTCACTTTTATGGTATACTACGTTTCTATGTGTTTGCATTACTCTTTTCAGAACTGTCCTGACGTTTTTGCCTATCTTTTGTTATTTGCCATTTCTCCAGAATTCTTTTTATCATCTTCTTTTTGATTTTTAAAAATTTCTTCTTTTTTTAAAGGCATTATCCATTATGCTAATTCATTCTTTTTTCTTTTTCTTTTTCTTTCTTTTTTTTTGTTTTCTTTGAGGCGGACTCTCGCTCTGTCACTAGGCTAGAGTGCACTGCTGCCACCTGGCTCACAGCAAATTTCACCTCCTGGGTTCAAGCGATTCTCATGCCTCAGCCTCCTGAGTAGCTGAGATTACAGGTGCACGTCACCATGCCTGTCTAATTTTTTTTTTTTTTTTTTTTTTCCTGAGACGGAGTTTCCTTCTTGTTGCCCAGGCCGGAGAGCAATGGCACGATCTCGGCTCACCACAACCTCTGCCTCCCAGGTTCAAGCGATCCTCCTGGCTCAGCCTCCCGAGTAGCTGGGATTACAGGCATGCACCACCATGCCTGGCTAATTTTGTATTTTTAGTAGAGATGGGGTTTTGCCATGTTGGTCAGGCTGGGCTCAATCTCCTAACCTCAGGTGATCCACCCGCCTCGGCCTCCAAAGTGCTGGGATTACAGGTGTGAGCCACCGCGCCCGGCCTAATTTTTGTATTTTTAGTAGAGACAGGGTTTCATCATGTTGGCCAAGCTGGTCTTGAACTCCTGGCCTCAATTGATCCACCCGCCTTGGCCTCCCAAAGTGCTGGGATTACAGGTGTTTTTTTTAAAATGTAGCCACCATGCCCACCCTGTTCATTCTTGTGTTCTTTTTACTTTAGTCTTCATTTCTGAAGTTTTTCTTTTGTTTTTAATCCTGTTCTGAGTTCTACCATCTCACCTAATTTTGATTTATATTGTTTTCTCACCCTTTTTATTGCAGTAAAATACACATAATGTAAAATTTACCATTTTAACCATTTTAAGTGTACAATTCAGTGGCATTAATTAGATTCATACTGTTGTTCCACCATTACCACTATCCATCTCCAGAACTTTTTCATCATCCCAAACAAAAACTCTGTACAGTACTCATTCAGTAACTTCCCATCCTGCCCCCCATGGTCCTTTCGTCTTTTGCATTGTTTTTTCCTAATGTCTTTTAGCTGGTTTTGAAATAGCAGATTACTCTTCGGATCAGCTTGTGGGCCTGTCTTTTCTGACTTGCTTTTATTGTCTGACGGGATGCTATTCTGCTGCTTATTCTCTTTTTCTTATAATACCTTTGTATGGGATTTGACTACGATCCTTTTGTTATTCATTTTTAGGTGAAATTAGTGTTTCTGCACTTTGAAAAGGAGATGTTAAGGATAACTTTTCTAAAACCTCCCCAAACTTCTCTTTTTTCAAAACGTAGTATCAAATGACATGGTGGTTTGCTTTTTGACATTTCCTAGCTCTGTTTCCCTCCTTGATTTTTATCCTTTGTATCTGTTGTTCCTCCCAGTAGTTTTTCCTCTGTGTTTCCAGGGCCGCATCCTGGAAAGGAGCTCTGGCTGCTCGGGCCCAAGAGTGGGAAGGGACTAGACTGCTTCAGTGCTTCAGAGTCTATCACAGGTCCCTTGTACTTACTTTGTGACTGGGCAAAACCCCTCAATTTCAGCTGCTTTTCTCACATTGGCCCATGGTACTTTCCAGTGAACTTCTGCTGGCAGTTTGAACGCATATTGTCTACCACTCCCTCTTGTGTGGATGCCATACCAGGCAAGTCTGGTGCCCACTGGTGATGGTTTGCCCCACCCTCTTGTTTTGGGGTTCATAGGGAAAACTGTCCTCTAGTTTTGTGGTAAAGGCTACTTATGGGTTTTTTGTTTGGTTTGATCTATTTCCATGAGAGGATTTGAGGAGATTCAAAACTACACTGCTGCCTCCATCTTTCTAAAATCCTGCTCAATCTTTTGACATAATTAAACATGGGAACCCTGTAGTTCTCTGTTCCCTTAAACAGAGCTCCATTTGCCCCAAACTAGTTAAGACTCTGAGTCAGACAAGGCTTGCTGAGTCTCCTCTCTCTAACATGGCACCTCTGTACTTGCTCAGTCCATGTTTTGAGTGAGAAGTCAAAACACAACAGCCTAAAGGGCTCATGGGTGGACAATCTGGAGAAAGGCCCTGGTCAGAATGTGTATCATTTCCTTCTCTTTGTATCTTCTTTCCTAAACATGTATAAAATTGAATCTCTCATCTGCCCTCCTACCCCCACAAAAAAAAACCTGGTTCATACACAATTTTCTTTATCTCAGTTCATGGTAATGCCATTTTTCAGTTGCTTGGGGCAGAAAACTTTGAAGTCATTTGTAGTGATTTGTTAGAGCAGCGACTAGAAACGAATACAATGCTCTAACAAGTAAGGTGCCATCTGAAAAATAATATAATTAAGTTAAAAGAAAACTTTACTCTTAGCCACAATCACTTGCTAATGGGATATGTATGCCAGTTGGGTACTGTACATCTCAAACCTTAGAATCAAGTTGGATACTACCAGCATCACCTCCTGTTCCACACTGATTTGCATAGGGCACTTGCTAAAAACCCAGCTTCACAAAGACACAGTATCATTGAAAGGAATGTGGCATGATCTGATGTTGAAACTGTGAACTATACCTACTAGCTAGAAGCTCATACAATATCTAACAGATGTTGGGTGTTGCTATGAATCCTTCACGAATTTAAAATACCCAGCTGCACCCAGATTAATCTGCTGTAGTGTCTTGGGAGCACATTGGTGCACTTTTTTTTTTTTTTTTTTTAAAGACATGGTCTCACTCTGTCACCCAAGCTAGAGTGTAGTGCTGTGATCATAGCTCACTGCTGCGATCTCAGACTCTGGCCTCAAGAGATCCTTCCACCTCAGCCTCCCAAAGCACCGGGATTGTAGGCATGAGCCACTGTGCCTGGTTGGTACACCTTTTGAACCACAGTCCTAATTGGTTTTCCTGTTCCCGGCCTTTTCCCTAAAATTTGTCAACATGGCAGCCATAATGATCCTTTCAAAACACAAATCAGATCCTGTCACTCTTTTGCTCAATCCTTCCCATAGCTTCTCGTTTCTCTCAGAGTTAAAGTCAACATTGTTACGGTCTTACCTACAGCAGGGGTCAGCAAATATTTTTTATAAAGACTCAGACAGTTAAATATGTTAGTCTTTGTGGGATAGATCATCTCCGTCTCAACAACTCCACTCTGTGGTTGTAGCATGAAAGCAGCCACAGAAAATACATAAACAAACGAGCATGGCCATGTTCCAATACAACTTTGTTTACAAAAACAGGCTGCACTGGTTTGCTGACTCTTGCCCTACATGATTTACTGCTACACTCCCCTTCACTCCACTCCAGGGCGCGCTGAGCCCCCTTACTGTGCCTTGAATGCACCAGCAAGCTCCTGATTCAAGGCCTCTGCACTTGCTGTTCCCTGCCTGGAAAGCTCTTCTTACCTCCAAGTCTTTTCTCAAATCTTTTCAATGGGAGTTTCCTTGACCACACTATTGGGAATTGCAGTTGCCTCACTGCTTCTCCCTTCCTTCAATCTGATTTCCTGTGCCAGGGCCCATTGCTTTCACAGTACTTTGAATCTTCTCATACACTATGTAATTGACTTCTTTATCATGATAATTTTTAGAATCCACCACTCCTTCATCCATCACTAAACTACAAGATCCCCAAGGGCAGGGAAATTTCTGTCTGCTTTGTTCAGTGATATGTGCCTAATGCCTTAAACAGTGTCTGGCACATAGATGATAATTAATATTTGTCAAATGACTAACTAAATGAGTATTTTTCAGAGTGGCATGCAATTCTTTATCCCTCATTAAAAGTTATAGTGCTTGGTCATAATTCAGGCCCTATATTTGAAAAGAAACATGTATACCAAATATAAAATGATAAAATCTCTCATTCAAAATGTCCAATTCTCAAATAGCCATCAAGTTTCGTGTGTCATTTAACTCTTGTTGAAATTCGCAACCTTGAAAATGGCACTGACCTAAAACAAAGACTTTGACTTATTGGAAAATAAATTATACAGTCCACAGCTGGCAAGCAGGTAACAAAAGAAAAAAATATGTCTAACATAAAACAGATTCTTCATGTACACATTTAAACATAAATTTAAATAATATATACACATTAAAAATATTTCCAAGCATGTGTAAGAACTCATTTTCCAAAGTGGTCATTTTTCCTGGAGATGAGAGAGACCAGTCTTCAAACAAACTGTAGGGGCAGCTCCAAACCACAGATTCACCTTCATGTTACTGGTTTTAAGCAGCCTTCTTAAGAACTACTTCAGGCCAGGCGCGGTGGCTCAAGCCTGTAATCATAGCACTTTGGGAGGCCGAGGTGGGCGGATCACGAGGTCAGGAGTTTGAGACCATCCTGGCCAACATAGCGAAACCCTGTCTCTACTAAAAATACAAAAAAATTAGCAGGGCGTGGTGGCGGGCGCCTGTAGTCCCAGCTACTCGGGAGGCTGAGCCAGGAGAATGGCGTGAACCCGGGAGGGGGTGCTTGCAGTGAGCCCAGATGATGCCACTGCACTCCAGCCTGGGGGACAGAGCCAGACTCTGTCTCAAAAAAAAAAAAAAAAAGAACAACTTCATTGGGTAATTCCAACTCCAGCTGAAAAGGAACATATATGCATTCATTCATAATGCACAAATTGAAGAGATCCCAGTGCATTTGCTACATTTCCCTTTATTTGAATCAGCTCATTTTATATCTTTTTCTTCCCAAGTATTTACTTTTCAAATCTATTTGTCATTTTGAGCCCCCAATGGACTCATAGCAAAAATTTTAACAATGTGAACAATTTGTCTTTAGTACACACTCCATTTCTGCTTTCATAGCCCCTCCATTCCCAAGCAATGTTCAAGATAGGCTGTTTTAGTGTCTCAATGCATGGAGCTCACCTAGCCTCCCCTTGAGAATATTGCTCATATTTTAGAGAATTTTTTCCTTCTAATGGCTCTAAACCTTTATCCACGGAAGCCTTAAAACAACTGCAACTCAGTTTTTCTTTTTCCTTTTTTTTTTTTTTTGAGACGGAGTCTCGCTCTGTCGCCCAAGCTGGAGTGCAGTGGCACGATCTCAACTCACTGCAACCTCTGCCTCCTGGGTTCAAGTGATTCTCCTGCCTCAGCCTCCTGAGTAGCTGGGACTAGAGGTACCCACTACCACGCCCAGCTAATTTTGTATTTTTAGTAGAGACAGGTTTTCACTATGTTAGCCAGGGTGGTCTTGATCTCCTGACCTTGTGATCCGCCCACCTCAGCCTCCCAAAGTGCTGGGATTATAGGCACGAGCTACCACGCCCTGCCCAGTTTTTCTTTTTCACTGTGGTAGACCCATGCCAGACACAGATCCATGAGCATGAAAGATATTCAATAAACACTTGCTCAATTAATAAAGGCATCTAGCCTTTAGGCTTTCTGCTTCTAGCTCTAAGTGCCTTGCAGGGAAGAGTGGGTCCCAAAAGCATAATGGTCATTGTTTTTCATTGTTCATCTCAGTAATCAGCGTAACTGGCTGATTACATTCCTGTAAATCATTTTGGGGACAGTGAGACAATATTTATCTCAACAACATTTGAACATTCAACAATGTTCATTGAGTGTCACATCTGGGTTCGCAAGCCATTCTAGGCGGTGGGGATGGAGCTGTGAGCAAGGCAGAAAAAGATCTTAACTTTCTGGAAATTATATTCTAGTGGGGAATGAAAGACAATAAGCAACCCAAATCATATCAGACAGTGGGAAGGATTATCAAGACAATTAAAATAGGACCAACTAATGTAGGATGACTGAGTGGCTCCTTAGAATGGGTGGTCAGAGAAGTTCTCCTGGAGGAGGTAACATGTAAACTAAGAAATGAATGATGAGGCAGAGCCAGCCAAGTGAAGATGAGGGTAAAAGCATCCCAGGAAAAGGAGTCAACTATGCAAAGGTCTTGAGTGGAAAAGCAGAGGTTTGGATGGTGTCGGTGGAGAGCATTAAGCAAGGAGATTGGGAGATGAAGTCAGAAAGGCAACGGGGGCCGAGTCACTCTGTCATCCCCAGTAAGGAGTGTGGATGTTTATTCCAAGTGCCATGGGAATTCACTGAAGAGTTTTAAGCCCAGGAGTGATGGAATCTGATTTTTGCTTTAAAAAGATCATTAGTGGCCAGGCATGGTGGCTCACACCTGTAATCCCAGCACTTGGGGAGGCTGAGGTGGGTGGACCACTTGTGGTCAGGAGTTCAAGACCAGCAAGGCCAACATGGCAAAACCCCGTCTCTACTAAAAAATACAAAAATTAGCCAAGTTTGGTGGCGAGCGCCTATAATCCCAGCTACTCAGGAGGCTGAGGCAGGGAGAACTGCTTGAACCTGGGAGGCAGAGGTTGCAGCCGAGATTGTGCCACTGCACTCCAGCCTGGGTGACAGAGCAAGACTTTATCTCAAAAAAAAAAAAAAAAAAAAAAAAAAATCATCAGCTGCTGTTGTAAGAATGCATTGTAGTAGGTAAGAATGAATGCCCTTCCTGTACTAATGCAATTGTCCCTCTAGGTATGTCACTTAACACAAGAGTACCAACCTTGCAAGTGAAATACACCTGGAGTCTTCCTTGTTTTTACCCTCCCCACCCCCCGAACTCCACTGGGTGTGTATTTTTCTTTTCCTTTTCTTCTTTTTGCTTTTTAGCAGTAGGAGTCTCACTATGTTGCCCAGGCTGGAATGCAGTGGCTATTCACAGGTGAGATCATAGCACACCACAGCCTTAAACTCCTGGGCTCAAGTGATCCTCCTGGGTTCTTTGTTTGGTTTGTTTTGTTTTTTTTTAGAGATCTCACTCTGTTGCCCAGGCTGGAGAGCAATGGTGTAATCATAGCTCACTATATCCTCGAACCCCTGGGCTCAAGCGATCCTCCTGTCTCAGCCTTCCAAAGTGCTGGGATTACAGTCGTGAGCCAGCGCACCTGGTCCAGGCCTGTGTTTTCTAAACCCCGATGTTACATTTCAGATTAAGAACTTCACCTTCTAGGCATCACCTCCTGAGGTCAGGAGTTCAAGATCAGCCTGGCTAACATGGTGAAACCCCGTCTCTACTAAAAATACAAAATTAGCTGGGCATGGTGGCACACGCCCGTAGTCCCAGCTGCTTGGGAGGCTGAGGCACATGAATTGCTTGAACCCGGGAGGTAGAGGTTGCAGTGAGCTGTGATCACGTCACTCCACTCCAGCCTGGGCGACAGAGTAAGACCGTTTCAAAAAAAAAAAAAAAGCAACTGCTGCTAGCGTGTGCCAGGAAACTAATCTAACTTGGGACAAAGTACTACCTTCTCTCCTGCTGACGATTTGGGTCATTCCCTGAAACAGGCTCTAGTTGAGCCCTTTACAAATTATGTATGAGAGACCTTTCCTAGCCACCTTGGGGCTAAGATCAGGCTATAAATTCTTAGAAAGGGAAGAAGCTATTAGACATTATTTAAAGTTGCTAAATGAAATACCGACTTCTGTTCATGAGTTTGCTTCTTCCCCACGGACAGGCCACTTCACCCCTTCTAGGCTAGAGACCAAGTCCTACTTAAAACCTGGAGGGAGACTGGACTGGATCACCAAATAGCCCCTCAAAGGGTAAGACCCTATGAGGTCCTTCTGACCACGCATTCATCAATTGGGCAGGAGTTAAACCGTGGGTACATTATACCTGGATAAAAATTGCCCCCGCTCAGCCTGACCTATCAGGTTAATAGACGTGAAAGGACATGTGAACCAACTAAAAACCTGAAGCTGCTTTTTAAGAAAATATCCACAGGTAAGTAAAGCCTTCTTGCTAAGCACCACAGTACTATATGGCTTACGGTGGCTGCTGAAACCAATCTTTTCCTACAATGGGCGCATTATGCAGACAGCCTACAGAAGCTCCTAGGGTTTGAGGGCTGTTACCTATCTCTAGCACTTTGGTATTACCTTGGTGGGTCTTGCTCTTACAAGGAAACAACTGAGTACAGTAACAAATTTTTATGAAAAACTATTCCAAAGAAAATCAGGTCTCTGGGGTGCTAACACGAGGAAATGTAAGGCTATGGCCTGGCATTAATATAACCCTTCACAACCCAGGTCACAGAAAATCTTTTACTATAAATCAGACTGTTCAACAAACTTTTGAATACACTCCTCCTCCTCTCCTGAAGGAATTTCCCTCGGCAGCCCCCCAAATTTTGACTATTAACAGCCACTATACTGAGGAAGGTTTTTATCAAGCTTGGGATGATTATCTTTGAATGACTGTGGTCCCCTACCCTTAACCTGCCACTGGCCACATAAATCAAATTCCCCTTTATGTTGGGAACAAAACAAAACCAGCATTCTTACAATAACCGGCCAAATATCACTAAGAATATGGGCTGGTTGCTCCCCCCACCAATGTGAACATACTCCAGGGCTGCAACAAACTGACTGGTTTGCTACCGATTGGACACAGGCCAGGAATTCAATGGCTAGCTTCATATGGAGTGCAATGGCTATGTGGGACTAATCTTTGGCCCTGATTACCCATTGGCTGGATAGGACAATATGCTCTGGGATTCCCACAGGTCCAGGGCCATTTGGCAAAAAACCAACGGACAACCTGGAAATTTCCCAAATGTGTTGCACCAATGGACCAAGTCAGTTTTCCACTGCTATGACCATCCCCTCTCCATTTTTCTTCCCCAAGTTAGTTTAGAAAATGTTATCTGACATGTTGAGATCCTAACAAATTATATCCAGCATGTGCTGAAGGATGCATTCAAAGGCATCTCTTTAATCACCTCTCAGATGACTATGATGAAAAAAGCAGTTTTCTAGAACCACATGGCCCTTGATGTCTTCACGGCTGCACAAGGAGAACTTGTGCCATAAGGAAAACTGAATGCTATGTATACATTCCAGACAATTCAGGAGACATCACCCTGGCCCTTCAAGATATGTACAAACTGAATGCTGTGTCCAACCTCATGATGTCACTAAACCAATGACTGTCTTCATACTTCCAGTCAGTACCCTCTTGGTGGAAAAAATTACTGGTAATTCTAGCTATGACTATAGAAACAGGAATACTCCTTGCCTGTGGATTATACTGCTGTGGCACGATGTATGTGGGACTGCAAGATCGCCCTTCTGAAGCTCCTGACACCCTGTTCAACAATGTTACAACAAAATTGCCTAAGTCCCGGGACATGTGAATATTTTCAACAGCAGGTAAATAAGTTCCATTCCTCAGCCCCCTAGGAATGCCCCTTGCCAGCGGGAAGTAGGAAGACTGAGTCAACACCCAAACTTAAGATTAAGGAAAGGAACAGTGTCAGTGGGGATACTGTAACCCAGCCTATATTATAAAAATCATCAGGTGTTTATTTTACTTATTTTTCTTTCTCTGTCCTTAGCTTCCTCCAGGCAGGATTGCTTGCACATAGTCATTTTGGTAGAGGGTAGTCACTAACAAGTGATTAACTGTATATCCTAACCCCCAGGGGCTGCTTGCAAGATTAATGTACTTGTTTTTCTTTTAAAGAACAATGATCCTTAGGTCACACTGACCTCCTTGATGGCATCCAGAAGTTTGACTGGCCAAGGGACACGAGCAGCTTTGATCATCAGGGAAAGCCCCCAATTACGTGCAAAGGAAGGTCATATTTGAGAATCTGCTTCCCCCGCCCTCATACTTTGGCCAAATTGAATAAACCTTTCTAAGCATTAATATGTCAGTGTTTGGCTTACTGTGCACCAGGTACATGAACCTAACTTTTGGGGTTCTACAACAGCAACCTGACTGAGCTAATCAGGTACAGCCAAGAACAGCTGAGCTACAGTAGCTCCTTAAGATCAGGGTCCAGATGTTGTTCATAGATGAGAGAAGAGAAAATAACTATCACGTGCAACATCAGACATTCAATGACACAAATCCTCAAAATCAGATGCTTTAAAAAATGAAGCCAATGGCTGGGCATGGTGGCTCATGCCTGTAATCCCAGCACTTTGGGAGGCCAAGGCAGGAGGATCGCTTGAGCTCAGGAGTTCAAGACCAATCTGGGTAACAAAGTGAGACCTTATCTCTACCAAAAATTGAAAAATTAATTAATTAATTAATTAAAATAATTTAAAAAACCTTTGAGCCATCAAAGGTTTCTGGCTTCCTCAGCAACTAAAAATAATTACCCTCCCCAATGATCGGTCTGTGGGTTCCACAGGTATAGCAGCAGAAGAGACGACTTGGAAAAAGTGAAGGTAGGCCAGGCACAGTGGCTCATGTCTATAATCTCAACACTTTGGGAGGCTGAGGTGAGTGGATGCGCTTGAGCTAAGGAGTTTGAGACCAGCCTGGGCAACATGGCAAAACCCGGTCTCTATAAAAAAAAATATGAAAAATTGGCCAGGCATTGTAGTCCACACCTGCAGTCCCAGCTACTAGGGAAGCTGAGGTGGGAGGATCACTTGAGCCAGGAGGCGGAGGTTGCAGTGAGCCTAGATGGCACCACTGCACTCCAGTCTGGGTGACAGAGCAAGACCCTGTCTCAAAAAAAAAAAAAAAAAAAAAGGTAAGCCACAACTCCACTTAAGAGGAGAGGCAACTGGAGAAAGATCCCAGGAGGTTATATTCAACAACGGAGCAATAACACAGTAGTTTTGCCAGATATGCACAACCTTTAAATGGACATATTCTACTCTGTTCACCACCTTTATAAAAGTTTTCAAGTTTTCTGGATAGTTCTACCCAGTTGACGGCAATTACCCTGCCAGGTAAATTACTCACTATAATTGAATAAACCAGCAATCTGGTTTATCAGTCAGTCTCTCTTGCTCAATTGACAATCCCTAAAAGTTCATCCGTTCCTGTGTGAGACGGTATATCTGACAATTCAGTCAAAGGAAGTTGGTCAAATCCCACAACTGCCTGCCAAAGAAAGTAATACCTAATCACAAAAATACCACAATTAATTACAGGTAGTAACTAGGTTCTAAAGAAATTATGTCCTAAGCAGATTTTAATATAAATTTTGAACAGTTATAGCAAATAAAGATGGCCTTTGGGTCAATAACAGAACATAACAAAAACACTAAAAATTTCTGTACATAAACACACACATATCACAAGTCTAGTCAGAAAGAAATACATAGATAAACAAGATAGAATTTTAAAAATAATTTGCAAGGGAAGTTCTTAATGCTTCAGTTCTAAAATATTGTCTTCTTTTAGAAAAATTTAAGACTGGAATAACAGATTGTTTTTCCTGCAATGCTGTAATTACTGCAAATTTATCAGCAAAGAAGTAAACAGCAATGCAATTTTTCCTTAAGCTTGAATACGTAAGGGAACAATAAAGAAACCTGATTAGACCTGAACTAATTAAAGTCACACCAGTAATCTTCAGGCCAGCTCTGGTCTCCAGGTAGAATTCCAGGACAGGTTTGTATCACTGGGTCCATTCCCAACAGGCTGGATAGGAGAGTCCGCAGTAATTGTAAGGATACCACCTTCTTCTATCCTCGGCTGCCCGACTGGCATTGGGCTTCACATTCCAAGAGTACCTCCTGTGTGAATAGTCCTCTCCAGGGGGACCAGGAGGAGGGAGATGGCGTCTCTGGTAAACATGTGGATTCTCTGAAAATTTTCTTAAAGCAAAACAAAAAGTAATAAGCCATTACTAGGATTAATGCAATAATTTTTATTTATTTTAAATTTATATTTTCATAAAAGATTTTAAATTTATACACTTACAAAATAATATATATTCTACTGTTTCCTACCTGTGTGACCTTAGTAGATAAAATACTTAATTGTTATTTCCCTAAGTTCTTTATAAAATGGGGCTAATAATACTTTTCACCTTCATGAGCTGTTATGAAGCTAAATTAAGAAAATACATTTCAATTACCTACGATGCCCTGGCACACCGTGGATTCCCAGAAGCCTTTCCACCTTTCCCTACAGAGATAAATGCATGCCCATACTATTCTAATCAAATATTTTCTCTCCCAAATCTGGCAGGGTTGACATAAGACAGAATAAGCTATTTAGTACTGAAAACAGATAGCTGCTTCCACTTTATAAACAAACATACATACATTAATTATAAAGTGTGAAAAACTTTAATGATGGTATATGCAACAAATTCGAAAAATTAGGATTTAAATTTACTTGTTTCAAAAGCAAGACCAGAAAATCTCATGTAGTTATACAAAAGAAAATTTGGGGCTGGGTGTGGTGGCTCACACCTGTAATCCCAGCACTTTGGGAGGCCAAGGCGGGTGGATCACCTCAAGTCGGGAGTTTGAGACCAGCCTGACCAACATGGAGAAACCCCATCTCTACTAAAAATACAAAGTTAGCCGGGTGTGGTGGTGGGAGCCTGTAATCCCAGCTACTCAGGAGGCTGAGGCAGGAGAATCGTTTGAACCCGGGAGTTGGAGGTTGTGGTGAGCCGAGATCACACCATTACACTCCAGCCTGGGCAACAACAGTGAAACTCCGTCTTGAAAGAAAAAATAAAGAAAGAAAATTTGGAAATCTGAGAAAAGAAAAACTAACCCCCGCTACACAGCCCTCAATCCCACTTACTATAATTCAATTAGTTAGTATTTCCTTTTATTCTTTTCCCCAGCATCTTTTTCTGACTGTTGAATCACAGCCTATTATTTTCACTTATCATAAATGAGCTAACACTTTCGATGGCTTTATAAAATGTTATAGTATGGATATAATTATTTAGCTACATTCTCCACTGTTAGAAATACAGCAGCTACAAGTTTTTCCACAACCACAAATAATGCTGGGATTAACATGCAAAACATATACTACTGTATCCTGAGCTAGCCCAGCATCTGACACATGGAAAGGAGTTTGAGAAATGTGCCAAATGATTAAGTAAATATAGCTTTTTCTGTACTTTGAAGTATTTCCTTAGTCTCAGAATGAAATTACTAGGTAAAGTATTTTTATGGCTCTTGAAATTGTGCTTCAAAAGGCTTATACCAATTTTCAATGCCACAAGCGACATATTTTTGAAATGTTTGTTTACATCTTTTAAAAATGTCAATTTTTCTTAAGTTTTTTTTCCTTTTTTTAATAAAAACAGGATTCCAGCATGTTGCCCAGGGTGGTCTCAAACTCCTGGGCCCAAGCAGTCCTCCCACCTCAGCCTCCCTAAGTGCTGGGATTACAGGTGTGAGCCAATGCACCTGGCCTAAAAATGGCAATGTATTTCTGAAAGTGTTTACAATGTGCTAAACTGTTTAAATTCATGTTAACTGTCAATACCAACCACTATGGGGTATGTATTATTAAAATATCTATCTGACTGATGGGAAAAAGGAAATGTAGATAGGCTAAGTATCTTATCCAAGATCACAAAGCAGGCGAGTAACAAAGCCAAGATGCAAATCCAGGTCCAGCCTGACAACCACTACAATGGAGTGCTTATCAAAAACTGTTGCTAAACTGGCTGGGCAAGGTGGTTCGAGCCTGTAATCCCAGCACTTTGGGAGGCCGAGGCAGGTGGATCACCTGAGGTCAGGAGTTCAAGACTAGCCTGGGCAACATGGTAAAACCCCCATTTCTACTAAAATACAAAAATTAGCTGGGCGTGGTGGCAGTGCCTGTAATCCCAGCTACTCGGGAGGCTGAAGCAGGAGAATTGCTTGAACCTGGGAGGTGGAGGTTGCAGTGAGCCAAGATTGCACCACTGCACTCCAGTCTGGGCGACAGGGTGAGACTCCATCTCCAGAAAAAAAGAAGCTAATAAAACTGTTGCTAAATGAGTAGTCAAATAGTCAAAGAATAATGCCTTGCTATTTGTGATAGCTAATTTTAGGTGTCAACTTGACTGGCTTAAGAGATATCTAGATAGCTGGTAAAGTATTATTTCTGGGAGCGTCTGTGAAGGTGTGCAGAGGATACTGGTGTGTGAGTGGGTGGACTGAGTGGGAGGATCCACTCTCAGGATGGTTAGGTACCATCCAATAGGCTGGGGGCCTGGATACAACAAAAAGGCAGAGGAAAGGTAAACTGTGCTCTCCTGGAGCTGGAATACCTTACCTTCTCCTACTCTTGGACATCAGAACTCCAGGCTTCATGGCCTTTGGACTTGAGGACTCACACCAGTGTCCTCCAACCCTTACCAGATTCCCAGCCCTTCAGCCTTGGATTGAGAGTTACTCCACTGGCTTCTGTGGTTCTGAGGCTTTCTGAGTTGGACTGAATGCTACCAGCTTCCCCGGTTCTCCAGTTTGCAGACAGCCACTACGAAACTTCTCAGCTTTCATAAGTGCATAAGCTAATACCTCGAATAAAAAAGCTCCTCCTCCCATCCACCCACCCATCTACCCATCCATCATCCATCCATCCATCCATCCATCCATCCATCCATCCATCCTACTGGTTCTATCATTCTGGAGAACTCATACTAATGTACCACTTTAACCATACTGAGGTTTTCCCCATTTTCCAAGTGAAAATACTTTTGTTGTTTTATTTGTTCAGATCCTTTGCAATTTCTCTATTAGGATTTTATTATTTTTCTTATAATTCATATCAACTCCTCAAATAACAATCTTCCTTATTCTAAAAAGTATACTACATTAATGTAGCCTAAGAATATAAGATCCTTTTTGATAGCCACATCAAACTCTTCGCTTAAGTTTAAAATCAATGAAAATTTCTAAGTCCCTTTCCGAATTGCCTCTGCAAAGTCACATATTCCTTCTCCTGTAACTGATTTTCCAGTGCTAAATGCAAAATACAGAGCAGAATAATATCTCCTGGTTCAAACCAAACAGCAAGAATTCCTTATCGGCCAGGTGCGGTGGCTCACACCTATAATCCCAGCATTTTGGCAGGCTGAGTGGGGTAGATCACAGGGTCAGGAGATCAAGACCACCCCGTCTAACACGGTGAAACCCCATCTCTACTAAAAATACAAAAAATTAGCTGGGCGTGGTGGCAGTGCCTTTAGTCCCAGCTACTTGGGAGGCTGAAGCAGGAGAATTGCTTGAACCTGGGAGGTGAAGGTTGCAGTGAGCCGAGATCGCGTCATTGTACTCCAGCCTGGATGACAGAGCGAGACTCTGTCTCCAAAAAAAAAAAAACAAAGAATTTCTCATCAGTATCATAATGTGTTTTCATTAACTATAGTATTGATTTCTATCTCAATTCTAGAAAAGGGAAAGCAGAGAGAGGTACCTGACTGATTGTTGCAAATTTTGGGTCTGGGTGTGGAAATGTCGAGGAGCTGAGTGACCCTGGATCTGATGTAGATTATACCTAGGTCCCTGCTTAACAGGCTTATTGTGGACTGCTTGCATGAGATGTGCTGAGTCTTCAAAACCACTTGACCTGGGTACACTGGAATTCCAATTCCTTAAAGAGAATATTTCCACACAATATTACTGGTTTCCAGATTTAGTAGTCAATTTAGTGACTATATTTTGGCATATGAAAATAACAGTTTCTTCCTTCTCCCATTCCTGTTTACGTCTCCCCCCAACAAATAAACAAGCTACCAGAAGAATGAACATATGCAACTTAAATTATATAAACAGAGATCTCCCTGACCCACAAATCTCACATATATAACATACGACTTACTTTCTGATAGGACCATTCTGAAGGTCTTCGATGCAGTTCTGTCTTTCTAAGCAATGTCCCCGGCACCTATTGAATACTGAGGAGAGGATAAACTGTTAGAAATAAGTGTACAAAGAGCAAATCTTTCCAGAAAAAGCAAATTAAGCTGAAATTCACTATTCAAGCTGTTATATCTCACTACTTCCACATACATCTATAGACTTTTGGCAAGACTATCTTATATTGGACAAACAAATTACAAACTTTTTTCCAAAATTTGAGAAATTCTTCTACATTTCCACCTTTAACTTTAATAAAAAGGGAAAAATAGTGACAACCCTCACACTTACATTCAATTGCAACATCTGGCCTCACGCCTTCTACATCAAATATCTAACAAAACAACATAATTTGGGTCATTTATATATGAAAAGAAAAAAATCAAGTTTTTTCAAAAAAGGTCCAATTTCAACTTATAGACATAGATATAAAAATCCTAAGAAAATATCAGCACATCAAATCCAGCAGTTATTAAAGAATGACATACCATGACCACAAAAAGACGTTTTTCAAGAATGCAAGGATGACCCAACTCCACAAAATCTATTTATATATTTATTTACATTAATGTAATTTAATAAACAAAAGGAAAGAAAATGCAGAATCATCTTTTACCAAAATGCTTTATACACTAAAAATAGAGACTTCCTTAATATAACAGAGTATTTATCAGAAACCAACAACAAACAAAAGACAAACTGGGAAAAATATTAACATTATATCTAAAAAATACTGTATAACCAACAGAATGGGCCAGAAACTTGGGAGTCACCATCACTGTCAGCCATTTCTTCCATACTCTCATCTTCAATTCACCACCAACTCCTGACAACAATATTACCTAAATATCTCTATAGAGTATATCTGCATCTTTCTACCAAAATGGCCACCATGCCCTGGTCCAATCCACCATTATGCCTCAATTCCTACAAACACCTCCCAACTTGTCTCCTTGCTTCTACCTCTTTCCCTCTGCAGTGTATTCTCCACTCAGCAACAAAATGATAAGTTGAAAATACAAATTTGAATGTTCCCCACACTCATCCCCAACAAAAAAAATTCAATGGTTTTCTATTGCTCTTAAGGTAGTGACTAAAACCTTAAACACAGCTCTGCATGGTTTTAGCTCCTATCCATATTTCCAGTTCCATTTTAATGCCGTACTACCCCCATGGCCCAGTCTCCCTAGCCAGGTCCTCCAACACAGTATATGTTTTCCTGTTATATGGTCTCTGCTGATCCTTATGTTCAGAATTCTCTCCACAACATCCCTACCTGGTTAACACCTACTCATACTTCAGATATTTGCTCAGACCTCCCCACAGAAACCTCTAGTCCTCTTGTTGAAGTCAAATCCTCCCTATTCTATGCTGTCATTGTACCACATCACTCCCCTTCTAGCACTTGTCGGAGTTGTAATTCTATAGGCATTTGTGTGATTCTTTAATATCTACTCCCTCCATAGACTGTTAGGATGCACAAAGGGCAGCTCAAGTCTCTTTGCTAACACCCAGCACAGGGCCTACACATAATAGATGCTCAGGAGATATTTTCTGAATGAACAAAAATAACTCAGTACAGTGTGGCAACATCCATAAAAAGCATAAGGACACATACTATTTGATTCAGAAATTCTATTTTGAGTGAAATTACCTCCGGGGCTAAGGGATATGTATTCAAAAATATTTACATAGAAATGTTCACTACTTCAAGGTTTTATAATATCAAAAACTTCTGACTTTTGTGTTCATCGGCGTGCAAAGAACAACGCAGCCCTTAAAAAGAACAAGGAGTCTGGCCAGGCGCAGTGGCTCACTCCTGTAATCCCAGCACTTTGGGAGGCTGAGGTGGGTGGATCACAAGGTCAGGAGATCAAGACCATCCTGGCTAACACAGTCAAACCCCCTCTCTACTAAAAATACAAAAAATTAGCCGGGCATTGTGGCAGGCCGCTTGCAGTCCCAGCTACTTGGGAGGCTGAGGCAGGAGAACCGCGTGAACCTGGGAGGTGGAACTTGGAGTGAGCCGAGATCGCGCCACTGCACTCCAGCATGGGCGACAGAGCGAGACTCCGTCTCAAAAAAAAAAAAAAGAATAAGGAGTCCAAGTATTTTCAAAGAAAGATGTCTATCACGTATTAAATTAAAAAAACAGAATGTCTAGCTATTATACCATTCAATAACATGTATGCTTGTATCTGCATTTTTACAGTCTGAAAAGATGTGTACTAAATTATTAATGGTGGTAATCTCTGGCTGGGGAGCAAGACTGCCTTCTACTTCATGCATTTCTATACCGGTTCCATTTTTTACAACAAGCTTACATTACCATTGTAAACAGACAAAAACAACTTTAAAATGGTCTGCCTCTGGGGTTGGCAACTTACCTGCAAATGAGGTAGCCAGTCCTGTTTAAACCATGAGTACAATGGACACCAATAAGTTTGTCTATAAAAAGAAAATACAGGATTAAATAACTGAAGTAGATACACAAGTGTATAACATTATCACTGCCCTGAAAATGAATAACTCTTAAGAGGAATTGTTTTTTCTAGGAACATACTATAAAGAATCATCTAACAGAAAGCCAAAACTCACTGCTTCTGGGAAACTTTGCATAGTCCTAATTAGACTCAATGATGTCAACTGCAGGCCTGGTCAGACACTAACAGCTAAAACTGCAATGAGACAAACCCATCTATCTTAAAACAGAATGCCCATCAGCAACTGATTTAATTATACAAAAAGGGAGTGAAAGCAACAACAGGCTAAGAGAAGAATGAAATTTGTTTCTGAATGAAACAAATAAAAGGCCTTCACTCTTGATATTGAATATTAAGGACAGTTTCCATAGTACTCTTGAGTTCCCGAAGAGCTTCTATTCCTTCTCTTGTTCGGTGCTCCACACATACCACAGGTCTACTTGCCCTGTGAAGTACTCAGGTAAATAGCACTATTCACATTTTACAATGAAAAGGCAAGGCTTGGAGATGTAAGTCAAAGCAGGCAAACAGTACAAGACTAGAATCAAGTCTAAGATTTTTCCCATTACACCACAGTACTTCTTAGTCCATCCTTTTAAAAAATTGCATGAGGAATTAAATTAAAAAAGTGTAGTTTATCTTTGCAAAATCTGTGTCCGTGACTAGGTAGCGTCTGGTAAAGAAGGCACTCATCAGCCAGGTGTGGTGGCTCACGCCTGTAATCCCAGCACTTTCCAACCTGGCCAACATGGCGAAAACACGTCTCTACTAAAAGTACAAAAAATTAGCTGGGTATTGTGGTGGGAGCCTGTAATCCCAGCTAATCAAAAAAAAAAAAAAAAAAAAGACAGAAAAGAAAAACGAAGGCACTCTGCCGGGCGTGGTGGCTCACGCCTGTAATCCCAGCCCTTTGGGAGGCCGAGGGGGGTGGATCACCTGAGGTCAGGAATTCGAGACCAGCCTGGCCAATATGGTGAAACCCCATCTCTCCTAAAATGTAAAAACTAGCCGGGTGTGGTGGTGGTTGCCTGTAATCCCAGCTACTCGGGAGGCTGAGGCAGGAGAATCGCTTGAAACCAGGAGACGGAGGCTGCAGTGTGCCAACATGGTGCCACTGCACTCCAGCCTCGGCGACAGAGTGAGACTCTGTCTCAAAAAAAAAAAAGAAAGAAAAAAGAAGGCACTCGTCATTGCCAGCCTGGATTACTACAACAAACTAATCTCCCTACCTCTGTCTCAACTGATCTTCCATAAGGCAGATGTTATCTTTCTAAAACATAAGCCTGGCTGGGTTGTTTTTGCTTAAAAATCTCAATTTAGCATAGCATAAAGCCCAAATTTAGCATGGCATTTAGAATCCTTCATAAACTGATATCAATCTGTCTTTCCAACCGATCTAAGTCCACAATGATCCTAACTATGATTTACAAGGGCTGATATGATCCACCTCCGTTCTGCCCAACCCCAACCTCTCTGATCCCGTTTCTCCTGCTCTTACCCTCACTCACTCCACTCCAGCCACACTGGGCTCTTTAACATTCCTCAAACATGCCTAGCATACTCATGCTTCAGGGACTTTGCACCTGCTGTTCCCTCTGCCTTAGGACGCTCCTCCCCAGAAACCCAATGGCTTGGTTCATTACTTCCTTTAAGGTTCTGCTCAAATGACATCTTCATAAAGAGGCCTTCGTGATCACTCACCTCTTCCCTCATCCCATTATCGTGTTTTGTTATTCTCCAAAGTACTTATCACCATATACATTCCATGTATTTATTTGCTTATTTTTGTCCCCAACTAGAATGTAAAGTATAGAAGGGCAAGGACTTTGTTCTATTTCCACTTTCTAGAAAAGTGACTTCAACATAGGTTATATAATTATTTGTTGCAAATGAACCTATGAATTCCATGCCTTTTCACATTATCTTCTAGTCACACAAGAGGCTGCCTCTCCATGGCTTTAGGCCCTGTGCCTTTTGTGCCTAATCCCCAAAACTGGACTGCCCTTTTCTCATCCTGGCAAAATTCTCATCCCTGCTGCTCAAATGTCGTCTCCTGTCAGGCCTTCCTCAATCTCTCCTCTATATTCTCACTGGACTTAATTTATTCTTTTATTATGATGAACTGTCTTTTGTGGTTTTTTTTTTTTTTTGAGACGGAGTCTCGCTCTGTCACCCAGGCTGGAGTGCAGTGGCGCAATCTCGGCTCACTGCAAGTTTCGCCTCCCAGGTTCACACCATTCTCCTGCCGCAGCCTCCCGAGTAGCTTGGACTACAGGTGCCAGCCACCACACCCGGCTAATTTTTTGTATTTTTAGTAGAGATGGGGTTTCACCGTGTTAGCCAGGATGGTCTCGATCTCCTGACCTCGTGATCCGCCCGCCTGGGCCTCCCAAAGTGCTGGGATCATAGGCGTGAGCCACCGCGCCCGGCCTAACCCACATCTTAAACCACATGCACTACATGTTTATTTTCCTAGGTAACTGTGAACTGCTATAATAAAAAACAAAGAGTGCTATCACCTCTGTGTCTTCATGCTCTAACAACAAATCTAAAAGGATCTCAGTGTTTACTGAATCAATTTATTTTCTCAGTCCCTACTAGTTCTAGGAGACAGTGGAGAGTGTAGTGTCCTCTTTTTATCAGTGAGCCTGGTATCTGTGAGAAGGGATTATAGCAGAGGTAGCCAAAACTGATTACAAACAAGGTCCCAAGCCTGCTATGGCAGTGAGTACTCCAAGACTTAGCACAACTCAGGCAGAAGACCAACATGGAGTTCAGTCTATCCAATTGACTACAATCAGTGTAACATGTGAACAACTAAGATTTAAAAATGTGTTCTCATGTATTCATAAGGACCTCCTAGCCCTCACAGAACAGATGAAACGCTATATAAAAATTTCACACAAAAGAGCCTAGAAGCAGTGAATAGGCCATCAGCTGTACCCTCATATCTTAAAAGGTAGTATTTCTGTGACAACAGCTTATACAAATGAGAAAGCCAAACCTCTCAAGTTTTAAAGTTAAAGTACAAGGGAAGATCTGTGAACAAGGTTTCACATCATTAAAAGCTAGTGTCCACATTAAGTGAGTGACTGGGTTACAATTTGAAATTTTATCTTCAAACCCACTGATCCAGTCTCTATCTCTCACCTTCCATTCCCTATCTTCCCACCTCTGTCTCTATTCTTTCTCCACTACTGCATCACATTTTTTAAAAAGGAGTATTTACTGTCAGATTTATGTAATAAAGTATACACTCCTCAAGCTAAATTTGGAAAGAAGGCAAATGAAGCCTCTGTCCTGTGGGTGTCACTGGCTTTCCAAAGATAAAAGCTTCTTCAATCTTAAAATATGGCAAATATCATGTTCTTTCTGGCAGAGAGATGCCAGAAAAAGGCAACTGGATCCTTAAGATAAAGAAGCTGTTAAGTTCTATTTTCAAAAGAGTAAGGTAAATCTTAAAGCAGGAACAAGAAAGCATCAACCTTTGGCTTAAGTTCTCCCGTGTGAAGAATAAGAGGTGGTGGTATCTTCCCCATCTGTACTCAAAGCGGAAAAACAGCAGAAATATCTTTTTTTTTTTTATTATACTTTAAGTTTTAGGGTACATGTGCACAATGGCAAGTTTGTTACATATGTATACGTGTATCTTAAATACATATGACAAAGGGGCAATTCCACTGGTGCATTCTTTCTTGTTTTGCTTCTAGGGGTCCGTCCCATTCTTAATCTTTGCCCTTTGTCTCTTTCACGTAACTCTAAGACTCAGAGTTTTTTAATCTTTTCTTCTACCTCTCACTTCTTAACCAATATATAAGACAAAAATAACATTTTAATTTTATTATATATTTCCCATTCAAATTAAAAAAGAAAGATGAGTTAGTTCAGTTCATATTTTGCACTAAAACTAATTTCACATTACAAAGTTAAATTATTTGTGATCAACAAAAGGAAAAACATCTTACCCTATTAGCACCATCTGACATTTTCATCACCTTAGCATCATTAAATACAACAGGTCTAAGGTTAGAACTAGAAAAAATACCAAAAATCCCCAACCCCATTCATAATGCACACCACAGTTCAGGTAAGAACAAAAACTCACCATTATCTTTATTTTCTTTCAAAAACCCATTAACAGCGTGTTTGAATTTAAAAATAGTCTCATCATCAGGCACTTGATGTCCAACTGTAAAAATTTTTAAGCAAGGAATAGTTTCTGGCAAATCGTATAAAGCAAAACCATAAAAGATGTGTATTATTTCACTTGTAGAGAAATAATTAAAGAGTAATTAGGGGACCCAGAATATAAGCCAAGAGATTATAACAAACTTAATATGCCAATATCAGTATATGCAATTCTGATAAGAGAGCCATTTCTTCCAACACTGCTTCAACCAGGAAGTATCACTTGATTTTCAATAAAACTACATAATAGATAGTCACTAGGTATACAAAACTGAAAGCAAATTCCATGTGAATGAATGCATATTTAACTATAAATTATATAAACAGTTCCATTTAATATTTTACAATTCAAGGGCCAGTGCCTTCATAAAGCAGCTACGATTTAAGTAGAAGAGTAGAGAATAGAGTCAGAAGAACTTGGATTTGAATTGTGACATAGAGGGAATTCCAGGCACTATTGAGAACTGATATTCTTGGGGTGGGAGAAAAGTAGATACAGATAAAAGACAGAAGAGGCTAAGTCAAAATCATTTTAACCATCCGTAAGTGTATAGTTCAGTGGCATGACATTCACAGTATTGTGTAACCATCACCACTGTCTATACCCAAAACTTTTTCATCATCCTCAACAGAAAGACTCTGACCATTAAACCATAATTCCCTTCTCCTCACCTCGTAGATCCTTTAGTCTGTTTTCTGTCTCTGTGAATTTGTCTATTCTAGGTAGTTCATACAAGTGGAATCATATGTTTGTCCTTCTGTGTCTGGTTTATTTCACTAAGCATGTTTTTAAGGTTCATCCATGTTGTAGCATGTATTAATTTTATTCTTTTTTATGGCTGAATAATATTCCATTGTGTGCATATAATGTTCTGTGCATCCATTCACCTACTGATGGACACCTTTTGGCCATTGTGAAAAATGCTGCTGTGAACACTGGTGTACAAGTATTTGTTTAAATCCTTGCTTTCAGTTCTTTTAGAACTGAAGTTCTGAGTTCAAATGGAAAGTATCAGCATGAACTCATGATGTAGTTTAAAAACAAACATTATTTCTTGGCACCATCCACAGAAGAAGACGAGTAACAATGAGCCTAGGAGCACTGAGCACCTCTAGCACTCAGACTCTCATCTTTCAATAGCATTCCCACCAGAAAGGAATCAAAGCTCCTTGGGAAAACGGCTGAGTTCAGGGTAGGGCAGGAAATGTACAAGATAAGCCTGGAATTTTTTTTCATATAAATAGCAAAAAAAGAGTGATCAAAGGTTACTAGAGTTGTGTCAAAAGGACTCAGGAGACAATCTAAGAAGCTCCAACTCTCCAAAGATAGGGCCTCAATTTGTGCTTCAATTAAAAAAAAAAAAGAAATAACTAAATTCAAGTTTTAAGTCATCCTTGTTTGAGCCTGTTTTATCTTCTGTAAAATTATGTATTAATTGTAACCATTTAATCCTCTGAGCTTAGCCAAGAAAAAGCATTCGATAGGAGATATTAGCACAATTGCTACTTTATCAGCACAAGATTGTTGAGAGGATTAACTAAGTTAATACATGTGAAAGTACTTTTTTTTTTTTTTTTTGAGATGGAGTCTTCCTCTGACGCCCAGGCTGTCATGCAGTGGCATGATCTTGGCTCACTGCAACCTCTGCTTCCCAGGTTCAAGCGATTCGCCTTCCTCAGCAGCCCCAGTAGCTGGGATTAGAGGTGTGCACCACTCACACCTGGCTAATTTTTTTTTGTATTTTTAACAGAGATGGGTTTCACCATGTTGGCCAGGCTGGTCTTGAACTCCTGACCTCAGGTGATCCACCCGCCTTGGCCTCCCAAAGTGCTGGGATTACAGGTGTGAGTCTCTGCACCTGGCTGAAAGTACTTTTTAAATAGCAAACTGCTGTACAAATATTAACAAACATTAGGTGTTACTGTTTCCAAAAGCCATGGAACTGGTCAGAAGAAGGATCATTCTTTCCCACTGAGATGCTAAATGGGGCCAACAGAAATATATGAATCTCTGTATTGTATCAACAGATACTGGGAAAAGAAATCATAAACTTAGAGAACGTTCTTTTACATGATGCTTACACATGCTCAGGCAACGGGTTAAAATAAGTGCTAAGAAATACTGGATATTCCTTTCTTTCCTTCAGGCCACTGCTAGTATTAATAAGTTTACTTGATTTTCAAAATATAGAATATGGAAGCTTATAGAATTTCTTAGGCACACACACAGCCTACTGCCAAATATTTTAGTTCAATTCATCTCTTCGATTTCATTTAAGACAGCAATTAAAAACATGTAATTAGAGAAATAACTTGGTTCTCTTTTAAACTTACTACCCATCAAAGAAGGCCAAGCTTCATATTAGCACAAGATGATTACTGAATTACTGTAAATTATTTTAGGATCAGAATGAAGAAAGTTCTTTTCAATGAAGGGTTCCACTTACTTCTGGTTTATAACAGCGTTGAGTATATGTTAAATCAATAATCAGTCCAAGTTCTTCATTTTGTTCTCGGATTTTGTTAAAAAGATCCAAAGGGGAAAAGCATTCTTCTGGAGCAAGTTTCTTTTCAAAACTCTGTCAGAAAGAATGAAATAAGAGCAAATATGTGCTTAAAATCCTGTACTACATTAGGCATTTATTCAAGTCCTGTGATGCTAACATACAACGAGATTCAAAGGAAAGTTTCCATTCTCCTGGAACATAGAAGGTATATTGTAACAATCTTTTCTTCCAGAGTGGTCAGAAAGAAAAAAATAAGCCCACTTCTATATATGTATTTCTGTATTTGTTTCATGTTGGTCTCCTAATCAGACTGTAAACTCCCAGATTTTATTCACCACTGTATCTCCAGCTCCAGGTGGAGTGCTTATCATACTTAGTGTTTATAAATATTTCTTTTCTTTTTCTTTTTTTTTGAAACAGGGTGTTGCTCTGTCATTCAGGCTGGAGTGCAGTGACACAAACATGGCTCACTGCAGCCTCCACCTCCTGGGCTCAAGCAATCCTCCCACCTCAGCCTCCCAAGTAGCTGGGACTACAGGCATGAACCACCACACCTGGCCTTTTTTTCTTTTTTTTAAAGTGATAGGGTCAGCTGGGCACGGTGGTTCACGCCTGTAATCCCAGCACTTTGGGAGGCCGAGGCGGAAAGATCACAAGGTCAGGAGATCGAGACCATCCTGGCTAACACTGTGAAACCCCGTCTCTACTAAAAATACAAAAAATTAGCCAGGCGTGGTGGCAGGCGCCTGTAGTCCCAGCTTCCGGGAGGCTGAGGCACGAGAATGGCATGAACCTGGGAGGCAGAGTTTGCAGTGAGCCGAGATCACACCACTGCACTCCAGCCTGGGTGACAGAGCGAGACTCTGCCTCAAAAAAAAAAAAAAAATAAAAAAAAAAAAGAGATAGGGTCCTGCCGTCTTGCCATGTAGACCAGGCTGATCTCAAACTCCTGAGCTCAAGCAACCCTCCTGTCTCGGCCACAGAAATAAATATTTCTTACATGTCTACACATATAAAGGATGGCTTTCATTGCTGAATATTCTTTTATGTATGCAGTTTATTTTTGAACTTTATGCTCTGTTCCTTCAATCTGTCTGGCTACTCAGGTGCCAGCAATGTACTTTTTAAAAAATAGACTAGTTTGGCTGGGTGCAGTGGCTCACGCCTGTAATCTCAGAACTTTGGGAGGCCGAGGCAGGAGGATCACGAGGTCAGGAGATCGAGACCATCCTGGCTAACACGGTGAAACTCCGTCTCTACTAAAACCACAAAAAAATTAGCCAGGTGAGGTGGCGGGCGGTTGTAGTTACAGCTACTCAGGAGGCGGAGGAAGAAGAATGGCATGAACCCAGGAGGCAGAGCTTACAGTGAGCCAAGATCACACCACTGCACTCCAGCCTGGGCGACAGAGCCAGATGCCATCTCAAAAAAAAAAAAAAAAAAATAGACTAGTTTTCAGAGCAGTTTTAGGTTCACAGGAAAACTGAGCCAAAAGGACAGACAGTTCCCACATATACTTTGCCTTCCCCACCCCACCCAGACTCCCCCACTATCCACATTCCATACCAGTGTGGTCCATTTGTTACAAATGAAGAACCAACTCTGACACGTCGTTATCACCAAAGTCTAGAGGTTAGGTGTGCATGGTTCATTCTATGTTACGCATTGTAGGTACATATTATGTTATATATATTTTGCCACAAAAAAAAATGAGAGAAAGAACTAAGTTCAAGTTTTGATTTTTCCTTTCTGAGCCTGTTTGATTATCTACAAAATCATTTATTAGATGTAACCATCTATCCTCTGAGCTTAGTGCAGAATAAGCACTCAATAAGAGATATTAGTACTACTGCTACTTCATCAGCACAGGAGTGTTGTGAAATGTGCTAATATATGTGAAGCCCTCTTATAGGTTTTGATCAATATATAACAACATGTATCCACCCTTACAGTATCACACAGAATAGTTTCACTTCCCTAAAAATTCCCTGTGTCTCCAACACCTTCTTTTTGGAGACAGGGTCTTGCTCTGTTGCCCAGGCTGGAGTACAGTGGCATGACCACGGCTCACTGCAGCCTTGACCTCCTGGGCTCAATCCATCCTCCCACTTCAGCCTCCTGAGCAGCTGAGACTACAAGCACACACCACCACACCTGGTTAATTCTTGTATTTTTTGTAGAGACACGGTTTCGCAATGTTGCCCAGGCTGGTCTAAAACTCCTGGGCTCAAGCGATACACCCACCTTGCCTCCCAAAGTACGGGATTACAAACATGATCCAACAGGCCTGGCCTGAAATGACTCATTTTTAAGCCCAGACATGCAGAGAAGCTGACACAGCAGTTGAAAAAGGAAATCTGATCTATGAGTCACAAATTAAGTAAATTCCCAAAACGTTTCAAGTAGGCTTCTCCTGATACTAATCTGAGCTATGCTGGGGAAGTCTAATAAGAAAGACATGGAATCTAGAAAACAATTATTTGTCTTCACCTTCTCATCTTTTTTATGGCTGTCAAAAGCTTTCCCCTCCTATCGCTCCTATTCCTTTCCTAGTTTAAACAAAAACACAATCTTCAGATTTTCCCCACTGAAATCCTGACCTTGATGATCCAGGGGACATTTTTGATTGTGACCATGGAAGGAAAGGAGTCCCACTGGCATTCAGTGGGTAACGGTTGCAAATTCTAAACAACTTGCCGAATTCAAGACAGTCCTACAAATGTGTCCCACATCCTGAATGGCTTTTGGATGTCCTATTCAACATTAATATAGATAAAAAACTGTTCATATTTAGCTTGGCCTTAGAACCTAACTCCATTTCACAAATAAACACAAAGTATTTTTTGTACAATACTAATATCTATTGAATTTTCCAGGATAATAATCACCTTATCAACCAAATGAAGACTACACTTTGTTCTGTTTGGAAATCTATTATAGAAACTCCTACCACTAAAGCAATATAAGCCACCTAGACCAGTCTACATTTGTAATTCTTGAATTCATGGCGCAGGCAACTATTACTCTATGTCTTTTAATGCAGTCATGTCCAAACATTTATATATTGAAATGAATATTATTTTATTATAAATTACTTTTATTTTATTTTTCATATTAGAGTTAGGGTGTTCATTGGTGTTTTTGTTTAAAATATAAAGTAGGTTGTATGTACCTATGACCTTCATTTCAGGATAGTAAAGGGGTCATTACAAAGTATTTGCTATAAAAAGAGAAAATGGAATGTGATAGAGTGGAGAACAGTATTCTGCATGGTGAACTCAGTTGCCTGAAAGAATACTGAATTAACTTTTGCTTACCTTTTGCAAAGGAACTTTGAAAGCAATGAAACGAGTCCCAGGCATCCGCTGTCCAACTGGGAGATAGTCTTTCCACCTATTAGATATATTTTTTGTTAGCCAAATTGTATGTTACCCTTGTTTCCTGGCATAGAATAAGACTTTTTGAAAATGGGAATCACAGCCCACACAACATGCCCTCTCTTCTCTCTCTGCTTTGCATTTTGCCACTCCACTTATTAAACCCCACCAAGTAGCGACGTATACTGTCCTCTCCTGTTTCCCCACCATGAAAACGAACAAAAGCAACACAACAGTACAACTCAAATAAGGCCTATATAAAACCGGAGACACCCAGAACTTCTGTATCCCTGTTAAACTTGGCCCAGTACCAGATACTAAAGTGCCATTAATACAAACACATTCACTGAAATAATTTAAATTCAACTATTTCACTTCACGGTTTTAGTTTTCATACGACTCATGCCATCAATTTCAATTAGTAGGAAACTTCAAGTTCATATTTTAAGAGAAAACCTGCTAGAAGAGGGACTGTGAACTTCACTTAATAATGCTAGGAACTGGCCGGGCGTGGTGGCTCACGTCTGTAATCCCAGCATTTTGGGAGGCTGAGGCAGGTGGATCACCTGAGGTCAGGAGTTCGAGACCAGCCTGACCACATGGTGAAACCCCGTCTCTACTAAAAATACAAAAAAATTAGCCGGGTGTGGTGGCGGGCGCCTGTTATCCCAGCAACTTGGGAGGCTGAGGGAGGAGAATCACTTGAATCCGGGAGGCAGAGGTTGCAGTGAGCCGAGATCGGACCATTGCACTCCAGCCTGGCGGACAAGAGCAAAAATCCATCCCAAAAACGAAAACAAAAACAAACAAACAAAAAAAACGGATTGGAAGAAAACAGGAGATTCACTAATTAGAACCCAACTGCAATAGGTCAGGCAAGACCTGTATTAAGGTACTGACAGAAAGTGACAGTCAAAAGATAGTGGATAAAATGAAGAGGACTTATTGAGGTATGAGATGGTGGAGGATGGTCTCAAAGAGTAAAAACAGTTCACTGCACCTACGTGCAAAGTCTCAAAATTAATCATTTGTACGTACAAAGGAGTATCTTTCAAACGAGGCCTGTTAGGAAGTAACAAAGTATGCTCTTTGCGACTTCTGGAAACAATACAAACCAACTTGCCATGTGAGATCTCAGGGCGCTACTACTGCTGGGTTCCTAACGCAAAGCATTACACTTGCCGTGCCAACGTAACAAGGAATTGAGGAGGTTCCATTTTGGGAATTAAGGAGCGTCCCCAACAGTAACAGTCCCACCTTAAAGCAATCCTTCCGTATTTTACCTAAGAGCAATGGCCAGAACCTCCCTTTCACAAGAATACGGAGAAATCACAGGACACCACAGACATCGCCCCTTTCAGCTACAGCGGGTGGCGCAGAGGGCCAAAGCCTCAAAGCAACGGGCGGACAGGTCAAGCTTGCGACGGCAACAGCGAGAGGCAGAGACCACACAAGATGAAGCCCAGACCCAGAAGCCACGAGCTGGAAAGGCCACGCCAAGGGACCAAGACATACTACCTTTCGGGGATGTGGTTTCCGCCCTTCTTCTTGGCTGAGGAGCGTCCTGAAAAGTCGCGTCTCCGGCCCCAGCCACTGCGGGGATGATGCCACTGGCTCATGTGGGTTCCAAGAAGCCGCCCACCCAATGCCAAGCGGGCCGAAAGCGCAAGTCGGGCGCCCTCAGTGCCAAGATAAGACCCGAGACCGGAAGAGACTCGGCAGCCACCTACGCCGCGTTCCAGCATCTCGCTATTGCGCATGTGCCACCGCCTGTCGTGATGGCGTAACCACGCTGGCTTACTGAGACTCCTGATTTGTAAACAGGACTTTGTTGGCTACAGCGCCCTCTTTAGCCAGAGGCCGGTAGCACAGATCAATAAGGGCGTGTATGCACCCTTCAGAATTCAAACAGTGAGGCACAGGGAAGTCCCTCTGCCTGATCCGCCCCCAGCCCCGGTTCCTTGTGTGTTCTTCTAGATATTTACCAGTGCTTACATTCATATTTTGCATATTGTGTATACATATTTACTTTCACATATATGTATATCCTCTATTTTTATACAAAAGGAGTAACTGTACATATTCTACAATATACCTTGAGCACTGAGTTTCCCAGTCAATTTATGCATACATAGATCCTATTTTTTAATGGCTATAGGCAATTTACTTGCTTATGAGTAACATAATTAAAAGTACCATAACGTATTTAGCCAGTTCAATATTAATGGACCTTTAGTTGTTTTCAGGTTCTTTTCAAATCTTGTTACAGACAATGCTGCAATGTGAACATCCTTATACATATATACAACTATATCTAAATTCCTAGAGGTAGAATGTCTGGAATGAAACACATACAAACTTAAAATTTTGAAAGATACCACCTAATTACCCTCCAAAAATAATGTAGAAACATACATTCCCATCACAGCCAAACTTTTATTGGGTTCCTATCACATACCAGGTATCATGTTATAGGTGGACAGAATGTATTTAAGTTTCAGCAAATACAAAAAATAACTGAGAGTGGAGCTCAAGTCCATGGTTTCCACACAGTCTCAAGCATAAAGATCTATACCCGTTAGAAAAACATTGAATTCTGCTAAAAGTGGAACTACAAAGGACAGCATACCCTATAGTAGCTTTGAAAATAGAAGAGAGTACTAAATTCCAGATTTAACGGTAAATAATTATGATTGCAGACTTTTTTTTTTGAGACCCAGTTTCACTCTACCACTAGGCTGGAGTGCAGTGGTCCCATCTCGGCTCACTGCAACCTCCACCTCCCGGGTTCAAGCAATTCTCCCTGCCTCAGCCTCCCGAGTAGCTGGGACTACAGGTGCGTGCCACCACTCCAAGCCAATTTTTTGTATTTTAGTAGAGACAGGGTTTCTCCATGTTGGCCAGGATGGTCTCGATCTCTTGACCTCATGATCAGCACTCCTCGACCTCCAAAAGTGCTGGGATTACAGGCTGGAGCCACCGCACCTGGCCAATGGCAGATTTTCGAAAGTAATTTTTACTTTTTAGTGTCTAATTTGTGAAAGTAACTTACCTATATTTTTAGTAATCTTTGCAACCATTTTAGAGCTGGGTAAACCAAGGATGAGTAAGATCAGAGCTATTGAATAAATGAATATTAATAAAGCTAGACTGCTAGCTTTATTAACATTTTTGAGACAGTACTTTTCCAACCAGTCTTAAATACATAAACATTTACAATTCTGAAAATTTCCACATCATTAAAAATGTCTCAATATTCATAAATTGTTCATTGGAAAAATGAAAAGACAGGTTAGCAGAACATAACAAACCTACAATTAGGAACATTTAATCATTTGTTGTTGTTGTTGTTGAGATGGAGTCTCTCTCTGTCACCCAGGCTGGAGTGCAGTGCGCAATATCTGCTCACTGCAACCTATGCCTCCTGGTTTCAAGCAATTCTCCTGCCTCAGCCTCTTGAGTAGCTGGGACTACAGGCATGTGCCACCATGCCCGGCTAATTTTTGTACTTTTAGTAGAGACAGGGTTTCACCAAGTTGGCCAGGCTGGTCTTGAACTCCTGACCGCAAGTCATCTGCCCTCTTCGGCCTCCCAAAGTGCTGGGATGACAGGCATGAGCCCCCGTGCCCAGCCCAAATTCAAATTTGACATTAAATTGTAAAATATTGTGGCCGGGCATGGTGGCTCATGCCTGTAATTCCAGCACTTTCGGTGGCCGAGGCGGGCAGATCACTTGAGGTCAGGAGTTTGAGATCAACCTGGCCAACATGATAAAGTCCTATCTCTACTAAAAATACAAAAATTAGCTGGGCATGGTGGCTCATACCTGCAGTCCAGGGTACTTGGGAGGCTGAGGCAAGAGAATGGCTTGAATGTGGGAGGCAGAGGTTGCAATGAGCCAAGATTGTGCCACTGCACACCAGCCTGGGAAACAGAGCGAGACTCTGTATCACAAAATAAATAAATAAATAAATAAATAATGCAATGTTCTTTTGGAATTTATGAAAAATTCCAATAGGTGTATAGTAGTCAAAACTACAAATCTACGAATGTCTATAGACAAGACAAGATACAAAATGTGACATAAATCTTTCAGAAGCTAGAAAAGCTGTATTGGGCTTACACTTTCAATTCGCTAAAAGACACAACACTGGGGTGAGAACAAATTCAGTTAGGGTTGACACAAGAAAATCCAGACCTAGGCAGAATAGCGTTTATAGAAAGTAACCAGACATACTAATGAATAACATAAATGAGGTAATATGACATAAAACAAAACGGAAAAAGAATATTATAATTATTTTCTTCAGTGTACGGAAGCAATGGAAGTTGTGGACGAGCTACATAAAAAACATAAATTATCTATTCTATTAATACAAAATAAGTGTGTCAAATTGTTTGTCACAGAAACCAAAACATCCACACAAATCTCTTTTTTCCTGTACCCTCACCTTGCCTGTTTCCTATTCTCCACTAAATGCTTTAACTCTTCATTTTCCCTGGCCCTTGCACCCAAGCATGGCTGACAGGAAATCCTAAAGGCCCAAGATTCTATAGTGGCTGTTTGCAAGGGAGAGGAGGCTATCAGTAACTGCCACACTGGATCCTCTTATGTGAGAAGAAAGAAGGTATCCTGAATGCCTCTCACGTATAAAAGGGCAGGATGGCAGGGTGTCTGTGTGGCCCAAGGAGCCAGAGGTAGCAAACTGTGAGCAAAAGAATTGTGACCAAAGGCTAGAATAGGGAAGGTCTGCAGGCAGCCTTGTCTTCTACCTCTCTGGTGTTTGCCTCTCATGAGCAGAGTCCGTTTTCCAAACATCGGGACACTGAAAGAAGACTCCTGCTCTGAAAGTTGACAAGAAGGAATATCCACGAATGTAAAAATGCAAGATCAAGGCTTGGTCCAGAAACAATGCCTAAAATCAAGGGGTAAAAAAACGGGAGCAGAAGAGAGATCCAAGTCCAACCTGGCCTAGCCCAAGAAGGTAGGATTCGAGGAGAGGAAACTAAAAGAGAAGAGCCTTGGACCACATCATCTCCTATAAGGGGCAGTCAACGAACTTTGCTGTTCAACCAAGTTACAAAAGAGGGTTCTTTAATCCCTTCCTTTGGCCCTTGAAAGCGGCAGTAGGGCTGGGCGCCGTGGCTCACCCCTGTAATCCCAGCACTTTGGGAGGCTGAGGCGGGCGGATCACGAGGTCAGGTGATCGAGACCATCCTGGCTAAAAGGGTGAAACCCTGTCTCTACTAAAAATACAAAAACTTACCTGGCTGAAGTAGCGGACACCTGTAGTCCCAGGTACTCAGGAGGCTGAGGCGGGAGAATGGCGAGAACCTGGGAGGTGGAGATTGCAGTGAGCCGAGATCACGCCACTGCCCTCCAGCCTGGGCGACAGAGCGAGATTCCATCTCAAAAAAAATAAAATTAAATTAAAAAGTAGCAGTAAATTCATTAATCAGATTAACTGAAATGGTTTCAGAACAACTGTAATTGCTCAACTTAGACGTCCCTTTCCTTTCTCCCCAAGGATATCGTGTATGTACTGTATAATCATAAATGCATACTATTATATGAAACATAACATTTAAAATATAAATGTTAATTATATTAGTGAACATTTATGAGAAACATTGAGATGATCTCCCTAACATGAGAGCCTGGGGGAAAGTGGGACTATCATGTCTGTCTGGTAGATTTCACCTCCCCAGAGGTGCTGTTACAGCTTTCCTACCACCTCTGCCAGCCAATCCTGTCTTGTTGGGAATCTGACCTCCCTATTGGCTATCGCAGAACTTTAAACCGACCACCTCTGCCAGCCAATCCTGTCTTGTTGAGAATCGGACCTCCCTATTGGCTATCACAGACCTTTAAACTGCCTGCTTTGTGACATCATTCTCCCACCTAACCTACCGCCACCTGGTACCAAGGGGCATCCTGGGTGTGGCCTGTAAATTTGTATCATCGCAAGTGGCCAGTGACCAGTAATCAGTTACCAGTGGCCTTCATACTGGACACATGCACTCGTTGGCGTCAGCCACCCAGACATCCGCTAGTATCGTCTCTTCTTCCTTTGTATCTGCAGTTGATGTTTCTTCTTCTCTGACCATGTCAGGTAAAGAAAGAAACTTTTAAAACGGTTTTCATGAGATTTCTTTGCCCCTAAATTTAGATTTCTTTCCCCCTATAGTCCCAAACAGCTTGGAATAACAGGGAAACTATTGAAGTACAAATCTGCAGACCTCGTTTCAGTTTTGGCTTTGACATTTACTGGCTGTGGGACTTTAGATAACTTTTCTTCTCTCACAAATTCTGTTTCCTCATCTGTTACATTAGGATAATAGATTGGTTATTCCCCCTGGCTCTTTTCTTTTCTAATACTGAGTCTTAAAGGGTAGACGTATAGAAAATGAAATCAGAGACTTTCTGAGAGTGTTCATTTCAAGCGAAACAGAGAAAAAACTGAAGTGGCCTAGAAAACTAGCAATATATTCTGAGATGTTTCATGTGGAATGGTCTCCCTCCACTAATATTTCAACTTTCCCATTTTAAATTTAGTGATGTTTAGTGATGTTTTAAATAATATTCAGCCAGGCACAGTGGCTCACACCTGTAATCTCAGCACTTTGGGAGGCCATCTCCCTCACTAATATTTCAACTTTACTATTTTAAATTTAGTGACGTTTACTGATGTGTAGTGATGTTTTTAATATTCAGTTGGGCGTGGTGTCCCATGCCTGCAGTCTCAACGCTTTGGGAGCCTGAGGTGGGAGGATCGCTTTGGGCCTAGGATTTCCCGGGCAGTCTGGGCAACATGGCAAGACCCCATCTCTACAAAAACTTTTTAAAACTCAGCCAGGGTTGGGGGTATGCCAGCTACTCAGGAGGCTGAGGTGGGAGGATCAGAGGACTGCTTGAGCCCAGGAGGTTGAGGCTGCAGTGAGTCATGTTCACACCACTGGACTTCAGCCTGGGTGACAAAGTGAGAATCTCTCACAAACAAACAAAGAAAAGTAATATTCACGTTTTGGACATTCCTATCTAAACTAGGTGGAAAGAGAAAACGGAGAGTTCTGGGTTATAAAGAGGCTGGTATTCTAGGGTAAGGAATTTGGTATTTTAATTAAAGCAGAAAGACAGGGTCCCCTCCTCTTCCCCTTGGGATATGCCAAGGAGAATGACAAAACGACTTTAAAAGAAAAAGATATATTTTAAATTTGGAAAAAAAAAAAAAAAAGCAGGAGGACAACAGAGTGAAATCTATTCAGAGTAGGGCAAAATGAAGTTGGTTTTAGCAAATGCTTAGATGAATGGACTAGGAAGGAAACAGGCTACAATACACATCCCTAGGAAAAGCAGCTTATCAGAAGTCATATTCAGTCACTTTTTTCTGCTGCCTTTTTGAACATAGATGACACTTGACAGTTTTTAATATAAACATTTCAAAAATATGTTTTAGAGGCCGGGCACGGTGGCTTATGCCTGTAATCCCAGCACTGTGGGAGGCCGAGGTGGGCTGATCACCTGAGGTCAGGAGTGTGAACAAGCCTGACCAACATGGAGAAACCCCATCTCTACTAAAAATACAATATTAGCTGGGCGGTGGTGGCACATGCCTGTAATCCCAGCTACTTGGGAGGCTGAAGAAGGAGAATCACTTGAACCCGGGAGGCGAAGGGTGCAGTGAGCCAAGATTGCACCATTGCACTCCAGCCTCGGCAATCAGAGCGAAACTCCGCTTCAAAAAGAAAAAACAAGGAAGAAAGAAATATGTTTTAGAAATGATGCTTCCAGGCGGGGTGCGGTGGCTCACGCCTGGAATCATGGCACTTTGCGAGGCTGAGGCAGGCAGACTGCCTGAGGTCAGGAGTTGGAGACCAGCCTAGACAACATGGTGAAACCCCATTTCTACTAAAAATATAAGAATTAGCTGGGTGTGGTGGCATGCACCTGTAATCCTACCTACTTGGGAGGCTCAGGCATGAGAATTGCTTGAACCGGGGAGGCGCATGATGCAGTGAGCCGAGATCGTGCCACTGCCCTTCAACCTCGGCGACAGAGCGAGACTCCATCTAAAGACAAACAAATAAACAAATGATCAATGCAGGTATCTCTAAAAGCTTACCACCAAGGAAAATGATTATATCCATAGATTTCCTCCACCAAACCAGCTTAGTCCACACGTAAATCATTAGCAACTCAGCCCTAACTCATTTTATCACAGTTACAAGAGAAGTTAGTGAGAAAAGCACTAACTAGGAAAATGAAAACCAAAGCAATCCAGGTCAACTTGGGCTCACTGCAGACATCTGGTCCTTATGCTTGGGCACACAGCACAACTCACAACAGTGCCTTTTTCACAGACCCCTCTTTAATTTCCTCCACAAAACCCATCAGGTCACCATAGTTCATGATGTTTCAAAATAAACAACCATCATGAGAAAAACATGCAGTATGTCTTACAATGTTGTATTCCTTAAAAATATGACAAGGAAAAAACATGTAGAAAAACCAGAGCATTTAAAAGCAATCTACAGGCCGGGTATGGTGGCTCACGCCTGTAATCCCAGCACTTTGCGAGGCTGAGGCGGAAGATCACCTGAGGTCAGGAGTTTGAGACCAGCCTGGCCAACATGGTGAAACATTGTCCTCACTGAAAATACAAAAATTAGCCGGGGATGGTGGCGGGCGCCCGTAATCCCAGCTACTCGGGAGGCTGAGGCAGGAGAATCACTTGGACCTGGGAGGCAGAGTTTGCAGTGAGCCGAGATCGTGCCACTGCACTCCAGCCTGGGCAAAAGAGTGAAATTCTGTCTCACTCTTATAAATAAAATAAAATTAATAAAACAAAAGCAATTTACATTCTACAGACATACTAGTGAATGACATAAATGAGCTAATATGGTATAAAACAAAATCGAAAAAATACATTATGATTATTTTCTTCAGTGTACAGAAGTCATGGAAGTGTTGGACTATCTAGCTACATAAAAAATATTGGGCCGGGCACAGTGGCTCACGCCTGTAATCCCAGCACTTGGGGAGGCCGACGCGGGCAAATCACAAGGTCAGGAGACCATCCTGGCTAACACGGTGAAACCCTGTCTCTACTAAAAATACAAAAATTTAGCCGGGCATGGTGGAGTACCTGTAATCCCAGGTACTCAGGAGGCTGAGGCAGGAGAATGGCGTGAACCTGGTAAGCAAAGCTTGAAGTGAGCAGAGACAGGCCGCTGCCCTGCAGCCTGGGCGACAGAAAGAGACTCTCTCTCAAAAAAAAAAAAAAAAAAAGAAAGAAAAAAATTTAATTGTCTATTCCGTTAATACAAAATAGGTATGTCCAATTGTTTGTTACAGAAACCAAAAAATCCACACAAATCTCTTTTTTCCTATACCCTCACCTTGCCTGTTTCCTATTCTCCACTAAATGTTTTAACTCTTCATTTTCCCTGGCCCTTGCACCCAAGCATGGCTGACAGGAAGTCCTAAAGGCCCAAGATTCTAGAGTGGCTGTTTGCAAGGGAGAGGAGGCTATCAGTAACTGCCACACTGGATCCTCTTATGTGAGAAGAAAGAAGGTATCTTGAATGCCTCTCACGTATAAAAGGGCAGGATGGCAGGGTGTCTGTGTGGCCAAAGGAGCCAGAGGTAGCAAACTGCGGGCAAAAGAATTGTGACCAAAGGCTAGAATAGGGAAGGTCTGCAGGCAGCCTTGTCTTCTACCTCTCTGGTGTTTGCCTCTCATGAGCAGAGTCCGTTTTCCAAACATCGGGACACTGAAAGAAGACTCCTGCTCTGAAAGTTGACAAGAAGGAATATCCACGAATGTAAAAATGCAAGATCAAGGCTTGGCCCAGAAACAATGCCTAAAATCAAGGGGTAAAAAAAGGAGAGCAGAAGAGAGATCCAAGTCCAACCTGGCCCAGCCCAAGAAGGTAGCATTTGAGGAGAGGAAACTAAAAGAGAAGAGCCTTGGACCACATCATCTCCTATAAGGGGCAGTCAACGAACTTTGCTGTTCAACCAAGTTACAAAAGAGGGTTCTTTAATCCCTTCCTTTGGCCCTTGAAAGTGGCAGTAGGGCTGGGTGCCGTGGCTCACCCCTGTCATCCCAGCACTTTGGGAGGCTGAGGCGGGCGGATCACGATGTCAGGTGATCGAGACCACCCTGGCTAAAAGGGTGAAACCGTCTCTACTAAAAATACAAAAACTTAGCTGGCTGAAGTAGCGGGCACCTGTAGTCCCAGCTACTCAGGAGGCTGAGGCGGGAGAATGGCGTGAACCTGGGAGGTGGAGCTTGCAGTGAGCCGAGATCACGCCACTGCCCTCCAGGCTGGGTGACAGAGCGAGATTCCATCTCAAAAAACATTAAATTAAATTAAAAAGCAGCAGTAAATTCATTAATCAGATTCACTGAAATGGTTTCAGAACAACTATAATTGCTCAACTTAGACGTCCCTTTCCTTTCTCTCCAAGGATATCGTGTATGTACTGTATAATCATAAATGCATGCTATTATATAATATGAAACATAACGTATAAAATATAAATGTTAGTTAATTATATTAATGAACATTTATCAGAAACATTGACATGATCTCCCTAACATGAGAGCCTGGGGGAAAGTGGGACTATCATGTCTGTCTGGTAGATTTCACCTCCCCAGAGGTGCTGTTACAGCTTTCCTACCACCTCTGCCAGCCAATCCTGTCTTGTTGGGAATCTGACCTCCCTATTGGCTATCCCAGACCTTTAAACCGACCACCTCTGCCAGCCAATCCTGTCTTGTTGAGAATCGGACCTCCCTATTGGCTATCGCAGACCTTTAAACTGCCTGCTTTGTGACATCATTCTCCCACCTAACCTACCGCCACCTGGTACCAAGGGGCATCCTGGGTGTGGCCTGTAAACTTGTATCATCGCAAGTGGCCAGTGACCAGTAATCAGTTACCAGTGGCCTTCATACTGGACACATGCACTCGTTGGCGTCAGCCACCCAGACATCCACTAGTATCGTCGCTTCTTCCCTTGTATCTGCAGTTGATGTTTCTTCTTCTCTGACCATGTCAGGTAAAGAAAGAAACTTTTTAAAACGGTTTTCATGAGATTTCTTTGCCCCTAAATTTAGATTTCTTTCCCCCTATAGTCCCAAACAGCTTGGAATAACAGGGAAACTATTGAAGTAGAAATCTGC
This sequence comes from Symphalangus syndactylus, assembly GCF_028878055.3. Classification (NCBI taxonomy): domain Eukaryota; kingdom Metazoa; phylum Chordata; class Mammalia; order Primates; family Hylobatidae; genus Symphalangus; species Symphalangus syndactylus. The sequence goes on from NC_072436.2 coordinate 25,015,371, forward strand.
AGACCTCGTTTCAGTTTTGGCTTTGACATTTACTGGCTGTGTGACTTTAGATAACTTTTCTTCTCTCACAAATTCTGTTTCCTCATCTGTTACATTAGGATAATAGATTGGTTATTCCCCCTGGCTCTTTTCTTTTCTAATACTGAGTCTTAAAGGGTAGACGTATAGAAAATGAAATCAGAGACTTTCTGAGAGTGTTCATTTCACCCAAAACAGAGAAAAAACCGAAGTGGCCTAGAAAACTAGCAATATATTCTGAGATGTTTCATGTGGAATGGTCTCCCTCCACTAATATTTCAACTTTCCCATTTTAAATTTAGTGATGTTTAGTGATGTTTTAAATAATATTCAGCCAGGCACAGTGGCTCACACCTGTAATCTCAGCACTTTGGGAGGCCATCTCCCTCACTAATATTTCAACTTTACTATTTTAAATTTAGTGACGTTTACTGATGTGTAGTGAGGTTTTTAATATTCAGTTGGGCGTGGTATCCCATGCCTGCGGTCTCAATGCTTTGGGAACCTGAGGTGGGAGGATCGCTTTGGGCCTAGGATTTCCCGGGCAGTCTGGGCAACATGGCAAGACCCCATCTCTACAAAAACTTTTTAAAACTCAGCCAGGGTTGGGGGTATGTCAGCTACTCCGGAGGCTGAGGTGGGAGGATCAGAGGACTGCTTGAGCCCAGGAGGTTGAGGCTGCAGTGAGTCGTGTTCACACCACTGGACTTCAGCCTGAGTGACAAAGTGAAACCCTGTCACAAACAAACAAACAAACAAAGAAAAGTAATACTCACGTTTTGGACATTCCTATCTAAACTAGGTGGAAAGAGAAAATGGAGAGTACTGGGTCATAAGGAGGCAGGTATTCTAGAGTAAGGAATTTGGTAGTTTAATTAAAGCAGAAAACAGGATCCCCTCCTCTTCCCTTGGGATATGCCCTGGAGAATGACGAAATGATTTTAAAAGAGAAAAATATATTTTAAATTTGAAAAAAAAAGAAGCATAAGGAAAAAAAGAAGCATAAGGACAACAGAGTGAAATCTATTCAGAGTAGGGCAAATGAAGTTGGTTTTAGCAAATGCTTAGATCGATGGACTAGGAAGGAAACAGGCTAGAATACAGTATCCCTAGGAAAAGCAGCTTATCAGAAGTCACATGCAGTTACTTTTTTCCGTTGCCTTTTTGAACATAGATGACACTTGACAGTTTTTAACGTAATCATTTTAGAAATATGCTTTAGAGGCCAGGCAAGATGACTCACACCTGTAATCCCAGCACTGTGGGAGGCCGAGGTGGGCTGATCACCTGAGGTCATTTCGAGACCAGCCTGACCAACATGGAGAAACCCTGTCTCTACTAAAAATACAAAATTAGCCGGGCATGTTGGCACCTGCCTGTAATCCCAGCTACTTGGGAGGCTGAGGCAGGAGAACCATTTGAACCTGGGAGGTGTAGGTTGCAGTGAGCCTAGATCATGCCATTGCACTCCAGCATGGGCAACAAGAGCAAAACTCTGTCTCAAAAAGAATATATATATTTTATATATATATACATGTATATTTTATATATATATGTTCATAGAAATGATGCCTCCAGGCCGAGCCCGGTGGCTCACACCTATAATCCCAGCATTTTGGGAGGCTGAGGTGGGTGGATCACCTGAGGTCAGGAGTTCGAGATCAGCCTGGACAACATGGTGAAACCCCATCTCTACTAAAAATACAAAAATTAGCTGGGTGTGGTGACAGGCGCCTGTAATCCCAGCTACTCAGGAGGCTTAGGGAGGAGAATCTCTGGAATCTGGGAGGCAGAGGTTGCAGTGAGCCGAGATCTTGCCACTGCACTCCAGTCTGTATGACAGAGCAAGACTCCATCTCAAAAGAAAAGAAAAGAAATGATGCTTCCTACAAACAAGAAACTAATAAGTGGTTACCTAGAGAGCTGCAGGACATGTAGTTTGCAGTGTCCTGTTTCTAATTTTGAAATTATATGGATGTTTCTCCTATTAACAATAAAATTTTCTGAAAAAAGAATATCGTTATTTGCATCAGAAGAACAATACCTTTGTGTGAAAAGTAGATTTCAAGTAAAAGCTGCTTTTTTTATCTTAATACTTTCTTCCAAAAACAGAGTACATACTGATTTACAATGGGCTGCTTTTAGACCTAAGAATAAAAAGTCAAGCCACATATCAGCCACATATCTCTAATTCCATATCTATCTAAGCCAAATTTTCTGGAGTCCTTTGAATTTTCCTACATTCAAAACATTTTTCAATTGGATTCTTGCGTTTTTTTTTAAGCTATGGGGATGTCACTTTCCTGGATGTTGGAGATGATTATAATCTCGGTTTTGAGGATAAATATTAAAGCTCTCATGATACTTTTTAAGGGTTCTTTTCTGCTTGTTATGTGGCTATAATAATTTAAATATTATACTAGGATTAATACCTGTCATTTGCTGCGTAATATTCATAGAAATATGAATGAGCATAATAATGGAATTCCTTTACACTTATTTTTTGCATTCTATTTTGTACCAGTTTTTATTGAAATATGTACCCACATATATTATGGCTATTTTACATTCACATTTACTGCAGTTTTCTGCTTGTTACACACTTTTTGCTGATACAGTTTCTCTGTCTATATATGTTGGTCAGAAATTCATTCTATTATGGGCTGTTTCTTGGTTAATAGTATTCACTAGGAAAGAGTAGATACTATTCAGTTCCTAATGTTGCATGTATGGCAACAGCTTTAGTTAGTAATTTGCTATGTTTTGATGCTAGCTACATACCCCAATTTTCATTAATATCTATATATTGTTTTAGTTCCATGATTTTATTCTTTATTTTGTCTGTTTTTTCAGAACTTACTATGTCTTCCTCATTATAAGTCATATGTAATCTATCACTTTTATTCATGTATGAATTATCACTGTTATTATTTTGTAACTTCTTTATAGACAAGCAGCCTGAAGCTCAGAGTTTAACTAGACTTTTTCTTTCAAACAGCATTTCTTGGCCGGGCGTTGTGGCTCACGCCTGTAATCCCAGCACTTTGGGAGACCGAGGCAGGCAGATAGTCTGATGTCAGGAGTTCCAGACCAGCCTGGTAAACGTGGCAAAACCCCGTCTCTATTAAAAATGCAAAAAATTAGCCAGGCAGAGTGGCATGCGCCTATAATCCCAGCTACTCAGGAGGCTGAGGCATGAGAATTGCTTGAGCCCAGGAGGCGGAGGTTGCAGTGAGCTGAGATCAAGCCACTGCACTCCAGCCTGAGTGACAGAGTAAGACTCTGTCTCAATAAAATAAAATTTAAAAAAAGAAAAAAAAAACGCATTTCTATCAGGTAGTTATTTTGACTTATGATAAAAAGCCAGGCTTGAAGAGAGCAATGAATGACCTTTTAGATTTACCAATGGCCTAGGTTAAATATAAACGCTAGGACATATCATAAGACCTGCAGAAGCAAAATGTGACACTAGGGATTATAAAGGTAATAGCAGTACTATATTCCAGTAGACCAAAAAAATGCCATATTAAAAGTTCTAATTTCCTGGTTTCTGGTCTATGCTCAGAGAAAAGACTCCTGGCAAGGAAGTCAGGTTCTGTAACCTGGTAAAGATATTAACATAATGGTAAAACTTAAACAGGTCAATCTGACCTCTCAGACTCATAAAATGAAATGTTAGAACTTCTCTAAGGACCTCCTAGTTCTAAAATGCTCCAATTCTAGGAAATAGTTTGAGTCTATACTAGCCCAGATTCAAGGGATAGATAGAGAAGGGAGAAGGTTGCTTCTAGCCTAGGAAATAATATACGAAACCAGACCACTTGGGTCTTCACATCTGTGTCCAAGTTGAACACAAAGACAGTTCATCAGAAGAGGACCAAACTGCTTCAGCACTCGAGGCCATCATAAACTGTTTGGCTTTTGGTATCTCAGTGAGTATTGGTATTAGAGGCTTCCTGATTGCAACAACCTTAAGATAATGCTGTTCTTCAAATAAGGTGAGAATTTTTCAATCTGATTGGTTTTTTCATCTCTCTCTTGTTACCTACAGAAGATTTCCAAAATACATCTTTACCTGGAACTGCAAATTCTCTGCAGCTCTCTCTTCCTGTGGTGAACAATGCAGCTTTCTTGACAGGAAGCATCTCCAACTTCTCCAGAGCCTCTGCTCCAGCCATCAGCTCAGCATGGCTACAGCCATCAGCCTCTGGCACCCCCTTCCAGCCACTCATGGGCAGTGCCTACCTTTACCAACATTCTAGCACAACTATGTTGTCTGGGGTTACTGGCCAGAGCCATATCTGTACTTCAGCTGCCTCTTATCCAGGCGTTTTTGAGTGCGATAGTATAGCAAGCACAGTAAAGAAGTCATCCTCACTCAGGGACTTCACCATGACTGCCATTGATCAGAACACAGCTGTCTCTTCCATGTCTATGACAGCCCAGTATGGTAAAACTTCAGATACCAATACTGTGGTCCTTCTGTATCCATCACTATCTGCCAGCCTTGTTCAGGGGACACTAACTCAAATTCCAAATCAGCAGGGCCATAACCTGTCACTTCCCTACCAGATAGGAAGCCAGGTCTATTACCATAATCAAGGCACAATGGGGTCTCCACTATCCTGCCTGCAATCCTATGGCTCTGTGTCATACACAGGATATAGGGCTTCTGCCCATCAACCAGAAATGGTGATGGTGCTCAAGGAGGTTCAGCCCACAAATGTCCTACCACCAGCCTCTACTTCTGGGATGTATTACTCTGTGTCTGCTCAACCCATCACAGAAACCGGCGTTCAAGGTGAGTACAAGCATCAAGAAAGGAGAGGGATAATGTCAGCACTGAAAAGGAGGGTCAAATCTGTAGCTGAGTGGTGAGTCCATGGATAGGTAGAATTTAAGTCCTGAGACTTCAACCACTATTCTTGGGCAGTGCTCTCCGTTTTCAGACTCTATATAAGAACACCTTATAAGTGGGAAAGTGGAACATTATAATGGCCATCTATGCTACATGTAAGAGAGTCGCAAGAGCATACTGACGGATACACTTTTTAGTGCCCTGGCTGATCACTTCCCCCGCACTACCACGCTGTAATGTCTTTCCTTAATCTGTTACTTTAGTCTCTTTGGAAGGCACTTCAGAACTCTTATTTTGGCAGTGACATTTTGATTTTCCTTATCTTACAATAGGATTTAAGACCTTGTGTTCAGAGATCCTCTCCAAAACAAACAGGCTCAGAATCTGTGCTTGCTTATCTATTTCATGAGGAAGGGCTCCACTCTCTACCCTAGTCCATGGTGTAAAGTGTTCTTATTCTCTCAGGAGAGTGGAGAGAATTGAAAGGACCCTGTAAGAATGTGAGGCTTTATAAAACATCTCCTATTTAAAAAATCACTTTCACTTTTTGACTTACAACAACCCTATGAAATACAAAGAAAACCAAGAAACAATCACATCAAATGATAACCAGTAAGAGAACAGTCACTGTCAGTCTCCTAATACAGGGTCTTGTCCATGGTCCTTAAGAAGACCTAGTAGAAATGCCTTGCCCATGTTGGAAAGGTATCCGATCGCTGCATTGGTGTACAGGGGGAGCATATCACTTACCAGGGACTGACTTCTTCCTTGATTCCTTTGTAGTGATGGAAACTTCCCTGGGGATGGATACTTCCCTGAGATTGCAATCTCCAAGCCAGATATTTTGTCTGCCACAAACTCCAGAATTCTCCAAGTCCTTCAGTAGCAGAAATACCCAGACACTTGAGAGTAACCCATCACCTGAGCTTGTGGACATTTCAATTATAACTCCAGTCCAGAGTCCTACTAATCTCTTGACACTGTCTCCAGCTCCAAGCCAGGAAAAAAATGAGAATGAGAATTTTGACGAGATTAAAACCAACCTTTCAAAGCCGCTAGATGTCTACCAGATCCTAATAGGAAATCAAGATCCTCCACTACCTCTTTTAGAAATCCCTGATAGTCACCCGCTTCTGGGCTGCATTGATCCTCTTGGCCAAGAGGACCAGCCTGGTTCTGAAAATGCCAATCTGAGAAATAACAGCCTGAGTCTTGAGGACCAAGGGATATTTGAAAATGGGATTGAGTCTAGCAGTCATTTGGCAGACATCACTACATGGGTGGAGAATACTTATCTCCCCCCGATCTTCAGTTCCTTACAAGATCTTGACCAACCCGAAGTTCCCTCGGCAAAGAAAGCCAAAGATACCAGTGCCATCAAGGTAAATCAGGTGCAGGAAAAGTCATATGTCATAAAGGGTCACTCTGATCAAGTCAGGAAGAACAAGCATAAAGCTTCCGAGCCTATCCAGGGTGCTCCCAAGGCCAAAATCCAGCCAAAGAACCCAGAGTTCCCATTAGAGGGAGAAGTGGTTGTTTGCAGTGCTACAGTCAGTGACAACGCTTCTGTGAACAAGGCCAAGCATTCTAGCAACAAACCTCACAAAGCTGCATCCAGCAGGATCAGCAAAACTAAGAGCCATGGGCAGGGAGAGACCAAAGAGAACAGAAAGAACAGCTCCAAGAAATCTGAAGAGAGAAAGCAGTCAGGGAACAAAGTCAAGGTAGAAGAGAAGCAAACCATTCCCCATAGGAAACGGAAGAAAAATCAACCTCAGCTTAGCCAAGAGACCTTTAAAAAGCCCCGAAGCTCCCTAGGCACGCACCTGCTAGAGTCCGTGCAAGTTTTCCATGCACTCGGGAAAAAGATCGATAAGAAAACTGGATTCTCTTCCTCCAGGATCCCGGGAAGCTCAAGCAACACCCAAAACCGCCAGCCATTCCCAGCTCTCAAACCATGGCTGGATACCCGACGTGAGGGTAAAGGCCCGGAGAAACTTCAGGTCAAGGCCCAGAAACTAGATGGTAGTGCTGAAAAAGAGTGTCCATCTCCATCCCATTCTGAGTTGCCACCACCTGGGAAGGTCAAGTTGATACCTTTGCCCTTTCTGACCCTGGACAAACCTCAAGCTCAACCTGTTTCTCGGCGGCCAAACCGTCTGGCCTCACGTAGGCCTGCTGTGGCTTACCGTGCTCAACCTGATTCTACTAACTCAGCTAAATCAACTGCAGTCAATCCATCCCAACCAGCTCCTACCAACACATCTTTGACAGGTCCTGCCACACCGGCTCAGCCAATTTCAACCAAAGCAACCCAACCCAGTTCAGCCAACCCTACCCAGCCTACTGTCCCTCAATCTGCTGCTTCTAGGCCATCACCCTACAAAACATCATCTTGTTCTTCTCTGCAGCGGGAGCCTGTTTCCACTGCTGTGACCAGTCTCCGGTCACTGCCCAAGCCTCAAAATCGATTTCTAATCCAAGACTTCAGCCTCCAACCCCGTCCATGGAGGAAATCCACTGTTCCTGAGCCAGTAATGTCAATGCCCATCACAGAAGAGCAGAGGCCAGAGCGTGAGGCCATGAAGAGAAAGGCTCAACAAGGGCGTGAGAATGCTGCCAAATACACCTCTTTGGGGAAGGTGCAGTTTCTCGTTGAAAGAGAAAGAGATATGGAAATTGCTCAATACTATGGCTACACAATCTAAGAGCTGAGATTGTTGGTTTTACTTTGGATACCGCTGGTTTTCCACATACATAGATAGATACTAATTTATTTATTCTGATATATTTTTAAAACATAATAAAGAAATGTAATAGAATTGATTAATAGATAAGTAATAAAAAGGCCTTTTGAGTTTTGAGAGGCTGTTGACTGTGGGTTTTCTTTGGTGGGGGTGGGGATCAAAGGCTGCATTAGAAAGAAGGAACTATAGCCGGGCGTGGTGGCTCATGCCTATAATCCCAACACTTTGGGAGGCCGAGGTGGGTGGATCACCTGAGGTCAGTAGTTGGAGACCAGCCTGGCCAACATGGTGAAACTACAAATACAAACTAAACAACTAAAAATACAAAAAATTAGCTGGGTGTAGTGGTGGGTACCTGTAATCCCAGCTTCTCAGGAGGCTGAGGCAGGAGAATCGCTCGAACCCGGGAGGTGGAGCTCGAAGCGAGCCGAGATCCTGCCACTGCACTCCAGCCTGGACAACAGAGTGACACTCTGTCTCAAAAAAAAAAGGAACAAAAAGTTGGATGGGAGAATAGACAGAAAGGGATAAGAATTGAGGAAACAGGAAGGAACATGTTCCAGGACTAAGAAGGTCAAATGGGGAGAGATTTTATGGGCTTATACAAAGAATCAGAAATGGGGAAAATGGCAGAAGTAAGATGCAGAATCTGAGGTTAGGACTACAAGAATAAAATTTGGATTATAAATTGAAGATGGCAGAAGATGAGGCTGGGTGGACCAAAAGAAACATACAAAATCTCCCATGGATGATGGCCTGATGTCTCATGGCCTATCTGATAGGTATTTTAGAAAATAAGATTCAGGACTCATCAACAGGTTTGGGTTACCTTATACATATACGATCACAGTCGGGAAAGAGAGGTACAAAACATAGGGGAAATCTACCAGGGGAATGGCAAGGGCTCGCAGTTCTCCTAGGTGCAGCTGATAACCCGGGGCCCAGCCAAATGAACTGCAGCAGCACGAAGCTGGCCCAGAACAGACCCCAGAGTACAGATCTCCATTTACTCAGCAACACCTATGCAAGGGGCAATGAGACGCACTACTTCAGTTGACCTTCACAACAACACACAAGACCAGTAACACTGTGCCACTTTACTAGTGAGGTTCAGCAATGGGCTTGGGTCACACTGCGTGCAAAGGGGTAAGGCCTGTGGGTCTCCGAATTCCTCAGCGTTTGCAAGCGCCTGCAGGCAGCCAGACCGCGGCATCTGGAGGTTACAGGCATGCGAAATCAAGCTTCTGGAGGGACTTAAATATTAAGAGGCCGCTAGGTCCTCCTCCACCCATTCCAGCACGTGCAACCTTCTCGGCCATCACCATTAACTGAAGTACACGAGAAAAAACGGCTCGGAGCGTCCATTTTCACAGGATGGGTGGTGGGCGCGCGCGCGCCCTGGGTCCCCCTCCATAAGCCGCAAGACGCAGGCGCCCAACCGTCCACAGAGGCTCCTTAGGGGAGCCTCCTCTCCCCTCCCCGCCTCCGCCCGTCGAGGCACAGCGGGAGGTAGAAAGGGTTGGGGGCGGTGGGGGGAGGGCAGGAGAAGAATGGGTGGGGGAAGGGAAGATGGGGGCAGTGGATGGTCACCATGGGAAAATCAGTAATTTATTTTTTAAAAAAATAGTTTCTGATGTATAGTTCACCTAACATAAAATTCACTATTCAAAATCCGTACGATTCGGCCGGGAGCGGCCTGTAATCTCAGCACTTCGGGAGGCTGAGGCAGGCGGATCACTTGAGCTCAGGAGTTCCAGACTAGCCTGGCCAACATGGTGAAACCCCGTCTTTAATAAAAATACAAAAATTAGCCGGGCGTGGTGGCGCATGCCTATAATCCCAGCTCCTCAGGAGGCTGAGGCACAAGAATCGCTTGAACCCGGGAGGGGGAGGTTGCAGTGAGCCGAGATCCTGCCACTGCACTCCAGCCTGGGTAATAGAGCGAGCCTCAGTCTCAAAACGAAAAAACAAACAAACAAAAATCGTACAATTCAGTGGCATTTAGTATGTTCACAAGGTTGTATAATCATTACAACTATCTGAGCCATTACCTTTTCATCATCCCCTGCAAAAAAGCCCTCTACCCATTAGCGGTCACTCCTCATTCCCTCCTCCCTCTGACACCAGGCAACCACCAATCTCTGGATTTACCTTTTCTGGACATTTCATATAAATGGAATCATACAACATGTGACCTTTGGTATCTGGCTTCTTTCATTTAGTACTATGTTTTAAAGGTTTCTCTATGTTGTAGTGTGTGTCTGAACTTTATTCCTTTTCATACTGCATAGTATTCCTATTGTATGACTACACCACATTGGCTTATTCATTCATCCATTACTAGACATTTGGGTTGTTTCCACCAGCAGTTTATATTTGTTGAGAGTTTATTCTGTGCTAGGCAGCACCTGGCTAAGTTATTCATCCCATTTCACAGATAAGGAGGTAGAGAATCTGAAGAATTTGCCCAAGATTAAGAGCTAGCTAGCAACTGCTAGGAATAGCTGGGATTTGAACACAGGCATTTTAGACTTAAAAGGTGATAGATTCACATGACAGAACATTGGAAAGATACAAAATGGTGACAATGGAAATTCACCCTTTCCCCAAGTTTCCCAGCCACCACCTACCCCCTCCCTTAGAGGCATCTACTTTTGCCACTTTAAGGATTCTTCCAGATAAATTATTTATTTTTACCCCAACATGTACGTATTACAATTTACTGAATAATCTGTCCCATTGATTTGAAATGTCACTTTTATGGTATACTACATTTCTATGTGTTTGCATTACTCTTTTCAGAACTGTCCTGACGTTTTTGCCTATCTTTTGTTATTTGCCATTTCTCCAGAATTCTTTTTATCATCTTTTTGATTTTTAAAAATTTCTTCTTTTTTTAAAGGCATTATCCATTATGCTAATTCATTCTTTTTTCTTTTTCTTTTTCTTTCTTTTTTTTTTTGTTTTCTTTGAGGCGGACTCTCGCTCTGTCACTAGGCTAGAGTGCACTGGTGCCAACTGGCTCACAGCAAATTTCACCTCCTGGGTTCAAGCGATTCTCATGCCTCAGCCTCCTGAGTAGCTGAGATTACAGGTGCACGTCACCATGCCTGTCTAATTTTTTTTTTTTTTTTTTTTTTCCTGAGACGGAGTTTCCTTCTTGTTGCCCAGGCCGGAGAGCAATGGCACGATCTCGGCTCCCCACAACCTCTGCCTCCCAGGTTCAAGCGATCCTCCTGGCTCAGCCTCCCGAGTAGCTGGGATTACAGGCATGCACCACCATGCCTGGCTAATTTTGTATTTTTAGTAGAGATGGGGTTTTGCCATGTTGGTCAGGCTGGGCTCAATCTCCTAACCTCAGGTGATCCACCCGCCTCGGCCTCCAAAGCCCTGGGATTACCGGTGTGAGCCACCGCGCCCGGCCTAATTTTTGTATTTTTAGTAGAGACAGGGTTTCATCATGTTGGCCAAGCTGGTCTTGAACTCCTGGCCTCAACTGATCCACCCGCCTTGGCCTCCCAAAGTGCTGGGATTACAGGTGTTTTTTTAAAATGTAGCCACCATGCCCACCCTGTTCATTCTTGTGTTCTTTTTACTTTAGTCTTCATTTCTGAAGTTTTTCTTTTGTTTTTAATCCTGTTCTGAGTTCTACCATCTCACCTAATTTTGATTTATATTGTTTTCTCACCCTTTTTATTGCAGTAAAATACACATAACGTAAAATTTACCATTTTAACCATTTTAAGTGTACAATTCAGTGGCATTAATTAGATTCATACTGTTGTTCCACCATTACCACTATCCATCTCCAGAACTTTTTCATCATCCCAAACAAAAACTCTGTACAGTACTCATTCAGTAACTTCCCATCCTGCCCCCCATGGTCCTTTCGTCTTTTGCATTGTTTTTTCCTAATGTCTTTTAGCTGGTTTTGAAATAGCAGATTACTCTTCGGATCAGCTTGTGGGCCTGTCTTTTCTGACTTGCTTTTATTGTCTGACGGGATGCTATTCTGCTGCTTATTCTCTTTTTCTTATAATACCTTTGTATGGGATTTGACTACGATCCTTTTGTTATTCATTTTTAGGTGAAATTAGTGTTTCTGCACTTTGAAAAGGAGATGTTAAGGATAACTTTTCTAAAACCTCCCCAAACTTCTCTTTTTTCAAAACGTAGTATCAAATGACATGGTGGTTTGCTTTTTGACATTTCCTAGCTCTGTTTCCCTCCTTGATTTTTATCCTTTGTATCTGTTGTTCCTCCCAGTAGTTTTTCCTCTGTGTTTCCAGGGCCGCATCCTGGAAAGGAGCTCTGGCTGCTCGGGCCCAAGAGTGGGAAGGGACTAGACTGCTTCAGTGCTTCAGAGTCTATCACAGGTCCCTTGTACTTACTTTGTGACTGGGCAAAACCCCTCAATTTCAGCTGCTTTTCTCACATTGGCCCATGGTACTTTCCAGTGAACTTCTGCTGGCAGTTTGAAGGCATATTGTCTACCACTCCCTCTTGTGTGGATGCCATACCAGGCAAGTCTGGTGCCCACTGGTGATGGTTTGCCCCACACTCTTGTTTTGGGGTTCATAGGGAAAACTGTCCTCTAGTTTTGTGGTAAAGGCTACTTATGGGTTTTTTGTTTGGTTTGATCTATTTCCATGAGAGGATTTGAGGAGATTCAAAACTACACTGCTGCCTCCATCTTTCTAAAATCCTGCTCAATCTTTTGACATAATTAAACATGGGAACCCTGTAGTTCTCTGTTCCCTTAAACAGAGCTCCATTTGCCCCAAACTAGTTAAGACTCTGAGTCAGACAAGGCTTGCTGAGTCTCCTCTCTCTAACATGGCACCTCTGTACTTGCTCAGTCCATGTTTTGAGTGAGAAGTCAAAACACAACAGCCTAAAGGGCTCATGGGTGGACAATCTGGAGAAAGGCCCTGGTCAGAATGTATATCATTTCCTTCTCTTTGTATCTTCTTTCCTAAACATGTATAAAATTGAATCTCTCATCTGCCCTCCTACCCCCACAAAAAAAAACCTGGTTCATACACAATTTTCTTTATCTCAGTTCATGGTAATGCCATTTTTCAGTTGCTTGGGGCAGAAAACTTTGAAGTCATTTGTAGTGATTTGTTAGAGCAGCGACTAGAAACGAATACAATGCTCTAACAAGTAAGGTGCCATCTGAAAAATAATATAATTAAGTTAAAAGAAAACTTTACTCTTAGCCACAATCACTTGCTAATGGGATATGTATGCCAGTTGGGTACTGTACATCTCAAACCTTAGAATCAAGTTGGATACTACCAGCATCACCTCCTGTTCCACACTGATTTGCATAGGGCACTTGCTAAAAACCCAGCTTCACAAAGACACAGTATCATTGAAAGGAATGTGGCATGATCTGATGTTGAAACTGTGAACTATACCTACTAGCTAGAAGCTCATACAATATCTAACAGATGTTGGGTATTGCTGTGAATCCTTCATGAATTTAAAATACCCAGCTGCACCCAGATTAATCTGCTGTAGTATCTTGGGAGCACATTGGTGCACTTTTTTTTTTTTTTTTTTTTTTTTAAAGACATGGTCTCACTCTGTCACCCAAGCTAGAGTGTAGTGCTGTGATCATAGCTCACTGCTGCGATCTCAGACTCTGGCCTCAAGAGATCCTTCCACCTCAGCCTCCCAAAGCACCGGGATTGTAGGCATGAGCCACTGTGCCTGGTTGGTACACCTTTTGAACCACAGTCCTAATTGGTTTTCCTGTTCGCGGCCTTTTCCCTAAAATTTGTCAACATGGCAGCCATAATGATCCTTTCAAAACACAAATCAGATCCTGTCACTCTTTTGCTCAATCCTTCCCATAGCTTCTCATTTCTCTCAGTCAAAGTCAACATTGTTACGGTGGCCTGTGAAATCTTACCTACAGCAGGGGTCAGCAAATATTTTCTATAAAGACTCAGACAGTTAAATATGTTAGTCTTTGTGGGATAGATCATCTCCGTCTCAACAACTCCACTCTGTGGTTGTAGCATGAAAGCAGCCACAGAAAATACATAAACAAACAAGCATGGCCATGTTCCAATACAACTTTGTTTACAAAAACAGGCTGCATTGGTTTGCTGACTCTTGCCCTACATGATTTACTGCTACACTCCCCTTCACTCCACTCCAGGGCACGCTGAGCCCCCTTACTGTGCCTTGAATGCACCAGCAAGCTCCTGATTCAAGGCCTCTGCACTTGCTGTTCCCTGCCTGGAAAGCTCTTCTTACCTCCAAGTCTTTTCTCAAATCTTTTCAATGGGAGTTTCCTTGACCACACTATTGGGAATTGCAGTTGCCTCACTGCTTCTCCCTTCCTTCAATCTGATTTCCTGTGCCAGGGCCCATTGCTTTCACAGTACTTTGAACCTTCTCATACACTATGTAATTGACTTCTTTATCATGATAATTTTTAGAATCCACCACTCCTTCATCCATCACTAAACTACAAGATCCCCAAGGGCAGGGAAATTTTTGTCTGCTTTGTTCATTGATATGTGCCTAATGCCTTAAACAGTGTCTGGCACATAGATGATAATTAATATTTGTCAAATGACTAACTAAATGAGTATTTTTCAGAGTGGCATGCAATTCTTTATCCCTCATTAAAAGTTACAGTGCTTGGTCATAATTCAGGCCCTATATTTGAAAAGAAATATGTAAACCAAATATAAAATGATAAAATCTCTCATTCAAAACGTCCAATTCTCAAATAGCCATCAAGTTTCGTATGTCATTTAACTCTTGTTGAAATTCGCAACCTTGAAAATGGCACTGACCTAAAAGAAAGACTTTGACTTATTGGAAAATAAATTATACAGTCCACAGTTGGCAAGCAGGTAACAAAAGAAAAAAATATGTCTAACATAAAACAGATTCCTCATGTACACATTTAAACATAAATTTAAATAATATATACACATTAAAAATATTTCCAAGCATGCGTAAGAACTCATTTTCCAAAGTGGTCATTTTTCCTGGAGATGGAGAGACCAGTCTTCAAACAAACTGTAAGGGGAGCTCCAAACCACAGATTCACCTTCATGTTACTGGTTTTAAGTAGCCTTCTTAAGAACAACTTCATTGGGTAATTCCAACTCCAGCTGAAAAGGAACATATATGCATTCATTCATAATGCACGAACTTAAAAGATCCCAGTGCATTTGCTACATTTCCCTTTATTTGAATCAGCTCATTCTGTATCTTTTTCTTCCCGAGTATTTACTTTTCAAATCTATTTGTCATTTTATATTCCCAATGGACTCACAGCAAAAATTTTAACAATGTGAACAATTTGTCTTTAGTACACACTCCATTTCTGCTTTCATAGCCCCTCCATTCCCAAGCAATGTTCAAGATAGGCTGTTTTAGTGTCTCAATGCATGGAGCTCACTTAGCCTCCCCTTGAGAATATTGCTCATCTTTTAAAGAATTTTTTCCTTCTAATGGCTCTAAACCTTTATCCACGGAAGCCTTAAAACAACTGCAACTCAGTTTTTCTTTTTTCTTTTCTTTTTTTTTTTTGAGACGGAGTCTCGCTCTGTCACCCAAGCTGGAGTGCAGTGGCACGATCTCAGCTCACTGTAACCTCTGCCTCCTGGGTTCAAGTGATTCTCCTGCCTCAGCCTCCTGAGTAGCTGGGACTAGAGGTACCCACTACCACGCCCAGCTAATTTTGTATTTTTAGTAGAGACAGGTTTTCACTATGTTAGCCAGGGTGATCTTGATCTCCTGACCTTGTGATCCGCCCACCTCAGCCTCCCAAAGTGCTGGGATTATAGGCACGAGCTACCACGCCCTGCCCAGTTTTTCTTTTTCACTGTGGTAGACCCATGCCAGACACAGACCCATGAGCATGAAAGATATTCAATAAACACTTGCTCAATTAATAAAGGCATCTAGCCTTTAGGCTTTCTGCTTCTAGCTCTAAGTGCCTTGCAGAGAAGAGTGGGTCCCAAAAGCATAACGGTCATTGTTTTTCATTGTTCATCTCAGTAATCAGCGTAACTGGCTGATTACATTCCTGTAAATCATTTTGGAGACAGTGAGACAATATTTATCTCAACAACGTTTGAACATTCAACAATGTTCATTGAGTGTCACATCTGGGTTCGCAAGCCATTCTAGGCGGTGGGGATGGAGCTGTGAGCAAGGCAGAAAAAGATCTTAACTTTCTGGAAATTATATTCTAGTGGGGAATGAAAGACAATAAGCAACTCAAATCACATCAGACAGTGGGAAGGATTATCAAGACAATTAAAATAGGACCAACTAATGTAGGATGACTGGGTGGCTCCTTAGAATGGGTGGTCAGAGAAGTTCTCCTGGAGGAGGTAACATGTAAACTAAGAAATGAATGATGAGGCAGAGCCAGCCAAGTGAAGATGAGGGTAAAAGCATCCCAGGAAAAGGAGTCAACTATGCAAAGGTCTTGAGTGGAAAAGCAGAGGTTTGGATGGTGTCGGTGGAGAGCATTAAGCAAGGAGATTGGGCGATGAAGTCAGAAAGGCAACGGGGGCCGAGTCACTCTGTCATCCCCAGTAAGGAGTGTGGATGTTTATTCCAAGTGCCATGGGAATTCACTGAAGAGTTTTAAGCCCAGGAGTGATGGAATCTGATTTTTGCTTTAAAAAGATCATTAGTGGCCAGGCATGGTGGCTCACACCTGTAATCCCAGCACTTAGGGAGGCTGAGGTGGGTGGACCACTTGTGGTCAGGAGTTCAAGACCAGCATGGCCAACATGGCAAAACCCCGTCTCTACTAAAAAATACAAAAATTAGCCAAGTTTGGTGGCGAGCGCCTATAATCCCAGCTACTCAGGAGGCTGAGGCAGGGAGAACTGCTTGAACCTGGGAGGCAGAGGTTGCAGCCGAGATTGTGCCACTGCACTCCAGCCTGGGTGACAGAGCAAGACTTCATCTCAAAAAAAAAAAAAAAAAAATCATCAGCTGCTGTTGTAAGAATGCATTGTAGTAGGTAAGAATGAATGCCCTTCCTGTACTAATGCAATTGTCCCTCTAGATATGTCACTTAACACAAGAGTACCAACCTTGCAAGTGAAATACACCTGGAGTCTTCCTTGTTTTTACCCTCCCCACCCCCCGAACTCCGCTGGGTCTGTATTTTTCTTTTCCTTTTCTTCTTTTTGCTTTTTAGCAGTAGGAGTCTCACTATGTTGCCCAGGCTGGAATGCAGTGGCTATTCACAGGTGAGATCATAGCACACCACAGCCTTAAACTCCTGGGCTCAAGTGATCCTCCTGGGTTTTTTGTTTGGTTTGTTTTGTTTTTTTTTTAGAGGTCTCACTCTGTTGCCCAGGCTGGAGAGCAATGGTGTAATCATAGCTCACTATATCCTCGAACTCCTGGGCTCAAGCGATCCTCCTGTCTCAGCCTTCCAAAGTGCTGGGATTACAGGCATGGGCCAGCGCACCTGGTCCGGGCCTGTGTTTTCTAAACCCCGATGCTACATTTCAGATTAAGAACTTCACCTTCCAGGCATCTTTTGCTGCTGCCCAAAAATGAGCAAGTAGGAATGAGCATGCAGGAGTGCAGGAGACCTGACGTTGGCATATGCAAGAGGCCAGATGGAGGCTGCTATATTCAGGAAAAGTATTCATGGCTGGGAGTGAGCACCGGAAGGAAAGAGCATCTCAATTCCTAACCTGGTCTTAGTCTGCCAGGTGAACTGCTGAAGCCTATTTGCTGAAGGAATACCTTCCACGCTTAGCCTCCAATCTTTAGGGCAGGGGTAGGTAGGATATTCTCATCAGTTATGCCAAGAATCTTTTATAGCTTTGATTTCCTGATTGTGTATACAAAATTGTGCAGTTTTTAAACTTTTCCAGTTAAACAAGAAATGAGGAATGTAAAATTTTTACCTTGGCCAAGATTTTCTTATTTCAGGTCCCTAGAAAGCTGAGTTTTGAACTTTGCCCCAGATGTCAAAAACTCTGATCAACATTTACAAATTCTCTCCCTAAAAAGACTAGATCCTGCTTCCTATATTCACTTAGCCATCACCTTAAGAACTGCTAGCAACTGGGCACATTAACTTTCTAATATCAGGAACAGCCTCTATGTGGCGCTGGCTATGTTTATGACTATGCACACCCCTTACATCTGTGTCTCAGTTATAGCTTCTTAAAGTCTTCTCATCATAATCTTAAAATCTAGGATGTTTGTAAATTTTCTTTACTTGTTAAGCTAAACATTACAAAAAAAAGAACTACTTTAGAGATTGTGCTGAATGGGAGCAGATGCCCCTGTTCCCTACCCCACCAGCTGTACTTCTACCTGTGCTTCCACCATTAGAGTATCCACCTGCTGGATTTGTTTGCTGATGTATCCCTAACACCTAGAACAGAACCTGGCACATAGTAGACACTCAGTAAACATTTATTGAGTGAGAGGTTGAATGGATCAGATTTTGACCTGTGTTGCCTCCTGCCGGGACCCCATCTGCACTACATGCCCACCCAGTGACCAGCATCTCCACTGCATCAATTTCTTTAGGCCCAACCCATCATGTTTACATTCTGAAGAGAGTCAGTAGAGAGAGTTTTGAAGACACAGTAGAGTGCCCTGTACAATTATCATCCCAGATTTATCTGCAGTAGATCCATGAGAGTTGATAGTAGACCCATGCACATTAATGCTTGCTGGGGGCAGAAGGGGAGGTGATGATGCAAGCAAGTACCTTCAACCCTAAGTCTGAAAAGTTGATGACTACACAGAATCACTTCAGGTAACTCCAACAGAAATATACACAACGGAGCTTGGGAGAAATGAGAGATCTGGAGGCTGGCTAGGTGGAGGAGGCAACACCTGAATTAGGGATTTAAGCTAGACCTTGAAGAATAGGTCATGCCATCACACTAACAAACTCACAGGGAGGCTCCCAAATTTGGGGTAAGTGTCCCCCAGAGACTTAGACTTTTAAACCAAAGCCTAATGTTTCACAAAGTCTCCTGAGACAGAATGACTAGCAAGCTTGTAGGACCTTTTTGTAAAGAGGATGTATATGGATTCGTTACAGACACACATCTACATGCAGAACGTGCCATTCTGTATTTGATGCATAAAACCACCTTGTCCCGGTCTCAGGGCAGGAACAGTATCATACAGATCTTTGTGTCCCCACTGCTTTTGCATAGCGGCTCTTAGAGATTGAACGCTTTTTTTTCGAATATTTTATAGGTTTTTTGACATTAAAACGTTAGTCTCATCTGGGTGCGGTGGCACACGCCAGTAATCCCAGTACTTTGGGAGGCAGAGGCAGGAAGATCACTTGAGCCCAGAAGTTGGAGACCACAGTGAGCTATGATCATGCCACTGCACTCCTGTGACAGCCTGGGTGACACCGCAAGACCCTTTCTTAAAAAAAAAAAGACTTACGTTCCTTTCTAAGCAATAAAATTAGTCTTAGATATTGCCTAATATCTAAGACTCCCAATTTTTGTGTAGAATGTAATACAAGCTAAAAAATACACTCGAAAGACTTTCTGTCCCCCAATTTATAAATCCTGGTTAGTTTAGCTAAGTCTGCAGTTGTACTGGGATCAGCAATCCCTCCTTAAATGCAGGAATACCAAGATTTTCTTATTTCAGGTCCCTAGAAAGCTGAGTATTGAACTTTGCCCCAGATGTCAAAAACTCTGATCAACATTTACAAATTCTCTCCCTAAAAAGACTAGATCCTGCTTCCTATATTCACTTAGCCATCACCTTAAGAACTGCTAGCAACTGGGCACATTAACTTTCTAATATCAGGAACAGCCTCTATGTGTGATGAGGGACTACCCCAAATCAAAATAATTTTAAAAATAAACCTTAGCTTGGTAATTGGTTCCACTTTCTTCCTTGTTCCTTTTCCTTTACCAAGATGGCCGCTGCGTCGCTCGCTCCTCATTGGTCGGATTTTCCGCAGGTGCCGATTCTAGCCCCACCTACTAGCTCTCCATTCCCAGTCCTAAATCATTGGGAATGTAATAGACAGACCAGCGGGAGTGGGCGGAGCGGGCGCCGGATGTGACGTTTCCGGAACCTCCGAGTGTCATCCGCGGGGAAAGGTGGGGAAGGGTCCCGGGAACGTGGTGGGGCAGGGCCTCCGAGCGTGGTTGGACTTTGAAGGGGAGCGGCCGCCGTGAGTGTGGGGCCTGCAGCCTACTCTCCCCGACTCCCCTGCCCGGCCTGCCTCACTCGAGGCACCCGACGGCTTCGGTCTCCGCGGGCTGGCGCCTGACCAGCCAGGCCCAGCGCTTCCCCGCCTACTGCATTTGAAAGATCCCGAAAACCCTGGATGA
Source organism: Symphalangus syndactylus (assembly GCF_028878055.3). Lineage (NCBI taxonomy): Eukaryota > Metazoa > Chordata > Mammalia > Primates > Hylobatidae > Symphalangus > Symphalangus syndactylus. The sequence continues at coordinate 25,035,338 of NC_072436.2, forward strand.
TTGTGCCTGGGGTTGGCAAGTCGGTCTTGAGTGCCTTCAAGAAGGGTTCCTCAAGCCGTTGTCGATAGAGCCCTCCCTACTGCATACGCCCCCTCCGCTCATTCCTGCTACTTCCTTTCTCCTACTCGTATTTCCCCCTCCGTCCTTTACGCCGCCTTTCCCCCTCATTTGCAGATGCTGCATCCCCTTTTTGGAATTGCTCAACCGGGTGGTAACCGGCGCCGCTTCCTGGCCTCGGGAGGTGGTTCCTTTCTTAACCCACAAGAACCTCTCCCAAGAGGTACTGAGATGCAACAAGCATCCTCTGTTTCAGTTAACTTTCATGGGCTGTGGACTAGGTTTACTATTTACTTGGGGAGGTTTTAGATATGCTTGCGGCTTTCTGAGTCCCTAAAGAGGCCTCGTGAGAGATGGACTATCTCTGCATCCCTAGTAGTCCTCACGGCTTTTGTGCTATTAGTGAGGGTGTTTTAGAGGGGAAGGTTTGTGGAGGAATTGTGACCCGAATATTGAAGAGACCTAAAGATGGAATTGGCTGAGAGAAGACCACCCCTTAGGGAAGAGTTGTAGTAGAAAAGAAAAACTGGATAGATAAATGAAACTGAAATGTGAGGATGCCTGGGCGGATTGGAATCCTGACTGAAGCAAAAGATCTCTGTTGGGAAGGGCCAGTTGCCACAGGGCCTTGAATTCCAAGATTTATTCTACTGTAGTTTGTATATTCTGGAGCATACTGATTAGGGTTTGCTGTAATGCAATGTGTGTCAAATGCCCAGATTTATTTTGGAGATGATAGTGGTGATATCTGGTTGGAATTTGGAATCTGATTCTAACAGCAACTATATCTAGAAAGACTAGAATTACTGGAGTTTTGGGACACCAGCGGTTTTTGCAGTGCAAGTTACCATCGTGCCTTTTTGCTATTCAGTGTTTAGTCTATGAAGATGAGTAAATGGTTGTTTTCAAGATTCAAATCCCTTGCCATGATAATGATGAATGATTTTATAGTTGACTATAGTGGTTTAGTGAGCAGAGTTAAAATTATGAGCATTAATTCCTAGACCAGTTCCCCTTACTCGCCTTGTGCTCAAATATGAAAAAGGACACCACAGAAAATGTCAGTTACTCTCAGATTAAGTAAAAATGGTCAACCTTGAGGTTAGTTAACAATCCTCACGAAAGTTCACTGAGAGCACTCTGCCAGGTACTGGGGTAGAGGTATGTGGGTATCTGGAAGGAGAAATAATAGAAAATAAAAGATGCTGTTCCCACTTTTACAGTGCTGTGGGCGGGGCCCCCTAATGGCAAGGAATTTGATTAACTTGAACTGAACCTTTGGTTGGTCCACTGTGGTTCTACTCCTTATACCACCTAATTATGGTACAGGGGTTGTACGTTTTCTAGTCTGCCAGTCCTGTCATCGTTGTGATTTGGGCTTCCTTGAGGGTCTCAGCCTTCTTGTAGGAAAGTCCTTATTTAATAGGAGCCACAGCATTTGGTATGTTTCTCTTATATTTTCTTCTTAAGGTAGAGGTCTGTGAGATAAACTGTAAGACTGTGCTGGGATGATGAGGGCAACGGTATTGATGCCATCTGTTTTTTTCTGTCTCAGAACTTGGTCCTGATGTCTGACCATGGAGATGTGAGCCTCCCGCCCGAAGACCGGGTGAGGGCTCTCTCCCAGCTGGGTAGTGCGGTAGAGGTGAATGAAGACATTCCACCCCGTCGGTACTTCCGCTCTGGAGTTGAGATTATCCGAATGGCATCCATTTACTCTGAGGAAGGCAACATTGAACATGCCTTCATCCTCTATAACAAGTATATCACGTAAGACACCTACAGTTTCCTTTTTCCTTTCTGGTGACTGGTGCCTCGCCTATTTGGCTCAGAATTGCTAAAACCACAGAACTTCACAATATCATCAACATTAATCATTTTTGCTGGCAACTCCTACATATTGGCTGTCCTTGCCGTTCAAAGACATGAGTGCTGAAGGTGTTATTTTCATGACTCAGTAATTTATGAGTAAGAGATTTAGTTCTTTGGCCTATGCCCACATAGCCCAGCTGTTAGACAAAAGAGTTGGTGGTTAAACTAGACATATTATGTACTGATGAATGCTTTTACTGTTCTCTTTCTACTAAAGCAGCCAATCATAGGATTATTGTTGGGGTCTAGCAGAGCCAAAATTCCTCACTTGTACTTATTTTGTAGCAAATTTAGTGATACAGGAAAAAATTTTTTCCTCTTAACCTTTATCATAATCATGCAAATCATCAAATAATTAGTAACTGCCTACAGTTTGTGTGGCTCATCATAATAAGACCTTTCCCTTAAGTTATTTATCATCTTAGGGTAGGCAGCGTAAGTAGAAAATTTCAGTACTATTAACAGCAGACAACTTCTAAAACTCCATTGACAATGATACGTAATTTAGAAAGGAAATAATGTTAAAGGTCTTATTGATCATTTCTAATCTTGTTCCTTCACAATACCAGGACTTTTAAAAAAATAATTACAATGTATTTGGTTCTTAGTAGCTCATAGTGTATTTCACCTGCATAATTTCATTTGATCTTCACAGTTCTGTGTGCATGGAATAGGGTACACTACCCTGCATTCTACATATGAGGAAACAAACTCAGTGTTTGGTGATACGCTTATGTTTGAAGTGACAAAACCTTGGTTTTCTGACTCCTAATTCAGGATTTGTTCTACAACATAGGTCCTGTTCTTCTTGTTTTCCATTTAGTAATGTTCTAGAGTCAGAGGTAGTCTTTTGAGATCATAGTCATGTGCCACACTGGCTATTTTTTGGTTATTTTACTACTGATTTTTGAGTAGGTTATATATATATAGTACACAATTCAGAGGCACAAAAGAATAACTGTAGTTAAAAAGTAAGTCTCGGCCAGGCACAGTGGCTCTCGCTTGTAATCCCAGCACTTTGGGAGGCCAAGGCAGGCGGATCACCTGAGGTCAGGAGTTCAAGACCAGCTTGGCCAACATGGCAAAACCCCGTCTCTACTAAAAATACAAAAATTTGTCGGGCATGGTGGCGTGTGCCTGTAATCCCAGCTACTTGGGAGGCTAAGGCAGGAGAATTGCTTGAAACCAGGAGGCAGAGGTTGTAGTGAGTCGAGATCGTGCCACTGCACTCCAGGACTCCAGACTAGGTGGCAAAGCGAGACTGTTTCAAAAAAAAAAAAAAGTCTCCCCACCCACTTCTCTTTTCCCCCCAAACCCTCAGTTCTCCTCCCCAGAGACAATCACTCTTAGTAGTTTCTTAGATATCTTCCAAGAGATGATATACACATACCAGTTTTATCACATTAAGTTTTTTATCACATACTCCTCTAAAGCAGGGCTTTTCAACTTTGCCCCTATTGACCTTTTGGACTGAATAATTCTTTGTGGTGGGAGCTGTCCTGTGTGTTACAGAATGTTTAGCAGCACCCCTGGTTTCTGCTCACCAGATGCCAGTATCCGCCCTCCCCACAGTGTGACAATCAAAAATGTCACCAAACATTATCTGATGTTCTCCCAGGGGCAGAATCACCTCTGAGAACCAGTGCTCCAAAGAAAAGTATGTGGAAGAGTGGACTGTCTAGAATTCGTATTGTAATTGCAGAGTGGAGAAATGGGACTGCTATTGTCCTTTTTATTTAGAAGTGTTGCCTGTGTTAAGAGGAGAAAACCTTAGACAAGTCAAATTTAACAGAGTTTAATCCAGTAGAAAAAGGTTCAGGGAACACTCAGGACCAAAACTGGTACAGAATGTTCCACCCTATAGTGGAGGTTGTGCAGGCTATATTTATAGTCAGAGAAAAGGAAATGAGATACAGAAATAGCCTGATTGGCTACAGTTATGTGTTTGCCTTATTTGGTCATGTTTTGGCAGGCTTTAGCCTCCAATTGGCTGGAGGTTTCAGCTGCTATGATTGGCTGAGACTCAGCTATTTATTATACTTGTAACCTAACTCTTATGTTAAGTTACAGTTTGTTTATACATTAAATTAGGTTACAGTTCACTATCTTTGGAGGCAGCTTTAACTTAACACCTGTTTCCTTAAAGATCTGTAGTTCTTTAATGCCATTATGCCATGTCATGTGGCCTCAGTATTGTTAAGGTTTCATAGAATTATAATTATATTACTACTTCTCTTTGCTGTTATGAGTTTTTCATTCCTAGCCACACTATTTATTTTCCTGCAGTTTTTTTGACTCTGTCTTCTTTATATACTCTACTGCTGGTAGAAAGAATATTCTTATGTATTTCCTATAAGCTTATAGATTGTTCTCTCAGAATGAAACCCAGGGGCACAATTCCTTTGGAGAAACACTAATTCAGAAAGTTCAGTAGAATCATGGAATCACTGCACCAGGTATTTTCTGAAGGGCCTTCAGAATCCTATTGCCCCACAATAGAAAGGGCTTTCAGGGCAAAACCATATTCATTCAACACATATGTATTGAGTATACCTGCTATCTACATGGCACTGCACTAGGTCCTGGACAGCAGTGAGTAAAATGGCCCTTGTCCTTATTGGTGTTCCTTTATAGGTATGGGAGAAGACAATAAACAGATAAGCAAATAAATACAGCTGACCCTTGAACAACACAGAGGTTAGCACCAATCCCCCATGCAATCAAAAATATACATATGGTCGGGCGCAGTGGCTCACACCTGTAGTCTCAGCACTTTGGGAGGCCGAAGTGGATGGATCACTTGAGGTCAGGAGTTCAAGACAAGCCCCGTCAACATGGTGAAACCCCATCTCTACTAAAAATACAAAAATTAGCCTGGTATGGTGGCAGGTGCCTGTAACCCCAGCTACTTGGGAGACTGAGGCAGGAGAATTGCTTGAACTCAGGAAGTGAAGGTTGCAGTGAGCCAAGATCACGCCACTGCACTCCAGCCTGGGGACAGAGCAAGATCATATAAAAAAAAAAAAAAAAAATATGTATATATATATATATATATATATATATAAAATTTTTGACTCCCCAGAAACTTAACTACTAATAGCCTACTGTTGACTGGAAGCCTTATTGATAACATAGTCAGTTATCACATACTTTATATATTGTATGTATTATGTACTATATTCTTACAGAAAAGTAAGCTTGAGAAAAGAAAATGTTATTAAGAAAATCATAAAGAATAGAAAATATAGATACTATTTGTTAAGTGGAAGTGGATCATTATGAAGGTCTTCATCCTCGTCATCTTCATGTTGAATAGGCTGAGGAAGAGGAGGGGTTGGTCTTACTGTGTCAGGGGTGGCAGTGGCAGAAGTAAATCCGTGTATAAATGGACCCACACCATTGAAACCCATGTTGTCCAAAAGTCAGCTGTAGTTGAAATAAGGAAAATACTTAAGAGTACTGTGATAGAGAATAAGCAGGGGTTTATGACTAGAGTAGTCAGGGTAAGGTCTGTCTGAGAAGATAATATTTAAGCTGAGACTTGAGGGATGCAATAAAGTTGGTCATTCCAAGAGCACAGGGCAGAGCATTAAAACACAGGTAACTCTGTGTTTAGAAGTGCTTAGGTGGGAAAGACCTTAGCATGTTCTGGGGATTGAAGGATCATTGTGTTTGGAGTATAGCCAGAGAAAAGCAGGATGACTCCAGGTGAGGCTGGAGAGGCACATGGGGCTGGATCATGCAGGACTTCATGGGCCATGGTAAGGAGTCTGTTTTTTATCTTGAGAGTAACAGCAAGCCATTGAAAAGTTTTAAGTGGGATTCAGACCTAAATTTACTTACTGTTTTTTAAAAGAGATGAGGTCTCGGCCGGGCACAGTGGCTCACGCCTATGATCTCAGCACTTTGGGAGGCCACCCAGGAGTTCGAGGCCAGCCTGGCCAACATGGTGAAACCCCATCTCTACTAAAAATACAAAACTTAGCCAGGCATGGTGGCCCACGTCTATAATCCCAGCTACCCGAGAGGCTGAGGCAGGAGACTTGCATGAACCCGGGAGGCAGAGGTTTCAGTGAGCCGAGATCACGGCAGTGCACTCCGGCCTGGGTGATAGAGTGAGACTCGGTCTCAAAAAAAAAAAAAAAAAAAAAAAAAAAGAGATGTCACTAATGTTGCCCAGGCTGGTCTCGAACTCCTGGACGCAAGCGATCCTCCCATCTCAGCCTCCCAAAGTGCTGGGATTACGGTTGTGAGCCTCCATGCCCAATCAATATTTTAAAGTATAAATTTTGGCAGTTGTGTGGTAAATGGTGGAGCAAGTGTTAAGAGAAGGCAGGGAGACTAGTTAGGAAATTCTTGCAGGCTGGTGGCTTGAAGTAGTGTGGCAACATGGAAAGAGACAGATGGATTTGGTATTTTGGAGGTCAGGTCCATAGGACTTACTAATCGCTTAGGAAAAAAGATACCGCGGAGGTTGATGTCATGTTTCTGCCTTGAACAACTTAAACGATGGGGTAGTCCATGTATTGAGATCGGAAAAATGGTATCTAAAGAGGGCTGGGTAGCGGGGGGATTTAACCGTTCACGTTTGGGGTTTTTTTGACATGTTAAAATTTGAGATGCCTGTGAGATATCCAAGTAGAGATGTCAAGTGGGAGGTTGAATGTACCAATCTGAACTCGGAAGACTGAGGTCCGGGCTGGAAATACAGACAAGGGAGTCCTCAGCATACAGATGGTTCTGAAGTCATGAGAATGGCTGAGATTTTCTTTTTCTTTTTTTTTTCTCCTGTAGAAATTAATTTTATTCTTATTCAGACTATTTTCAAAGAAGTAGTGGTGCACTGTTTTTCTAAAAATATGCCTTTATAGATTTTTATATATGTATATAATAAAATCCGTACATGTATTTACATGATTGCAACGTACAAAATTACAGCACTGTGGTATGTACCCATCTACAGGTACATTCTTTCCACACATCCCTGCTGTGCTTTCCCCATGTGAAGAAGGGAGACTGAATCAGTTGTGAGCAGCCGAGGGCTGGCCCGGCCACGGAGCCTCCGAATAGGGGCTTGGGTGGAGCAGGTGAGGCGACTGCCGAGGCAGGAGCAGCAGCTGTTGCAGGGCTCTCCTGCAGGCCAGCAGGCAGCATCTGGAGGCTCCTGGCAGCCTCCCCCTCCCCTCCGCCCCGTGGTGCCCGTGCTGCCCTCAGGGTGGGGTGGCTGACCACAGACCCCTCTGGTGCCATTCTGTGACCTGGACTTGCTTGGCTGGGCCAAGAAGTTGTGTATGTGAGGGGTGGAGGAGGGAGCTGTGGGAGGAGTAGACCCCGTCCAGCCCCAGCCCTGGGCAGGGGAAAGGGCTGGTTGGCTAAAGCCTGCAGATGACTGGTGAGAACACTCCGCTTGGCCCAGCACTGCTAAGGGTCAGAGACTAGAGGCTGGGAGGGAGAGCAGTGGCTGCCGGCTGGGGAACAGGGCCTTCTTCCTCCCTGGGGCTCAGAGGGTGGCCTCAACTGAGCTTGAATAAGCCTGGCTCTTAGGCCCTGCGGCCAGAGGCTTGGCCTCCTGCCAGCAGAGGTGCATGCACGCTGGGGAGGGGTTGCCATCTCCACTTCGACCCTTGGGCCAGGGGCTGGGGAAGAAATGGAGGCTTAGGCCTGGCCCGCTGCTCTGTAGGACTAGGTCCCCGGGGCTCAGGATTCCTGAGGCATGCAGAGAAGGGCCTGAGAATGCCTGAGATTTTCTAGTGAAGGGGCTCTTAATCCAGGGTCCAGGAACCTCACAGAGATTCATTGATCGAATTCAGGGGATCTGTGAACCGGAACAGGAAAAACTTTTCTTGTTTTTTCTAACCAGTGACTGAAATTTAGCATTTCCTTCCATTTTGAATGTAGGCCTCAAAGTACAGTAGTAGTAATAATATTGTAATTTTGTCACCAGTAGAAATCAAGATATTTTCATATTGCATTACAGTTGTTGCTGACATCTCAAATTAGCATCTAAACATCACTACTTCAGAATTACAGTACAGAATTATTAGACCCACAGCTAGATCCCATTATCAAATGCATTGATAAAGAACACATGAGGCCGGGAGCAGTGGCTCACGCCTGTAATCCCAGCACTTTGGGAGGCCGAGGCTGGTGGATCACGAGGTCAGGAGATCGAGACCATCCTGGCTAACACGGTGAAACCCTGTCTCTACTAAAAATACAAAAAATTAGCCTGGCATGGTGGCAGATGCCTGTAGTCCCAGCTACTCGGGAGGCTGAGGCAGGAGAATGGTGTGAACCCGGGAGGCGGAGCTTGCAGTGAGCCGAGATCGCACCACTGCACTCCAGCCTGGGTGACAGAGCGAGACTCCGTCTCAAAAAAAAAAAAAAAAGAACACATTAATACAGAAGAATATATCACAATTTTTAAAATTTTTGAAAACTTTTTCAATAAAATTGGGGTATTTTTGGTGATCCTTTGTACTTTAAGTTATACCTTAAAAAAATTATTCTGAGAAGGGTCCATAGGCTTCACCAGATGCCAGAAGGATCCATGGAACATAAAAGATCAAGTATCTTTGTTAATAAGACTAGGGAATGAAAAGAGAAGGAGCCTAGGACTGAGCCCTGAGGTTAGTTAATGGAGGGAGAGTCAACAGGGGAGACTTTCTTTGAAGGAAGGTTCAAGAGGCAGGAGGAAATCCAAGAGAGATTGGTGTGGTGTCATGGGAGCCAAAAGAAGTTAGTGTTTGAAAAAGGAGAGTAGCCATCTATGTCAGATGGGTGAAGACAGAAGATTGGCCTTTGGGTTTGGTAAGATGATGTTGTGGGTGATCTTGGTAAGCTATTTCGCTAGAAGGATTACAGAGACCCTAATTAGAATGGGTAGAAAGGTGAATGGACAGTAAGAAAGTGGAGGCAAAGGGTATAGACCTAAAGGTGGCAAATTTTTTTCTATAAGGGACCAGAGAGTAAAAATTTTTGGCTTTGTTTGCTCTCTCTGTGACTACGTCTGCTTTATAGTGTGAAAGTAGCCATAGACAACATATAAATGAATGGATGTGACTGGTTCCAATGACACTTTGTTTACAAGAACAGATGGCTAGCTGGATTTGGCACAACAGCTGTAGTTTGCCAACCCCGGTATAGGCAACTCTTTGGAGAAGTTTAGATGGGAAGGGAAGTAGAAAAATGGGGAAGTAGTTGAAGGGGGACAAGGAGCATGTGAACATGTGTATGTATTTTAAGTTGGGAGATTTTAGAGCATGTTTTTGCTGATGGAAAAGGATCCTATGGAGGAGGAGAGGCTAATGGTCCAGAAGAGAGCTTAGCTGTACTAATAAACTCCTCAGAAGGCAAGAGGGGATAGGATTAAGAGTACATGGATGCCTAAGGAATTGTTTTTTATGTCACTTAGTGTTATTTTGAGTGACATATTAGTGTTAACAGCAAGACTGATATGGGGAGTTTGTCCCTGTCACTTATAGGACCATTTAAAATGATGAACTACTAGGAGAGTTGGTGCGGATGAGATTTAGCAGCTCATTTACTTGATTTGTGGGATTTAGAGTTTAATTTGGAATTTTGTTGTATTGGCTTTACCTGAAGTAATGTAGCTACCTTCACTTTTCTTGGAGATACCTTTAAAATCCTGATTCTGATTCTGATTCTGTGAACAGAAAATCACAGCAATTGCAAAGAAATTCTAGCTCAGTGATTCTCAGTCTGTTTTCTGTTGTATTTTACTTAGTACATTCCTGTCAATAACAGTGGCTCAGGTTTGGCAGTTACTACAACCGAGGAGAAAAGAGAGCGGAGTATACATCTGCCTCACCACTCCTCTGCCTCCCCTACTACTGAGAATTATTGTTCTAGACCTTTTGTGGATACTTTCTTTACTTCAGGATTTTAAAAGGCACGTTTGTTCCTTTTCCTGGAGCAGTTCAGGCATCTTAATGATCTCAGGCATATTTCCCCCCCAGTAGCTTCCCTAATGTAGGAATGCTTTGCCTTTTGCAGACCCCAGTATAGAAGAAAGAGTTCAGCATATTAAATCCGTACATATTTTCATGATGAGCGCAGACAATAAACCAGGCAGTGGATTCTTTCACAGCTTTTTATGGTCATCAACTAGGCTGCCCAGAAGGGAGTGAGAGTATTCAGGCAATTCCTGTCTGCTCTGTGAGCCTCCTGGAACACCAACCCTCTTTCTGAAAATGAACTGTCACCTGTGTTGAAAATGTTTGCTGGGATTGGGGTTTATAGACTGAAGAAGGTTCCATTTGTGATCATGCTTACCGTGCTGAGTAACTTTAAGACTGGAAGAATCGAGATGAGGATCCTTAATGCACCCATGTTAAAGAACCTTTGCTTGACTTTTTGAATTAGTTGTTTTCATACAAAATTAACACTTATTCATGATTTTAAAAATTTTTCAAACACTACAAGGGAGATATTAAAGTGAAAAGAGAAGTCTCATCTATCAGAGGTGGCCACTATTGTATTTCTGGCATGGATGAGATGTGATTAAGCTCATAGGGGCCCCCACGTGTCCTTTTCCTTAAAGCATCAATGGGATCATACCATGTATTCTGTTCTGCGACTTGCTTTCTTCACAGTAGTGTCTTTCCATATCAGGACATACTGAGCCATCTCATTCTGCCTCAGGGCTATTCCATCTGCCTGGAACACGAATCTGGAACAGTCCCAGATTCATGGCTCACTCTTGTCTAGTCCTTACTCAAATGCCTCCTTCTTAATGATGACTTCCTTAGCTGCTGTATCTAAAATTTCAACCATTCCCCTATCACTTTCTATCCCCCTTCCCTATTAATGACTTTCCTAGCATACTTCTGTTTATTGTCTGTTCCTCCACTGTAATGTGCACTCTATGGTGGGGAGGAATATTTGACTGTGTTGTTCACTGCCATATCCCCAACCTTTAGAATAATTCTGGACCCCATAGTAGATGCTCAGTAAATATTCACTGAATGAATGGGTGAATGATTACATTGTCTTCACATTTGGATGCACATTATTTTTTAAACAATCCCCTATTGATGGACATTTAGGTTTTTTTTTTTTTTTTTAGTTTTTTCTACTTTTTTAAACAATGCTGTATTGAATATTTTTATACATATATCTTTGTACTGTTTTATAATGATCTCTAGGATAAATTCCTAGAGATAGAATTGTGAGTTTAAAGGATATACACGTTTTAAGTTGGTTGCGGTGGCTCACGCCTGTAATCCCAGCATTTCGGGAGGCTGACGCGGGCAGATCACCTGAGGTCAGGAGTTGGAGACCAGCCTGGTCAACATGGCGAAACCCCATCTCTACTAAAAATACACAAATTAGCTGGGCGTGGTATCAGGTGCCTCTAATCCCAGCTACTCAGGAGGCTGAGGCAGGAGAATCATTTGAACCTGGGAGGTAGAGGTTGCAGTGAGCTGAGATTGCCCCACTGCACTCCAACCAGGGCAGCAGAGCAAGACTCTGTTTCAAAAAAAAAAAAAAAAAATCAAAAAATAAATAAAATAGTACAAATTAAAAATAAAGGATATACACATTTTAAATTTTGAATAATTAGCTTCCATTTTCCCTCCCTTAAGATAAAAGGTTATATTAATTTACAGTCTTGCTAACACTGTATGGGGATCCCATTTCTCTATACCAGGTATGATCAACCTTTAAGCCCCATTTCTCTATACCAGGTATAATTAACCTTTACGCCTTTGCCAATCCGATGGATGAAAATGGTATCTCATCCTAATTTGTATTTCTTTAATTATAAGTGGATTCAGCATTATTTCATATATCCACCTTTTGTATTTACTTTTCTGCTTATGTCTTCTTTTTTTTTTTTTTTTTTTTTTTTTTTTGAGACGGAGTCTCACTCTGTCACCCAGGCTGGAGTGCAGTGGCGCAATCTCGGCTCACTGCAAGCTCCACCTCCCGGGTTCACGCCATTCTCCTGCCTCAGCCTCTCCGAGTAGCTGGGACTACAGGCGCCCGCCACCACGCCCGGCTAATTTTTTTTTGTATTTTTAGCAGAGACGGGGTTTCACCATGGTCTCGATCTCCTGACCTCGTGATCTGCCCACCTCGGCCTCCCAAAGTGCTGGGATTACAAGCGTGAGCCACCGTGCCCGGCCTATGTCTTCTTTTTTCATTGTTTATTAGGTCATTTTGCTTGTGTTTTTGCAATCATATCTTTGTTGGCTTTGGTACTTTTCCTCTCTCCAGACTTCGACCAGATATAACCCCAGAGAACAGTATACATCTGGGCCACCGCTTTCTATCCCTAGAAAGTTTCTAGGGATAGAACTTTGAACCATGTAATGGAATCTAGTTTATAGGTAAAGAAAAAACTCCCAGACTTGTACATGATGCTGGTGTTAGCATCTTCATCTCTTATTCTTGCTCACATTTTTTGTTTATTAGTTAAAAAAAATCATAGAAACCCATAGCAAATATTGACTATGTGCTAGATACTGTGTTTAGCATTTTATTGTCTCTTTAAGTGTCACAGCAAGCCTGTCAGGGAGTACTGATTTGTCTCCATCTATACAATTTTATAGACAGGATATCAGCCATGTCCAACCCTTTGAATGCAAGGACTTTTTTGCTTATCTATGATGGCAGATATCACCTTTTTTAAAGCTCATTAGCTAGTTAGTATTAGTGTATTTTATGTATGGCCTAAGACAGTTCTTCTTCCAGTGTGGCCCAGGGAAGCTAAAAGGTTGGACACCCCTGCAAAAAACTGAGGGATGGTGAGATTAAGTGACTTGTCCAAGGTCACACAGCTAGTAAATGGCAAAACCAGGATTTGAGCCCAGGCATAGTGGCTCCAGAGCCAGCCCTAATAACCACTAAGTTCTTTTACCTCCAGTATGAGTAATGGGGTATGTTGCCCATTGTCTGTTTCAGGAGACCTTTTTGCCCATCTATCCCCATTCAGAAAACTGGCTACAGTTGTTGAAGCAAGGGAAAGCTACTCATGTACAGGTCTGGGAGGTTTTTTTTGTTTGTTTTTTGTTGTTTCTTTTTTTTTTTTTTTACTTATACACTAGATTCCATTACATGGTTCAAAGTCAAAGTAATATAAAGAGGTATTTGGTGAAAAGTTTCACGCCTATTCTTATCTATTCTATTACCCCGCCCTCATTTCTGTGTATACTTCGTGTTGCTTTGTATACTTACAAAGCAAAGTAAATAAATACGGCAGGTTAAATACAGCAGGTTGTCAAATAATGTCGTTTTGTCCAATGTCGTTTTGTTTTAATGTTGATGAGAAAAGAAAAATCCATTTCTGCCTGGGGCCACTGTCTGTGTGGAGTCTGCACATTCTCCCCGTGTCTGTGTGGGTTTTCTCCGGGTATTCAAGTTTCTTCCCACACCCCAAAGGTCTGCACATTAGGTGAACTGGCATGTCTGAATTGTCCCCAGTCTGAGTGAGTGCAAGTGTATGTGTGAGTGTGCCCTGCGATGGGATGGCATCCTCACCAGGGTTGGTTCCCGCCTTGGCCTTGAGCTGCTGGGATGGACTCTGGCCACCTGGGACTGAATAAGCAGGTAAATCATTTACTTACTTGTTTTTATAAGTCTTTCTTAAATGTATGTATAGCTCCTATTTATTTCAGTGTTTAATATTAGAAGTGTTTTGGTCTGTATTTAGAAATCTGGTGTTTTTGTGACCAGGATAGGTCAAAGGAACTTAACTCTTGTTTATGTCAATTAGTGCATGGTAAAGTTGGTTTTGTTATATGTCATTGTGCTTAAAGTCACAGTTTCCAAGAACCTATCAACATTAAGGACTTACTGTGTATACGTACATACTTGTACATATATGTAATGTTTATTCATCAAATATTTATTGAGTGCCTCTTTATACAAGGCACTGTGCTGGCTTCCAAGGAGTATACAAAGAAGCATGAAACACAGAAATCTCTGGCCTCAGGAAGCTCACAGTCTAGTTCTATAATAAGAGCATAAGTGAAAATAAAACATGGTGTTTATATGACATCATAGTACTTTCTTAGCTGATTCAGGCCTCAATACAAAGCACATTCAGCCTGCTAAAGGTAGTAAATATTAATATGTATCTTGGCTTTTGGGGCCAAGGTGAGAGTTCTACTGAATTATCTATCAGTCTCTAAAATATAAGAAATATATCTTATTTGTCTTAATAGATTCTTCAGGACTTTATGGTTTGAACAAATGAATCTGTATGTCTTTTAAATATAGACTTCAAGGCAACTGTTTTATATCTTTCTTTTTTTTTTTTTTTTTCCAAATAGAGACAGGATCTCCCTCTGTCACCCAGGCTGGAGTGCAGTGGTGTGATCAAAGCTCACTGTAACCTCAGACTTCTGGGATCGAGAGATCCTCCTGCCTCAGCCTCCCAAGCAGCTGGGACTACAGGTGCATACCACCACACCCAGCTAATTTTTGTGTTTTTTATGTTTTGTTATATATATTTATATATATGTATATATATATAAATTTAAAAATATAAATAGAGACAAGGTCTCACCCTGTTACCCAGGCTGGTCTTGAACTCCTGGGCTCAAGCAATCTTCATGCCTCGGTCTCCCAAAGTGCTGAGATTGCAGGCATGAGCCACCACACCCAGCCTCTTTTATATCTTCTTCATGAACCCAAAAGGAAGCTTTTTAAAGAACCATTTTTATTTTAGAGTCCATCGCTGCCTTGAGGAGCCTTATCAAGTTGGATCAAAATGAAACTTGTTGCCTAATATAGAACTGAAGGATGAGGACTTATCTTTAGAAAGTTTGTTTTGGTGGGGATCATCTTTTTTCTTTATTGAGGATTCTTCTTCCAATTACTTCTGCCCCATGGGCAGTAAGTAGAAAAGAGTTTATCCCAACTACAATATAATATTTTAGAGCTGTCAGCAAGCTACCTTCAATTTTTTTTTAAATCTCAGTTTCTGTCTATTACAACTTAATTCTGTTAAAAGACATCTTTGTTCAGAATCCCTCCAGTAGTTCTAGACATTCCAGAAACCATATGGAAGAAGTATGGTGTAGTAGTTAAAAGAATAGGCTCTGGAGCCAGCCTGCTCATATTGAAATTCTGAATCTGCCAATTTCTTTCTGTGACAAGTTACTGGGCTTTTATTTATTTTCACTGCCCCTAAGTAGATGTCTTAAATGTTAGAGATTTGTGAATTGATTCAGTTTATTCTCCCCACTGAGCTTTAGAGCCATGGATGAGAACCAAAAGATGAAATCTAGCATCTTATATTTATCTAAGCACTTTTCATCAAAGACAATGCATACTAACATGTAATATGCACATACTACATGCATAGAACACATGCACTAAGTATTTCCATGCATTTTTGTATGATGCAAATTAATATTCTTCTTTGAAGGAACACAAATCCCAAAGGAAAGAAAGCCAAAGTTAAAGGTTACGTAAAAGCTGGAAGTAGTAAGGAAACATGGTTTTCTCTTACTTCTGCCCATGGCTTTGTGACAGAAGCTCTTTCCTTTGAAAGCCTGTCATGTCACAACAAGAAAAAGATCTCTTTCTTTGGAGGTACATTTTTGGGCACAAGAAAGGCTTTTTAAAATTTTTTTGGCCATCCTTTTCATTGTAGGAGTCTGGTGCTTGCTGCCTAGTTTGGGAGTAGAGGAAAAGACTCTGGCTCTTTAGGGGGATAGAGATGGGAAAGGAGCATGGCCCAGCTAGGTGTACTAGCTCTCCCTCCGCTGCACTTCTGGAACCTTTCATGTAAGGGCTTCCGGATAAGGGAGTTGCATAGCTTTAGGGTCTTACGGACATTTGGACCATTTGCTTCATAATCATTTTGAACTGTTTCCTTAGGCTCTTTATTGAGAAACTACCAAAGCATCGAGATTACAAATCTGCTGTCATTCCTGAAAAGAAAGATACAGTAAAGGTGGGTCTTCACTTTCATTGTTGCCCATCTAAAAGCTTCAGAGCAGCACAGACTGACTTCAAGATAAAAGTAGTAGTCTCTGCATCTAAGTACCAGATCCTGCAATAGGAGATAAGGCCATTTCACCAGAACAGTTCTGAAGTAGCAGGTATGGTACAGTAGGGGGTATTTTAAATCATTTTGGGAAATGTTGCAGTCACCACCTTGACTTAAGTCTTCTTTTGGATTCTCTAATTTTCTGGCATTGTTCTAATTCTGTTTTCTGTTTTGTGTCTCAGAAATTAAAGGAGATTGCATTTCCCAAAGCAGAAGAGCTGAAGGCAGAGCTGTTAAAACGATATACCAAAGAATATACAGAATATAATGAAGAAAAGGTCAGTATATAACAGCCAAGAAGAAAATTATTTTGCTTTTTTAGGCTGTGCCCTGGGATTGTAATATGACATTTCAATATATCCTGTGCTTTTAATGTGCTGTTTCACCTTTTTTGGGCAAAGATCAGAAACTTAAAAAAGTAGAACACCAGTGGTTAGGCTCCGGGTTGTAACACAGATATAGCCTATTTGTCAAAGAGAGTGACTTGAGGGACAGAAAATCTGTTGCCTACCTGCTATGTCTAGAGTGAGAATTTTAAGAACAATGAACATTCTCTCCAAAACATAGGTTTTTAGATCAGAGAATTTGAGGGTTTGATTCACATTTGGTTATACCTGAAGCTATTTATAAGAGTTGACTTTTCAAGCTATTTTTTTTTTTTTTTTTTTGATACAGTCTCACTCTGTCGCCTAGGCTGGAATGCAGTGGCACGATCTCAGCTCACTGCAACCTCTGCCTCCCCAACTCAAGTGATTCTCCTACCTCAGTCTCCCAGGTGACTGGGACTACAGGCATCCGCCACCATACCCGGCTAATTTTTGTATTTTTAGTAGAGATGGGGTTTCACTATGTTGGCCAAGCTGGTCTGAAACTCCTGACCTCAAGTGATCTGCCTGCCTCGGCCTTCCAAAGTGCTGAGATTACAGGCCTGAGCCGCTGCACCCAGCCATTTCAAGCTATTTTCAAATGATTCTTTTTAGGAATAGTCAGTTAAAACATGTGGAGAAACTCCCAGGGCGCTATCAGTGGCCAGCTGTGAATACATACTGCAGCCACTCACAGGCTGTTGTGTAGCTGTCTGCTGGTCTCTATTCTGGACTCTGATGTTGAAAATCAGCAGAGGGATGAACAGCTATGAGGTATATACTTCTAAAGCACCAAGTGAGTGTAAGCTTTAAGGAGGAGGTTATTACTTAGCATTTCTTTCTTTTTTTTTTTAATCCAAATGCCACTCAAGTATTTCTTATTAGCTTAAAATGTCACTCTGTGTTGAACAAATACATAAAAACCATAAAAATTTCAGAGGCTTCATTTTGGGTTAAAATTCAGAAGGCCAGACCTGGTGGCTCATGCCTGTAATCCTAGCACTTTGGGAGGCTGAGGTGGGTGGTCGCTTGAGCCCAGGAGTTTGAGACCAGCCTTGGCAACATGGTGAAACCCCATCTCTACAAAAAATACAAAAATTAGCTGGGTCTCTACAAAAAATACAAAAATTAGTGTGGTGGCACGCACTTCTGGTTTCAGCTACTTGGGAGGCTGAGATGGGTGGATCACCTGAGCCCAGGGAGATTGAGGCTGCAGTGAACCATGATTGGCCACTACAGTCCAGCCTAGGTGACAGAGTAAGACTCTCTAAGAAAAAAAAAAAAAATTCAGTAGAGACCCCCAAGATAGCAGGTGTAAGTTTGGATCTGGTTCTATTTTATAGCCTTACTTGAAATATAGAATATATACATGACACAGAAGAATAAAACTCTCTGTGATACAGGTTAGGAGAACACAGACAATAAGTTGCATCAAGATTTCAGGCCAGATGTTGTGGCTCACGCCTGGAATCCCAGCACTTCGGGAGGCCGAGGTGGGCAGATTGTTTGAGCCCAGGAGTTCAAGACTAGCCTGGGCAGCATGGCGAAACCCTGTCTCTACAAAAAAATACAAAAATTAGCCAGGTGTTGTGGTACACACCTGTGGTCCCACCTACTCAGGAGGCTAAGGTGGGAGGATTGCTTGAGTCTGGGAGATCAAGGCTGCAGTGAGCTGTGATCATGCCATTGCACTTCAGCCTGGGAAACAGAATGAGACCCTGTCTCAAAAAAAAAAAAAAAAAAAAAAGATTTCAGTGAAGAGGAAAGTGCATTAGGTAGAGTCATTGTCGGGAGGGTGTTGAGAGGATTGGGATTTTAATTGTCCTTGGAGATAGGTATACTGTGGCCAGATAGAAAGGGGTGGTGACTACACTCCGTGGGTATAAAGATACTGAGGAAAGCATGAATTCTGTGTTAGGTAATCAGGCCAGAGCGGAAGTACATTTTGGAAATCTCCATGCTAAAAAGCCTCGTTCTCCTGAAGTGCGAAGTCACTGAGGTGTGCAGTGTTAGCCTAAATTTTCTCTCTTTGTAGAAGAAGGAAACAGAGGAATTGGCCCGGAACATGGCCATCCAGCAAGAGCTGGAAAAGGAAAAACAGAGGGTAGCACAACAGAAGCAGCAGCAATTGGAACAGGAACAGTTCCATGCCTTCGAGGAGATGATCCGGAACCAGAAGCTAGAAAAAGAGCGACTGAAAATTGTACAGGAGTTTGGGAAGGTGGACCCTGGCCTAGGTGGCCCGCTAGTGCCTGACTTGGAGAAGCCCTCCTTAGATGTGTTCCCCACCTCACCAGTCTCATCCATACAGCCTTCAGACTGTCACACAACTGTAAGGCCAGCTAAGCCACCTGTAGTGGACAGGTCCTTGAAACCTGGAGCACTGAGCAACTCAGAAAGTAGTAAGTGCATTTGCTGATGTCCTCTTCCTTTTCAGTTGCAGCCAAACAGTATCATTCTGACGGGGTCAACCTAAGATTACCTCCCTGATCCCACTCATTAAGCTTTGGTCACAGAAACCCATCTGATAAGTATTGCTGTACTGTGTCCTAATACACTGGCTATGTTATAAAAGTGGCCTTTGCTGAAACCTAGTGTGGTCGATTTTCTGAAGAGCTAATATTATTCTTGAAAGTCAGACTGTCAACTTTTTAGTGAAAGGAAAAGAATGTGCCAAACCAAATTCATAATCCTCAGATAACATCATCAGACGCTGTGTGACTCTGTGTCCCCTGCTCTGACTTTGTTACCTCTCTAGCAATTCAGATCTTGCTGTTGAATACACAAAAGCAGAACATCTTTCCCCTCCCACTTTTTTTTTAAAATATGAAAATATAGCTGTGAGAGACACTTCCTAACTTTAGCTTGCTGGCTGTCTCACAGAGTTTCTCTATGGTGTTCAGAAACTGGGTCCATTCTTGGCATTTTTTATGAGCTGCTTTGTTCATGCCTTTTTTGGGGGACTACACTGTATTTTTTATTTTGTTGTGGTTTGGCATTTTAACTTCTTCCAAAAACTAAGTTCAGAAGTAAATAACTGCCCAGATTTTTTTCCATTCTCAAGAATATACACTAGTGTATTTCTTTTAAAAGTCATACTCTCTGATATTCTTATCTGAGATAAAAGAGAGATTTAAAATTAAAAGTTCAGATGAATGGGCAGTGTCTTAGTCCATTTTGTGCTGCTATAACAGAATACCTGAGGCTGGGTAATTTATAATGAACATAAATTTATTTGGTTCACAGGTCTGGAGAGTGGGAAGTCCAAGATCCAGGGGCCTGGCAAAGGCCTTCTTGCTGCGTCATCCCACGACAGAAGGGTGGAAGGGCAAACAAAGATCCCTCATAGCCTCATCACCTCTTAAAGATCCTACCTTTCAATAATTTTGCATTAGGAATTAAGTTTCCAAAACATGAACTTTGGGAGACACAGCAAGGAGGTTATTTTTTGAATTCTTTGTATTAGATTCTGACAGAAAATTCCCAAATGTTTCAAGAACTTATGTCTTTTCCCCCCCTAAATTTTATTTTTTACTTTAATTTTTTAAGTTTTTGTGGGTACATAGTAGGTGTATATATTTATGGGGTACATGAGATGTTTTGATACAGGCATGCAATATGAAATAAGCACATCATGCAGAATGAGGTATCCATCCCCTCAATTATTTGTCCTTTGAGTTACAAACAATCCAATTACATTCTTAAGGTTATTTTTAAGAAAACTTTTCTTAAGGTAGTAGTTTGCCCTTTTCTTAACTTGAATAATTAAAGCCTACTATTTTCTCTTCTTGAAGTAATGTGCTCCTTACAGCTGTGGCCCAAGATTGGAGAAGACACTTTACAACCCTTTTTTTGGTGCCATTAGAATGAGATCCCTACTCACTGCCTGAAGTTGGGGGAATCCCAGTGGCTTAATGTTGCTCTCCCATGGCTGCCGGCTGTGAGGTCTGCTTGAGGAGGCAGGGTTCAGTGGTCTCAGACTTTTCTCCTTTCTCCATTACAGTTCCCACAATCGATGGATTGCGCCATGTGGTGGTGCCTGGGCGGCTGTGCCCACAGTTTCTCCAGTTAGCCAGTGCCAACACTGCCCGGGGAGTGGAGACATGTGGAATTCTCTGTGGAAAACTGGTAAAAAAAAAAAAAAAAAAAAAAAAAACCTGAACCGAAACTATTTCTTCCCCTCTTGGCATCCTGTGACTGTCGGAGAAAATATCCAGGGTCAGTTACCCTTTGTACCAAGGAACCGTGGACTGCATAATTTCGTGTCACTTTGAATTTGGTGACCCTGTATTGATTGATTGAATTGAAGTGATTATTTTAATGCTAGTAGTAAGAAATACCTAATTTTAAACTTGGTAGGAAGATCCAGTCATTATCTACATATCAATTTTTTTAGTACCTACTTTATGGTAGGACCTGGGAATATAAAATATGTAAAGCACATAGTACGTGTCCACGAAAAGTGCCCAGTCACTTTGGAGAGAAGGCAGACATGCACTAAAGTCTAACCAGCAGGCTGAAAAATATGTACAGTGTAAGTATTGGGAGTTTTGAGGAAGGAAAGGTCACTGAATGGAGGCACTTAAAGAACCCATTACTGCTGAATAATAAATAAATGAAGCAGAGTAAATGTAAGCTGAGGCTTACGGGATGAGAAGGACTTAAGGAAACAGTGACAGGAAAGCAACTTTAGACCTGAGCAAGGGGAGAGAAATGGTGCTCTACCCAGAGCTTCTCAGCAGAGCAGTTCGGCACAGCAGGAAATTCCCTCAGGGCTGTGGTGTTTGCCCAGGCTGCAGAGTTCTGGGGTTGGTCTCTGCATCTGTCACTGTACAGAGTACCCCAGGCAATGTGCATCAGCAGCCAAGGTTGTGAACCACTGAGTGGCAGGACTCCTGCTGTGTGGGAAGGGCTTTCACTTGTATAGATGCTTACCTTTCCACTGTCGGGATGAAGTGGAGCAGGGTTGCATGAGCACCAGGGAATTGTGACCAGCTGTTCTCTCCTTTGGCAGATGAGGAATGAATTTACCATTACCCATGTTCTCATCCCCAAGCAAAGTGCTGGGTCTGATTACTGCAACACAGAGAACGAAGAAGAACTTTTCCTCATACAAGATCAGCAGGGCCTCATCACCCTGGGCTGGATTCATGTAAGCAATTCTGAGCTGTCTGAGAGTTAGTCTCTGCCTCTCCTATGGTGGTATAAATACACTGAGTGTTTCTTTGAACAAAGTCAATTATATCCAGATTATTTATTGTTTTTCTCTCTTTCGGTTGCAGTCCTTAGCATACTTGACTATTGCACTTTCGTATTGTTTTCTGGGAACACTTAGGGCTTTTAAATTTTTTTAACTTTTTATTTATTTTTTAGTAAAAATAAACTGTTGTCCCTAAAGTTCCAGTTTCCCTCTGAGTGTGACTGGTGATGGGATGCTGGCCTAGAATATATGTGGACATTGACCTTAGAGACTATGCCTACTGTATACAGATGATGTTCCTTAAAGTTGTATACCTCAAAATATTTTAAATGAGCCAAGTAGGTTAATTCAGATGCTTGCATTTGGTCTTTCTTAAAGCACCTTTATATAAACAAGAAGGGCTATAAATACACATTATTTTCAAGTGTCTGCATATCTTGTGCAGCCTTCTGGTAATGTTCAGGTAAAATATAAGGCCTTCCCTAAAGATTATTTTTAAATTTTTCTTTCTATTCCTTTTCAACCCCTCACTCCCATAGCCCAAGCTGCATTTTATGCTGTATGACAGAGTTACAAATAAATTGGTTTATTCTTGGATTACACATACTTGTATGCCAGAATTTGGGAAAGACTGACCTGTGAAGCAGTCCCACGTGCCTTCCGTCCTTTCTTCAGTTCAGTTACATTCATGTTGATGATTTGCCTATTATTGTGTATCCGCACCCCACCCCCACTGTAGTAGATGGGGGAAAGAAAACTTGTTCCTTATCTGCCAGGGCATACAAATTTGAGTAAGGTATGATTTTAGCCTCATGAAGGAGATTAAATAAATAGACAATTAATAACTTCACCTGGGGCAGAATGTGCTAAAGGCCTCAAGAGGTGCCAGCAAGGCACTGTGGAATTCAGAGGAAGGAGGGACCATGCTTGATAGGGTTTAGTAGAATGTTGGCAAGCTGGGCCAAGAGCAAGTTCCTTAAGGAGCGGACAGGTGGAGAAGAGGCAGACTCTGTTCTTGGAGCACTGGGGGGACTAGTTCGCTGAGATTTATGGTTCATATCAGGAAACAGTGGTAGACTTTTTTTTTTTTTTTTTTTTTTTTGAGACAGAGTTTCCTCTTGTCACCCAGACTGGAGCGCAATGGCAAGATCTTGGCTCACTGCAACCTCCGCCTCCCGGATTCAAGCGATTCTCCTACCTCAGCCTCTCAAGTAGCTGGGACTACAAGCGCCCGCCACCATGCCCAGCTAATTTTTGTATTTTTGGTAGAGATGGGATTTCACCATGTTGGCCAGACTGATCTCGAACTACTGATCTCAGGTGATCCACCCGCCTCAGCCTCCCAAAGTGCTGGGATTACAGGCATGAGCCGCCACGCCCGGCTAGATATGTTTTAATGTAGCACATTGGAGCCAGATTCTGGAGGGTCTGGGGTGGGCAGTCAGAATTGTTCCGCTTTTTAGTAAGTGGAGAATTCCTAAAGGTTTTTGAGCAGAGCAATGATATGATAAAAGCCATACTTTAGAAAATTTAACATAAATACAGTTTTAAGGTAGGTTGTGGCAAGGAGATGATTTAAGAGGTTAGTGTGCTGATAAAGCCTAATAATGATAAGAGCTAGGGTGATGCCAGTGTGTTTGGGAAGGAGGAGATGAATGTAGGATTTCAGAGGATTTGGGAAATGAGTAATAGAGGATGATGACTCAGAGTCAGTGGTGACTCAGAGATTTGGGGTCTTGCAGTGATGCCTCATAAGCAAAAGTAGGGGATCCAGGAGAAGGATTTGGTTTGAAAGTGGGGTTCAGTTCTGAGCATGTTGAATTTCAGGTATTGATGAGATATTAAATCACTGGAGGTAGTTATCAGCCAGTTGGCAATGTAGGGCTAGAACTTGGGAGCAAAGTCAAAGCAGGAGAGAGGGCTCTGGGAATCCACTATGTAGTGCTGATCTTGGAAGCCCTGGAAGTAGGAGAAGAGTCTAGAGCAAGAAAAGGTTCACTGGCAACTTGGGGGACAGGCTACCTAAGGTAACATAGAATGTAGTTAGCAATGAAGCAAAGAGATGTATGAAAAAGGTGAGGGTAGTGTTAAGGCACAGAAGCCATAGGAGGAGGAAGGCTGTTTTGTTTTTGTTTTGTTTTGTTTTTGAGATGGAGTCTCACACTGTTGCCTAGGTTGGGGTGCAATGGTGCAATCTTGGCTCTGCAACCTCTGCCTCCCAGGTTCAAGTGATTCTCCTGCCTCAGCCTCCTGAGTAGCTGTGATTACAGGCACCCACCACCATGCCTGGCTAATTGTGTGTGTGTGTGTGTGTGTGTGTGTGTGTGTGTGTGTGTGTGTGTGTGTGTATTTTTAGTAGAGACTGGGTTTCACTGTGTTGGCCAGGCTGGTCTCGAAATCCTGACCTTGTGATCCTCGTGATTACAGGCATGAGCCACTGCGCCCGGCCAAGGAAGGCTTTAAGAAAAAATTTCCGGATGTTAACCATGTCACATCCTATGGAGAGCTCCAGAATGGTGAAGACTCAGATCGGCCTGGATTTGATGAAATTATTGAGGATCTCGATTTAGTGCGTTTTAGGCATTAATGGGAGTAGACTGTAAGAGTTTAAGAAGTCATAGGGATTAAGCTTGTGGAGATAATGAAGTATACACTACCATTTTGAGCAACCTAGCTCTAGAGGAAAGGAGAAAGATGGGATGGTGGTTTAAGGAGAAGTTGGGTTGAGAGAATGTTTGGTTGATTGTTCAAAGTGAAAGGCTTGAACGTGTTTTGTTTTGATGAAATATAACACATAATATAAGAAAGCACACAGAAACTAAATATATACTTTAGGCCGGTGCGGTAGCTCATGCCTGTAATCCCAGCAGTTTGGGAGGCCAAGGCAGGCAGATCACGAGGTCAGGAGTGCAAGACCAGCCTGGCCAACATAATGAAACCCTGTCTCTACTAAAAACACAAAAATTAGCTGGACGTGGTGGCGCATGCCTGTAGTCCCAGCTACTCGAGAGGCGGAGGCAGGAGAATTGCATGAACCCCAGAGGCAGAGGTTGTGGTGAGCCAAGATTACGCCATTGCACTCCAGCCTGGGCAACAGAGCGAGACTTGGTCTTGGGAAAAAAAGAAACTAAATGTACAGTTTAACAAATCATTAAGCAAGTATCTATGTACATACACTACCTAGGTCAGGAAACAGAATACTGTCAGGAGCATGCATGCCCTAAGGGAGGGAAGTCCTCCCTCCCTTGGTTCATTTATAATTTCACCACTTCAATGTGTGTCTCTAAACACTATAGTTTACTTTTGCCTGGCTTTTACCTTTTTGTAAATGGAGTTATACCATATGTATATTTGTGTCTTCTTTTGCTCAACATTTTGAAGGTTTATCCACATTCTTGTGTGTAGTTTTCTGAACATGTTCTTATGCCCAATGAGCCAACAATGGAGATGTAAAAGGGCAGGAGAGACAAGGTAGTGTAGTGATAAGGAAGGATCGAATCAGAAGTACAAAGAGGGATTCATCTTCACAGGGGGAAAAACATCCATTCCTCCAAGACAAGATTGAATGAACGGAAATGAAGATACAGAGAGATTTTTGAAATGATGTCTGGAGGAGTTGAGGAAACACGTTTTAGACAATGTTGACCTCAATAAGGTTGAAGTCTAGGTCTGCTGTTAAGCAAGAGGGAGACCAAGGAGGAATTAGAAACTGGAGGAGATCGGGGAAAGTTTAGAATCATTACTGTACAGACTTCAGGTAGAACTTAGCTACAAATGAATAACAGAGTTTTAAGTATCAGTGAGGGTCCAGCTGGGAACAGATTTAAAGCCTAAATTGATAGTAGTTCAGCTTTTTTATTTTTATTTTTTGAGATGAGGTCTCACTATGTAGTTTATGTTGGAATACAGTGGCTATTCACAGGCACAATCATACTGCATTACAGCCTTGAGCTCCTGGGCCCAAGTGGTCCTCCTGCCTCAGCCTCCTGAGTAGCTAAGACTACAAGCACACACCACCATGCCCAGCTAGTTCAGCTTTTTTTCCTCCATATTTCTGCACCATTCCTTCCTAATTCGGGATTAAAAACAAACAGGCTGAGTATGGTGGCTCACACCTGTAATCCCAGAACTTTGGGAGGCCAAGGTGGGAGGATCACTTGAGCCCAGGAGTTCAAGACCAGCCTGGGCAAAATAGCAAGACCTCATCTCTATAAATTAAAAAAAATTATGCATTTGTGGTGGCACACGCCTGTGGTCCCAGCTACTTGAGAGGCTGAGGCAGGAAGATCGCTTGAGACTGGGAGGTCAAAGCTGCAGGGAGCCGTGATCACACCACTGCACTCCAGCCTGGGCAACAGAGCGAAAACCCTGTCTCAAAAACAAAAAGCAAACCGTAAGATTTATTCAGATCTTAAAATAGGCCAGAGGAAAATGCAAAAGAGCAGTTCTTCCTTCTTAACCTTGTCAACTATGAATCAGCTTCCCAGGTCAAAAGCTTGGTATGGTTATGGCAACTGATTTAATTATACAAAAAGGGAGTGAAAGCAACAACAGGCTAAGAGAAGAATGAAATTTGTTTCTGAATGAAACAAATAAAAGGCCTTCACTCTTGATATCGAATATTAAGGACAGTTTCCATAGTACTCTTGAGTTCCCGAAGAGCTTCTATTCCTTCTCTTGTTCGGTGCTCCACACATACCACAGGTCTACTTGCCCTGTGGAGTACTCAGGTAAATAGCACTATTCACATTTTACAATGAAAAGGCAAGGCTTGGAGATGTAAGTCAAAGCAGGCAAACAGTACAAGACTAGAATCAAGTCTAAGATTTTTCCCATTACACCACAGTACTTCTTAGTCCATCTTTTTAAAAAATTGCATGAGGAATTAAATTTAAAAAGTGTAGTTTATCTTTGCAAAATCTGTGTCCGTGACTAGGTAGCGTCTGGTAAAGAAGGCACTCATCAGCCAGGTGTGGTGGCTCACACCTGTAATCCCAGCACTTTCCAACCTGGCCAACATGGCGAAAACACGTCTCTACTAAAGGTACAAAAAATTAGCTGGGTATTGTGGTGGGAGCCTGTAATCCCAGCTACTCAAAAAAAAAAAAAAAAAGAAAGACAGAAAAGAAAAAAGAAGGCACTCTGCCGGGCGTGGTGGCTCACGCCTGTAATCCCAGCCCTTTGGGAGGCCGAGGGGGGTGGATCACCTGAGGTCAGGAATTCGAGACCAGCCTGGCCAATATGGTGAAACCCCATCTCTCCTAAAATGTAAAAACTAGCCGGGTGTGGTGGTGGGTGCCTGTAATCCAAGCTACTCGGGAGGCTGAGGCAGGAGAATCGCATGAAACCAGGAGACGGAGGCTGCAGTGTGCCAACATGGTGCCACTGCACTCCAGCCTTGGCGACAGAGTGAGACTCTGTCTCAAAAAAAAAAAAAAAGAAAGAAAGAAAAAAGAAGGCACTCATCATTGCCAGCCTGGATTACTACAACAAACTAATCTCCCTACCTCTGTCTCAACTGATCTTCCATAAGGCAGATGTTATCTTTCTAAAACATAAGCCTGGCTGGGTTGTTTTTGCTTAAAAATCTCAATTTAGCATAGCATGAAGCCCAAATTTAGCATGGCATTTAGAATCCTTCATAAACTGATATCAATCTGTCTTTCCAACCGATCTAAGTCCACAATGATCCTAACTATGATTTACAAGGGCTGATATGATCCACCTCCGTTCTGCCCAACCCCAACCTCTCTGATCCCGTTTCTCCTGCTCTTACCCTCACTCACTCCACTCCAGCCACACTGGGCTCTTTAACATTCCTCAAACATGCCTAGCATAGTCATGCTTCAGGGACTTTGCACCTGCTGTTCCCTCTGCTTTAGGACGCTCCTCCCCAGAAACCCAATGGCTTGGTTCATGACTTCGTTTAAGGTTCTGCTCAAATGACATCTTCATAAAGAGGCCTTCCTGATCACTCACCTCTTCCCTCATCCCATTATCGTGTTTTGTTATTCTCCAAAGTACTTATCACCATATATATTCCATGTATTTATTTGCTTCTTTCTCTCCCCAACTAGAATGCAAAGTATAGAAGGGCAAGGACTTTGTTCTATTTCCACTTTCTAGAAAAGTGACTTCAACATAGGTTATATAATTATTTGTTGCAAATGAACATATGAATTCCATGCCTTTTCACATTATCTTCTAGTCACACAAGAGGCTGCCTCTCCATGGCTTTAGGCCCTGTGCCTTTTGTGCCTAATCCCCAAAACTGGGCTGCCCTTTTCTCATCCTGGCAAAATTCTCATCCCTGCTGCTCAAATGTTGTCTCCTGTCAGGCCTTCCTCAATCTCTCGTGTATATTCTCACTGGACTTAATTTATTCTTTTATTATGATGAACTGTCTTTTGTGGTTTTTTTTTTTTTTTTGAGACGGAGTCTCGCTCTGTCACCCAGGCTGGAGTGCAGTGGCGCAATCTCGGCTCACTGCAAGTTTCGCCTCCCAGGTTCACACCATTCTCCTGCCGCAGCCTCCTGAGTAGCTTGGACTACAGGTGCCCGCCACCACACCCGGCTAATTTTTTGTATTTTTAGTAGAGATGGGGTTTCACCGTGTTAGCCAGGATGGTCTCGATCTCCTGACCTCGTGATCCGCCCGCCTGGGCCTCCCAAAGTGCTGGGATTATAGGCGTGAGCCACCGTGCCCGGCCTAACCCACATCTTAAACCACATGCACTACATGTTTATTTTCCTAGGTAACTGTGAACTGCTATAATAAAAAACAAAGAGTGCTATCCCCTCTGTGTCTTCATGCTCTAACAACAAATCTAAAAGGATCTCAGTGTTTACTGAATCAATTTATTTTCTCAGTCCCTACTAGTTCTAGGAGACAGTGGAGAGTGTAGTGTCCTCTTTTTATCAGTGAGCCTGGTATCTGTGAGAAGGGATTATAGCAGAGGTAGCCAAAACTGATTACAAACAAGGTCCCAAGCCTGCTATGGCAGTGAGTACTGCAAGACTTAGCACAACTCAGGCAGAAGACCAACATGGAGTTCAGTCTATCCAATTGACTACAATCAGTGTAACATGTGAACAACTAAGATTTAAAAATGTGTTCTCATGTATTCATAAGGACCTCCTAGCCCTCACAGAACAGATGAAATGCTATATAAAAATTTCACACAAAAGAGCCTAGAAGCAATGAATAGGCCATCAGCTGTACCGTCATATCTTAAAAGGTAGTATTTCTGTGACAACAGCTTATACAAATGAGAAAGCCAAACCTCTCAAGTTTTAAAGTTAAAGTACAAGGGAAGATCTGTGAACAAGGTTTCACATCATTAAAAGCTAGTGTCCACATTAAGTGAGTGACTGGGTTACAATTTGAAATTTTATCTTCAAACCCACTGATCCAGTCTCTATCTCTCACCTTCCACTCCCTATCTTCCTACCTCTGTCTCTATTCTTTCTCCACTACCCCATCACATTTTTTGAAAAGGAGTATTTACTGTCAGATATATGTAATAAAGTGTACACTCCTCAAGCTAAATTTGGAAAGAAGGCAAATGAAGCCTCTGTCCTGTGGGTGTCAGTGGCTTTCCAAAATAAAAGCTTCTTCAATCTTAAAATATGGCAAATATCGTGTTCTTTCTGGCAGAGAGATGCCAGAAAAAGGCAACTGGATCCTTAAGATAAAGAAGCTGTTAAGTTCTATTTTCAAAAGAGTAAGGTAAATCTTAAAGCAGGAACAAGAAAGCACCAGCCTTTGGCTTAAGCTCTCTCGTGTGAAGAATAAGAGGTGGTAGTATCTTCCCCATCTGTACTCAAAGCGGAAAAACAGCAGAAATATCTTTTTTTTTATTATACTTTAAGTTTTAGGGTACATGTGCACAATGGCAAGTTTGTTACATATGTATACGTGTATCTTAAATACATATGACAAAGGGGCAATTCCACTGGTGCACTCTTTCTTGTTTTGCTTCTAGGGGTCCGTCCCATTCTTAATCTTTGCCCTTTGTCTCTTTCACGTAACTCTAAGACTCAGAGTTTTTTAATCTTTTCTTCTACCTCTCACTTCTTAACCAATATATAAGACAAAAATTACATTTTAATTTTATTATATATTTCCCAAATTAAAAAAGAAAGATGAGTTAGTTCAGTTCATATTTTGCACTAAAACTAATTTAACATTACAAAGTTAAATTATTTGTGAGCAACAAAGGGAAAAACATCTTACCCTATTAGCACCATCTGACATTTTCATCACCTTAGCATCATTAAATACAACAGGTCTAAGGTTAGAACTAGAAAAAATACCAAAAATCCCCAACCCCATTCATAATGCACACCACAGTTCAGGTAAGAACAAAAACTCACCATTATCTTTATTTTCTTTCAAAAACCCATTAACAGCGTGTTTGAATTTAAAAATAGTCTCATCATCAGGCACTTGATGTCCAACTGTAAAAATTTTTAAGTAAGGAATAGTTTCTGGCAAATCCTATAAAGCAAAACCATAAAAGATGTGTATTATTTCACTTGTAGAGTGAGTAGGGGACCCAGAATATAAGTCAAGAGATTATAACAAACTTAATATGCCAATATCAGTATATGCAATTTTGATAAAAGAGCCATTTCTTCCAACACTGCTTCAACCAGGAAGTATCACTTGATTTTCAATAAAACTACATAATAGATAGTCACTAGGTATACAAAACTGAAAGCAAATTCCATGTGAATGAATGCATATTTAACTATAAATTATATAAACAGTTCCATTTAATATTTTACAATTCAAGGGCCAGTGCCTTCATAAAGCAGCTACGATTTAAGTAGAAGAGTAGAGAATAGAGTCAGAAGAACTTGGATTTGAATTGTGACATAGAGGGAATTCCAGGCACTATTGAGAACTGATATTCTTGGGGTGGGAGAAAAGTAGATACAGATAAAAGACAGAAGAGGCTAAGTCAAAATCATTTTAACCATCCGTAAGTGTATAGTTCAGTGGCATGACATTCACAGTATTGTGTAACCATCACCACTGTCTATACCCAAAACTTTTTCATCATCCTCAACAGAAAGACTCTGACCATTAAACCATAATTCCCTTCTCCTCACCTCGTAGATCCTTTAGTCTGTTTTCTGTCTCTGTGAATTTGTCTATTCTAGGTAGTTCATACAAGTGGAATCATATGTTTGTCCTTCTGTGTCTGGTTTATTTCACTAAGCATGTTTTTAAGGTTCATCCATGTTGTAGCATGTATTAATTTTATTCTTTTTATGGCTGAATAATATTCCATTGTGTGCATATAATGTTCTGTGTACCCATTCACCTACTGATGGACACCTTTTGGCCATTGTGAAAAATGCTGCTGTGAACACTGGTGTACAAGTATTTGTTTAAATCCTTGCTTTCAGTTCTTTTAGAACTGAAGTTCTGAGTTCAAATGGAAAGTATCAGCATGAACTCATGATGTAGTTTAAAAACAAACATTATTTCTTGGCACCATCCACAGAAGAAGACGAGTAACAATGAGCCTAGGAGCACTGAGCACCTCTAGCACTCAGACTCTCATCTTTCAATAGCATTCCCACCAGAAAGGAATCAAAGCTCCTTGGGAAAACGGCTGAGTTCAGGGTAGGGCAGGAAATGTACAAGATAAGCCTGGAATTTTTTTTCATATAAATAGCAAAAAAAGAGTGATCAAAGGTTACTAGAGTTGTGTCAAAAGGACTCAGGAGACAATCTAAGAAGCTCCAACTCTCCAAAGATAGGGCCTCAATTTGTGCTTCAATTAAAAAAAAAGAGAAATAACTAAATTCAAGTTTTAAGTCATCCTTGTTTGAGCCTGTTTTATCTTCTGTAAAATTATGTATTAATTGTAACCATTTAATCCTCTGAGCTTAGCCAAGAAAAAGCATTCGATAGGAGATACTAGCACAATTGCTACTTTATCAGCACAAGATTGTTGAGAGGATTAACTAAGTTAATACATGTGAAAGTACTTTTTTTTTTTTTTTGAGATGGACTCTTGCTCTGATGCCCAGGCTGTCATGCAGTGGCATGATCTTGGCTCACTGCAACCTCTGCTTCCCAGGTTCAAGCGATTCTCCTTCCTCAGCCGCCCCAGTAGCTGGGATTAGAGGTGTGCACCACCCACACCTGGCTAATTTTTTTTTGTATTTTTAATAGAGACGGGTTTCACCATGTTGGCCAGGCTGGTCTCGAACTCCTGACCTCAGGTGATCCACCCGCCTTGGCCTCCCAAAGTGCTGGGATTACAGGTGTGAGTCTCTGCACCTGGCTGAAAGTACTTTTTAAATAGCAAACTGCTGTACAAATGTTAACAAACATTAGGTGTTACTGTTTCCAAAAGCCATGGAACTGGTCAGAAGAAGGATCATTCTTTCCCACTGAGACGCTAAATGGGGCCAACAGAATATATCAATCTCTGTATTGTATCAACAGATACTTGGAAAAGAAATCATAAACTTAGAGAACTTTCTTTTACATGATGCTTACACATGCTCAGGCAACGGGTTAAGATAAGTGCTAAGAAATACTGGATATTCCTTTCTTTCCTTCAGGCCACTGCTAGTATTAATAAGTTTACTTCATTTTCAAAATATAGAATATGGAAGCTTATAGAATTTCTTAGGCACACACACAGCCTACTGCCAAATATTTTAGTTCAATTCATCTCTTCGATTTCATTTAAGACAGCAATTAAAAACATGTAATTAGAGAAATAACTTGGTTCTCTTTTAAACTTACTACCCATCAAAGAAGGCCAAGCTTCATATTAGCACAAGATGATTACTGAATTACTGTAAATTATTTTAGGATCAGAATGAAGAAAGTTCTTTTCAATGAAGGGTTCCACTTACTTCTGGTTTATAATAGCGTTGAGTATATGTTAAATCAATAATCAGTCCAAATTCTTCATTTTGTTCTCGGATTTTGTTAAAAAGATCCAAAGGGGAAAAGCATTCTTCTGGAGCAAGTTTCTTTTCAAAACTCTGTCAGAAAGAATGAAGTAAGAGCAAATATGTGCTTAAAATCCTGTACTACATTAGGCATTTATTCAAGTCCTGTGATGCTAACATACAACGAGATTCAAAGGAAAGTTTCCATTCTCCTGGAACATAGAAGGTATATTGTAACAATCCTTTCTTCCAGAGTGGTCAGAAAGAAAAAAATAAGCCCACTTCTATATATGTATTTCTGTATTGCCTCAAAAAAAAAAAAATTTTTTAAATAAAAAAATAAAAAAAGAGATAGGGTCCTGCCGTCTTGCCATGTAGACCAGGCTGATCTCAAACTCCTAAGCTCAAGCAACCCTCCTGTCTCGGCCTCACAAATAAATATTTCTTACATGTCTACACATATAAATGATGGCTTTCATTGCTGAATATTCTTTTATGTATGTGGTTTATTTTTGAACTTTATGCTCTGTTCCTTCTATCTGTCTGGCTACTTAGGTGCCAGCAATGTACTTTTTAAAAAATAGACTAGTTTGGCTGGGTGCAGTGGCTCACGCCTGTAATCCCAGAACTTTGGAAGGCCGAGGCAGGAGGATCACGAGGTCAGGAGATCGAGACCATCCTGGCTAACACGGTGAAACCCCATCTCTACTAAAAACACAAAAAAATTAGCCAGGTGAGGTGGCGGGCGCCTGTAGTTACAGCTACTCAGGAGGCGGAGGAAGGAGAATGGCGTGAACCCAGGAGGCAGAGCTTACAGTGAGCCAAGATCACACCACTGCACTCCAGCCTGGGCGACAGAGCCAGATGCCATCTCAAAAAAAAAAAAATAGACTACTTTTCAGAGCAGTTTTAGGTTCACAGGAAAACTAAGCTAAAAGGACAGACAGTTCCCACACGTACTTTGCCTTCCCCACCCCACCCAGACTCCCCCACTATCCACATTCCATACCAGTGTGGTCCATTTGTTACAAATGAAGAACCAACTCTGACACATCGTTATCACCAAAGCCTAGAGGTTAGGTGTGCATGGTTCATTCTATGTTACGCATTGTAGGTACATATTATGTTATATATATTTTGCCACAAAAAAAAATGAGAGAAAGAACTAAGTTCAAGTTTTGATTCTTCCTTTTCTGAGCCTGTTTGATTATCTACAAAATCATTTATTAGATGTAACCATCTATCCTCTGAGCTTAGTGCAGAATAAGCACTCAATAAGAGATATTAGTACTACTGCTACTTCATCAGCACAGGATTGTTGTGAAATGTGTTAATATATGTGAAGCCCTCTTATAGGTTTTGATCAATATATAACAACAGGTATCCACCCTTACAGTATCACACAGAATAGTTTCACTTCCCTAAAAATTCCCTGTGTCTCCAACACCTTCTTTTTGGAGACAGGGTCTTGCTCTGTTGCCCAGGCTGGAGTACAGTGGCATGACCACGGCTCACTGCAGCCTTGACCTCCTGGGCTCAATCCATCCTCCCACTTCAGCCTCCTGAGCAGCTGAGACTACAAGCACACACCACCACACCTGGTTAATTCTTGTATTTTTTGTAGAGACACGGTTTCGCAATGTTGCCCAGGCTGGTCTAAAACTCCTGGGCTCAAGCGATACACCCACCTTGCCTCCCAAAGTACGGGATTACAAACATGATCCAACAGGCCTGGCCCGAAATGACTCATTTTTAAGCCCAGACATGCAGAGAAGCTGACACAGCAGTTGAAAAAGGAAATCTGATCTATGAGTCACAAATTAAGTAAATTCCCAAAACGTTTCAAGTAGGCTTCTCCTGATACTAATCTGAGCTATGCTGGGGAAGTCTAATAAGAAAGACATGGAATCTAGAAAACAATTATTTGTCTTCACCTTCTCATCTTTTTTATGGCTGTCAAAAGCTTTCCCCTCCTATTGCTCCTATTCCTTTCCTAGTTTAAACAAAAACACAATCTTCAGATTTCCCCACTGAAATCCTGACCTTGATGATCCAGGGGACATTTTTGATTGTGACCATGGAAGGAAAGGAGTCCCACTGGCATTCAGTGGGTAACGGTTGCAAATTCTAAACAACTTGCCAAATTCAAGACAGTCCTACAAATGTGTCCCACATCCTGAATGGCTTTTGGATGTCCTATTCAACATTAATCAACATCAATATAGATAAAAAGCTGTTCATATTTAGCTTGGCCTTAGAACCTAACTCCATTTCACAAATAAACACAAAGTATTTTTTGTACAATACTAATATCTATTGAATTTTCCAAGATAATAATCACCTTATGAACCAAATGAAGATTATACTTTGTTCTGTTTGGAAATCTATTATAGAAACTCCTACCACTAAAGCAATATAAGCCACCTAGACCAGTCTACATTTGTAATTCTTGAATTCATGGCGCAGGCAACTATTACTCTATGTCTTTTAATGCAGTCATGTCCAAACATTTATATATTGAAATGAATATTATTTTATTATAAATTACTTTTATTTATTTTTTATATTAGAGTTAGGGTGTTCACTGGTACTTCTGTTTAAAATATGAAGTAGGTTGTATGTACCTATGAACTTCATTTCAGAGTAGTAAAGGGGTCATTACAAAGTATTTGCTATAAAAAGAGAAAATGGAATGTGATAGAGTGGAGAACAGTATTCTGCATGGTGAACTCAGATGCCTGAAAGAATACTGAATTAACTTTTGCTTACCTTTTGCAAAGGAACTTTGAAAGCAATGAAACGAGTCCCAGGCATCCGCTGTCCAACTGGGAGATAGTCTTTCCACCTATTAGGTATATTTTTTGTTAGCCAAATTGTATGTTAGCCTTATTTCCTTGCATAGAATAAGACTTTTTGAAAATGGGAATCACAGCCCGCACAACATGTCCTCTCTTCTCTCTTTGCTTTGCATTTTGCCACTCCACTTATTAAACCCCACCAAGTAACGACCTATACTGTCCTCTCCTGTTTCCCCATCATGAAAACGAACACAAGCCAACACAACAGTACAACTCAAATAAGGCCTATATAAAACCGGAGATACCCAGAACTTCTGTATCTCTGTTAAACTTGGCCCAGTACCAGATACTAAAGTGCCATTAATACAAACACATTCACTGAAATAATTTAAATTCAACTATTTCACTTCACGGTTTTAGTTTTCATACGACTCATGCCATCAATTTCAATTAGTAGGAAACTTCAAGTTCATATTGTAAGAGAAAACCTGCTAGAAGAGGGACTGTGAACTTCATTTAATAATGCTAGGAACTGGCCGGGCGCAGTGGCTCACGTCTGTAATCCCAGCACTTTGAGAGGCTGAGGCAGGTGGATCACCTGAGGTCAGGAGTTCGAGACCAGCCTGACCCACATGGTGAAACCCCGTCTCTACTAAAAATACAAACAAAATTAGCCGGGTGTGGTGGCGGGCGCCTGTTATCCCAGCAACTTGGGAGGCTGAGGGAGGAGAATCACTTGAATCCGGGAGGCAGAGGTTGCAGTGAGCCGAGATCGGACCATTGCACTCCAGCCTGGTGGACAAGAGCAAAAATCCATCCCAAAAACAAAAACAAAAACAAACGGATTGGAAGAAAACAGGAGATTCACTAATTAGAACCCAACTGCAATAGGTCAGGCAAGACCTGTATTAAGGTACTGACAGAAAGTGACAGTCAAAAGATAGTGGATAAAATGAAGAGGACTTATTGAGGTATGAGATGGTGGAGGATGGTCTCAAAGAGTAAAAACAGTTCACTGCACCTACGTGCAAAGTCTCAAAATTAATCATTGGTACGTACAAAGGAGTATCTTTCAAACGAGGCCTGTTAGGAAGTAACAAAGTATGCTCTTTGCGACTTCTGGAAACAATACAAACCAACTTGCCATGTGAGATCTCAGGGCGCTACTACTGCTGGGTTCCTAACTCAAACCATTACACTTGCCGTGCCAACGTAACAAGGAATTGAGGAGGTTCCATTTTGGGAATTAAGGAGCGTCCCCAACAGTAACAGTCCCACCTTAAAGCAATCCTTCCGTATTTTACCTAAGAGCAATGGCCAGAACCTCCCTTTTACAAGAATACGGAGAAATCACAGGACATCACAGACATCGCCCCTTTCAGCAACAGCGGGTGGCGCAGAGGGTCAAAGCCTCAAAGCAACGGGCGGACAGGTCAAGCTTGCGACGGCAACAGCGAGAGGCAGAGACCACACAAGATGAAGCCCAGACCCAGAAGCCACGAGCTGGAAAGGCCACGCCAAGGGACCAAGACATACTACCTTTCGGGGATGTGGTTTCCGCCCTTCTTCTTGGTTGAGGAGCGTCCTGAAAAGTCGCGTCTCCGGCCCCAGCCACTGCGGGGATGATGCCACTGGCTCATGTGGGTTCCAAGAAGCCGCCCACCCAATGCCAAGCCGGCCGAAAGCGCCAGTCGGGCGCCCTCAGTGCCAGGATAAGACCCGAGACCGGAAGAGACTCGGCAGCCACCTACGCCGCGCTCCAGCATCTCGCTATTGCGCATGTGCCACCGCCTGTCGTGATGGCGTAACCACGCTGGCTTACTGAGACTCCTGATTTGTAAACAGGACTTTGTTGGCTACAGCGCCCTCTTTAGCCAGAGGCCGGTAGCACAGATCAATAAGGGCGTGTATGCACCCTTCAGAATTCAAACAGTGAGGCACAGGGAAGTCCCTCTGCCTGATCCGCCCCCAGCCCCGGTTCCTTGTGTGTTCTTCTAGATATTTACCAGTGCTTGCATTCACATTTTGCATATTTTACATATTTACTTTCACATATATGTATATCTTCTATTTTTATACAAAAGCAGTAACTGTACATATTCTCCAATATACCTTGAACACTGATTTTCCCAGTCAATTTATGCATACATAGATTCTATTTTTTAATGGCTATAGGCAATTTACTTGCTTATGAGTAACATAATTAAAAGTACCATAACGTATTTAGCCAGTTCAATATTAATGGACCTTTAGTTGTTTTCAGGTTCTTTTCAAATCTTGTTACACACAATGCTGCAATGTGAACATCCTTATACATATATACAACTATATCTAAATTCCTAGAAGTAGAATGTCTGGAATGAAACACATACAAACTTAAAATTTTGAAAGATACTACCTAATTACCCTCCAAAAATAATGTAGAAACATACATTCCCATCAAAGCCAAACTTCTATTGGGTTCCTATCACATACCAGGTATCATGTTATAGGTGGACAGAATGTATTTAAGTTTTAGCAAATACAAAAGATAACTGAGAGTGGAGCTCAAGTCCAAGGTTTCCACACAGTCTCAAGCATAAAGATCTATACCCGTTAGAAAAACGTTGAATTCTGGTAAAAGTGGAACTACAAAGGACAGCATACCCTATAGTAGCTTTGAAAATAGAATAGAGTACTAAATTCCAGATTAAACTGTAAGTAATTATGATTGCAGACTTTTTTTTTTTCAGACCCAGTTTCACTCTGCCACCAGGCTGGAGTGCAGTGGTCCCATCTCGGCTCACTGCAACCTCCACCTCCCGGGTTCAAGCAATTCTCCCTGCCTCAGCCTCCCGAGTAGCTGGGACTACAGGTGCGTGCCACCACTCCCAGCCAATTTTTTGTATTTTAGTAGAGACAAGGGTTTCTCCATGTTGGCCAGGATGGTCTCGATCTCTTGACCTCATGATCAGCACTCCTCAACCTCCAAAAGTGCTGGGATTACAGGCTGGAGCCACCGCACCTGGCCAATGGCAGATTTTTGAAAGTAATTTTTACTTTTTAGTTTCTAATTTATGAAAGTAACTTACCTATATTTTTAGTAATCTTTGCAACCATTTTAGAGCTGGGTAAACCAAGGATGAGAAAGATCAGAGCTATTGAATAAATGAATATTAATAAAGCTAGAGTGCTAGCTTTATTAACATTTTTGAGACAGTAGTTTTCCAACTAGTCTTAAATACATAAACATTTACAATTCTGAAAATTTCCACATCATTAAAAATGTGTCAATATTCATAAATTGTTCATTGGAAACACAAAAAGACAGGTTAGCAGAACATAACAAACCTACAATTAGGAACATTTAATCATTTGTTGTTGTTGAGATGGAGTCTTTCTCTGTCACCCAGGCTGGAGTGCAGTGCGCGATACCGGCTCACTGCAACCTCTGCCTCCTGGTTTCAAGCAATTCTTCTGCCTCAACCTCTTGAGTAGCTGGGACTACAGGCATGTGCCACCATGCCCGGCTAATTTTTGTATTTTTAGTAGAGACAGGGTTTCACCAAGTTGGCCAGGCTGGTCTTGAACTCCTGACTGCAAGTCATCTGCCCTCTTTGGCCTCCCAAAGTGCTGGGATGACAGGCATGAGCCCCCGTGCGCAGCCCACATTGAAATTTGACATTAAATTATAAAATATTGTGGCCGGGCATGGTGGCTCATGCCTGTAATTCCAGCACTTTGGGAGGCCAAGGTGGGCGGGTCACTTGAGGTCAGGAGTTTGAGATCAACCTGCCCAACATGGTAAAATCCTATCTCTACTAAAAATACAAAAATTAGCTGGGAGTGGTGGCTCATACCTGCAGTCCAGGGTACTTGGGAGGCTGAGGCAGGAGAATGGCTTGAATGTGGGAGGCAGAGGTTGCAATGAGCCAAGATTGTGCCACTGCACTCCAGCCTGGGCAACAGAGTGAGACTCCGTATCACAAAATAAATAAATAAATAATACAATGTTCTTTTGGAATATGAAAAATTCCAATAGGTGTATAGTAGCCAAAACTACAACTCTACAAATGTCTATAGACAAGACAAGATACAAAATGTGACATAAATCTTTCAGAAGCTAGAAAAGCTGTATTGGGCTTACACTTTCAATTTGCTAAAGACACAACATTGGGGTGAGAACAAATTCATTAGGGTTGACACAAGAAAATCCAGACCTTGGCAGAATACGGTTAATAGAAAGTAACCAGACATACTAATGAATAACATAAATGAGGTAATATGACATAAAACAAAATGGAAAAAGAATATTATGATTATTTTCTTCAGTGTACAGAAGTAATGGAAGTTCTGGACGAGCTACATAAAAAATATTATATTATCTATTCTATTAATACAAAATAAGTGTGTCGAGTTGTTTGTCACAGAAACCAAAAAATCCACACAAATCTCTTTTTTCCTGTACCCTCACCTTGCCTGTTTCGTATTCTCCACTAAATGCTTTAACTCTTCATTTTCCCTGGCCCTTGCACCCAAGCATGGCTGACAGGAAATCCTAAAGTCCCAAGATTCTATAATGGCTGTTTGCATGGGAGAGGAGGCTATCAGTAACTGCCACACTGGGTCCTCTTATGTGAGAAGAAAGAAGGTATCCTGAATGCCTCTCACGTATAAAAGAGCAGGATGGCAGGGTGTCCGTGTGGCCCAAGGAGCCAGAGGTAGCAAACTGCGGGCAAAAGAATTGTGACCAAAGGCTAGAAGACGGAAGGTCTGCAGGCAGCCTTGTCTTCTACCTCTCTGGTGTTTGCTTCTCATGAGCAGAGTCCGTTTTCCAAACATCGGGACACTGAAAGAAGACTCCTGCTCTGAAAGTTGACAAGAAGGAATATCCACGAATGTAAAAATGCAAGATCAAGGCTTGGTCCAGAAACAATGCCTAAAATCAAGGGGTAAAAAAAGGAGAGCAGAAGAGAGATCCAAGTCTAACCTGGCCCAGCCCAAGAAGGTAGGATTCGAGGAGAAGAAACTAAAAGAGAAGAGCCTTGGACCACATCATCTCCTATAAGGGGCAGTCAACGAACTTTGCTGTTCAACCAAGTTACAAAAGAGGGTTCTTTAATCCCTTCCTTTGGCCCTTGAAAGCGGCAGTAGGGCTGGGCGCGGTGGCTCACCCCTGTAATCCCAGCACTTTGGGAGGCTGAGGCGGGCAGATCACGAGGTCAGGTGATCGAGACCATCCTGGCTAAAAGGGTGAAACCCTGTCTCTACTAAAAATACAAAAACTTAGCTGGCTGAAGTAGCAGACACCTGCAGTCCCAGCTACTCAGGAG
This sequence comes from Symphalangus syndactylus, assembly GCF_028878055.3. Classification (NCBI taxonomy): domain Eukaryota; kingdom Metazoa; phylum Chordata; class Mammalia; order Primates; family Hylobatidae; genus Symphalangus; species Symphalangus syndactylus. Next base: position 25,075,894 of record NC_072436.2, read on the forward strand.
GCTGAGGCGGGAGAATGGCGTGAACGTGGGAGGTGGAGCTTGCAGGGAGCCGAGATCACGCCACTGCCCTCCAGCCTGGGTGACAGAGCGAAATTCCATCTCAAATAAAATAAAATAAAATAAAAAAGCAGCAGTACATTCATTAATCAGATTCACTGAAATGGTTTCAGAACAACTGTAATTGCTCAACTTAGACGTCCCTTTCCTTTCTCCCCAAGGATATTGTGTATATACTGTATAACCATAAATGCATACTATTATATGAAACATAACATATAAAATGTTAATGTTAACTATATTAGTGAACATTTATGAGAAACAATGAGATGATCTCCCTAACATGAGAGCCTCGGGGATAGTGGGACTATCATGTCTGTCTGGTAGATTTCACCTCCCCAGAGGTGCTGTTACAGCTTTCCTACCACCTCTGCCAGCCAATCCTGTCTTGTTGAGAATCGGACCACCCTATTGGCTATCGCAGACCTTTAAACTGCCTGCTTTGTGACATCATTCTCCCACCTAACCTACCACCACCTGGTAGCATCTTGGGGCTTCCTGGCTGTGGCCTGTATATTTGTATCATCGCAAGTGGCCAGTGACCAGTAATCAGTTACCAGTGGCCTTCATACTGGACACATGCACTCGTTGGCGTCAGCCATCCAGACATCCGCTAGTATCGTCTCTTCTTCCCTTGTATCTGCAGTTGATGTTTCTTCTTCTCTGACCATGTCAGGTAAAGAAAGAAACTTTTTAAAACGGTTTTCATGAGATTTCTTTGCCCCTAAATTTAGATTTCTTTCCCCCTATAGTCCCAAACAGCTTGGAATAACAGGGAAACTATTGAAGTAGAAATCTGGAGACCTCGTTTCAGTTTTGGCTTTGACATTTACTGGCTGTGTGACTTTAGATAACTTTTCTTCTCTCACAAATTCTGTTTCCTCATCTGTTACATTAGGATAATAGATTGGTTATTCCCCCTGGCCCTTTTCTTTTCTAATACTGAGTCTAAAAGGGTAGGCGTATAGAAAATGAAATCAGAGACTTTCTGAGAGTGTTCATTTCACCCAAAACAGAGAAAAAACCGAAGTGGCCTAGAAAACTAGCAATATATTCTGAGATGTTTCATGTGTAATGGTCTCCCTCCACTAATATTTCAACTTTCCTATTTTAAATTTAGTGATGTTTAGTGATGTTTTAAATAATATTCAGCCAGGCACAGTGGCTCACACCTGTAATCTCAGCACTTTGGGAGGCCATCTCCCTCACTAATATTTCAACTTTACTATTTTAAATTTAGTGACGTTTACTGATGTGTAGTGATGTTTTTAATATTCAGTTGGGCGTGGTAGCCCATGCCTGCAGTCTCAATGCTTTGGGAGCCTGACGTGGGAGGATCGCTTTGGGCCTAGGATTTCCCAGGCAGTCTGGGCAACATGGCAAGACTCCATCTCTACAAAAACTTTTTAAAACTCAGCCAGGGTTGGAGGTATGCCAGCTACTCAGGAGGCTGAGGTGGGAGGATCAGAGGACTGCTTGAGCCCAGGAGGTTGAGGCTGCAGTGAGTCATGTTCACACCACTGGACTTCAGCCTGAGTGACAACCCTGTCACAAACAAACAAAGAAAAGTAATATTCACGTTTTGGACATTCCTAGGTGGAAAGAGAAAATGGAGAGTACTGGGTTATAAGGAGGCTGGTATTCTAGAGTAAGGAATTTGGTAGTTTAATTAAAGCAGAAAACAGGATCCCCTCCTCTTCCCTTGGGATATGCCCTGGAGAATGACGAAATGATTTTAAAAGAGAAAAATATATTTTAAATTTGAAAAAAAAAGAAGCATAAGGAAAAAAAGAAGCATAAGGACAACAGAGTGAAATCTATGCAGAGTAGGGCAAAATGAAGTTGGTTTTAGCAAATGCTTAGATCAATGGACTAGGAAGGAAACAGGCTAGAATACAGTATCCCTAGGAAAAGCAGCTTATCAGAAGTCACATGCAGTTACTTTTTTCCGTTGCCTTTTTGAACATAGATGACACTTGACAGTTTTTAATATAAACATTTTAGAAATATGCTTTAGAGGCCGGGCAGGATGACTCACACCTGTAATCAGAGCACTTTGGGAGGCCAAGGTGGGCTGATCACCTGAGGTCAGTTGGAGACCAGCCTGACCAACATGGTGAAACCCCATCTCTACTAAAAATACAAAAATTAGCTGGGTGTGATGACAGGCGCCTGTAATCCCAGCTACTCATGAGGCTTAGGCAGGAGAATCTCTGGAATCTGGGAGGCAGAGCTTGCAGTGAGCCGAGATCTTGCCACTGCACTCCAGTCTATATGACAGAGCAAGACTCCATCTCAAAAGAAAAGAAAAGAAATGATGCTTCCTACAAACAAGAAACTAATAAGTGGTTACCTAGAGAGCTGGAGGACATGTAGTTTGCACTGTCCTGTTTCTAATTTTGAAATTATATGGATGTTTCTCCTATTAACAATAAAATTAAGTTTTCTGAAAAAAAATATCGTTATTTGCATCAGAAGAACAATACCTTTGTGTGAAAAGTAGATTTCAAGTAAAAGCTGCTTTTTTATCTTAATACTTTCTTCCAAAAACAGAGTACATACTGATTTACAATGGGATGCTTTTAGACCTAAGAATAAAAAGTCAAGCCACGTATCAGCCACATATCTCTAATTCCATATCTATCTAAGCCAAATTTTCTGGAGTCCTTTGAATTTTCCTACATTCAAAACATTTTTCAATTGGATTCTAGCGTTTTTTTTTAAGCTATGGGGATGTCACTTTCCTGAACGTTGGAGACGATTATAATCTAGGTTTTGAGGATAAATATTAAAACTCTCATGATACTTTTTAAGGGTTCTTTTCTGCTTGTTATGTGGCTATAATAATTTAAATATTATACTAGGATTAATACCTGTCATTTGCTGCGTAATATTCATAGAAATATGAATGAGCATAATAATGGAATTCCTTTACACTTTTTTTTGCATTCTATTTTGTACCAGTTTTTATTGAAATATGTACCCACATATATTATGGCTATTTTACATTCACATTTACTGCATTTTTCTGTTTGTTACACACTTTCTGCTGATACAGTTTCTCTGTCTATATATGTTGGTTAGAAATTCATTCTATTATGGGCTGTTTCTTGGTTAATAGTATTCACTAGGAAAGAGTAGATACTATTCAGTTTCCTAATGTTGTATGTATGGTAACAGCTTTAGTTAGTAATTTGCTATGTTTTGAAGCTAGCTACATACCCCAATTTTCATTAATATCTATATATTGTTTTAGTTCCATGATTTTATGCTTTTAATTATTTTGTGTTTTTTCAGAATTTACTATATCTTCCTCATTATAAGTCATATGTAATCTATCACTTTTATTCATGTATGAATTATCACTGTTATTATTTTGTAACTTCTTTATAGACAAGCAGCCTGAAGCTCAGAGTTTAACTGGACTTTTTCTTTCAAAAAGCATTTCTTGGCCGGGCGTTGTGGCTCACGCCTGTAATCCCAGCACTTTGGGAGACCGAGGCAGGCAGATAATCTGATGTCAGGAGTTCCAGACCAGCCTGGTAAACATGGCAAAACTCCGTCTCTATTAAAAATGCAAAAAATTAGCCAGGAGAGTGGCATGCGCCTATAATCCCAGCTACTCAGGAGGCTGAGGCATGAGAATTGCTTGAGCCCAGGAGGCGGAGGTTGCAGTGAGCTGAGATCAAGCCACTGCACTCCAGCCTGAGTGACAGAGTAAGACTCTGTCTCAATAAAATAAAATTTAAAAAAAGAAAAAAAAACGCATTTCTATCAGGTAGTTATTTTGACTTATGATAAAAAGCCAGGCTTGAAGAGGGCAAAGAATGACCTTTTAGATTTACCAATGGCCTAGGTTAAATATAAACGCTAGGACATATCATAAGACCTGCAGAAGCAAAATGTGACACTAGGGATTATAAAGGTAATAGCTGTACTATATTCCAGTAGACCAAAAAAATGCCATGTTAAAAGTTCTAATTTCCTGGTTTCTGGTCTATGCTCAGAGAAAAGACTCCTGGCAAGGAAGTCAGGTTCTGTAACCTGGTAATGATATTAACATAATGGTAAAACTTAAACAGGTCAATCTGACCTCTCAGACTCATAAAATGAAATGTTAGAACTTCTCTAAGGACCTCCTAGTTCTAAAATGCTCCAATTCTAGGAAATAGTTTGAGTCTATACTAGCCCAGATTCAAGGGATAGATAGAGAAGGGAGAAGGTTGCTTCTAGCCTAGGAAATAATATACGAAACCAGACCACTTGGGTCTTCACATCTGTGTCCAAGTTGAACACAAAGACAGTTCATCAGAAGAGGACCAAACTGCTTCAGCACTCGAGGCCATCATAAACTGTTTGGCTTTTGGTATCTCAGTGAGTATTGGTATTAGAGGCTTCCTGATTGCAACAACCTTAAGATAATGTTGTTCTTCAAATAAGGTGAGAATTTTTCAATCTCATCGGTTTTTTCATCTCTCTCTTGTTTCCTATAGAAGATTTCCAAAATACATCTTTACCTGGAACTGCAAATTCTCTGAAGCTCTCTCTTTCTGTGGTGAACAATGCAGCTTTCTTAACAAGAAGCATCTCCAACTTCTCCAGAGCCTCTGCTCCAGCCATCGGCTCAGCATGGCTACAGCCATCAGCCTCTGGCACCTCCTTCCAGCCACTCATGGGCAGTGCCTACCTTTACCAACATTCTAGCACAACTATGTTGTCTGGGGTTACTGGCCAGAGCCATATCTGTACTTCAGCTGCCTCTTATCCAGGCGTTTTTGAGTGGGATAGTATAGCAAGCACAGTAAAGAAGTCATCCTCACTCAGGGACTTCACTGTGACTGCCATTGATCAGAACACAGCTGTCTCTTCCATGTCTATGACAGCCCAGTATGATAAAACTTCAGATACCAATACTGTGGTCCTTCTGTATCCATCACTATCTGCCAGCCTTGTTCAGGGGACACTAACTCAAATTCCAAATCAGCAGGGCCATAACCTGTCACTTCCCTACCAGATAGGAAGCCAGGTCTATTACCATAATCAAGGCACACTGGGGCCTCCACTATCCTGCTTGCAATCCTATGGCTCTGTGTCATACACAGGATACAGGGCTTCTGCCCATCAACCAGAAATGGTGATGGTGCTCAAGGAGGTTCAGCCCACAAATGTCCTACCACCAGCCTCTACTTCTGGGATGTGTTACTCTGTGTCTGCTCAACCCATCACAGAAACCGGCGTTCAAGGTGAGTACAAACATCAAGAAAGGAGAGGAATAATGTCAGCACTGAAAAGGAGGGTCAAATCTGTAGCTGAGTGGTGAGTCCATGGATAGGTAGAATTTAAGTCCTGAGACTTCAACCACTATTCTTGGGCAGTGCTCTCCATTTTCAGACTCTATATAAGAACACCTTATAAGTGGGAAAGTGGAACACTATAATGGCCATCTATGCTACATGTAAGAGAGTCACAGGAGCATACTGATGGATACACTTTTTAGTGCCCTGGCTGATCACTTCCCCCATACTACCACGCTGTAATGTCCTTCCTTAATCTATTACTTTAGTCTCTTTGGAAGGCACTTCAGAACTCTTATTTTGGCAGTGACATTTTGATTTTCCTGAACTTACAATAGGATTTAAGACCTTGTGTTCAGGTCTTAAACAGGCTCAGAATCTGTGCTTGCTTATCTATTTCATGAGGAAGGGCTCCACTCTCTACCCTAGTCCATGGTGTAAAGTGTTCTTATTCTCTCAGGAGAGTGGAGAGAATTGAAAGGACCCTGTAAGAATGTGAGGCTTTATAAAACACCTCCTATTTAAAAAATCACTTTCACTTTTTGACTTACAACAACCCTATGAAATACAAAGAAAACCAAGAAACAATCACATCAAATGATAACCAGTAAGAGAACAGTCACTGTCAGTCTCCTAATACAGGGTCTTGTCCATGGTCCTTAAGAACAGCTAGTAGAAATGCCTTGCCCATGTTGGAAAGGTATCCGATCGCTGCATTGGTATATAGGGGGAGCATCTCACTTACCAGGGATTGACTTCTTCCTTGATTCCTTTGTAGTGATGGAAACTTCCCTGGGGATGGATACTTCCCTGAGATTGCAATCTCCAAGCCAGACATTTTGTCTGCCACAAACTCCAGAATTCTCCAAGTCCTTCAGTAGCAGAAATACCCAGACACTTGAGAGTAACCCATCACCTGAGCTTGGGGACATTTCAATTATAACTCCAGTCCAGAGTCCTACTAATCTCTTGACACTATCTCCAGCTCCAAGCCAGGAAAAAATTGAGAATGAGAATTTGGATAAGATTAAAACCAACCTTTCAAAGCCTCTAGATGTCTACCAGATCCTAATAGGAAATCAAGATCCTCCACTACCTCTTTTAGAAATCCCTGATAGTCACCCGCTTCTGGGCTGCATTGATCCTCTTGGCCAAGAGGACCAGCCTGGTTCTGAAAATGCCAATCTGAGAAATAACAGCCTGAGTCTTGAGGACCAAGGGATATTTGAAAATGGGATTGAGTCTAGCAGTGATTTGGCAGATATCACTACATGGGTGGAGAATACTTATCTCCCCCCGATCTTCAGTTCCTTACAAGATCTTGACCAACCCGAAGTTCCCTCGGCAAAGAAAGCCAAAGATACCAGTGCCATCAAGGTAAATCAGGCGCAGGAAAAGTCATATGTCATAAAGGGTCACTCTGATCAAGTCAGGAAGAACAAGCATAAAGCTTCCGAGCCTATCCAGGGTGCTCCCAAGGCCAAAATCCAGCCAAAGAACCCAGAGTTCCCATTAGAGGGAGAAGTGGTTGTTTGCAGTGCTACAGTCAGTGACAACGCTTCTGTGAACAAGGCCAAGCATTCTAGCAACAAACCTCACAAAGCTGCATCCAGCAGGATCAGCAAAACTAAGAGCCATGGGCAGGAAGAGACCAAAGAGAACAGAAAGAACAGCTCCAAGAAATCTGAAGAGAGTAAGCAGTCAGGGAACAAAGTCAAGGTAGAAGAGAAGCAAACCATTCCCCATAGGAAACGGAAGAAAAATCAACCTCAGCTTAGCCAAGAGACCTTTAAAAAGCCCCGAAGCTCCCTAGGCACGCACCTGCTAGAGTCCGTGCAAGTTTTCCATGCACTCGGGAAAAAGATCGATAAGAAAACTGGATTCTCTTCCTCCAGGATCCCGGGAAGCTCAAGCAACACCCAAAACCGCCAGCCATTCCCAGCTCTCAAACCATGGCTGGATACCCGACGTGAGGGTAAAGGCCTGGAGAAACTTCAGGTCAAGGCCCAGAAACTAGATGGTAGTGTTGAAAAAGAGTGTCCATCTCCATCCCATTCTGAGTTGCCACCACCTGGGAAGGTCAAGTTGATACCTTTGCCCTTTCTGACCCTGGACAAACCTCAAGCTCAACCTGTTTCTCGGCGGCCAAACCCGCTGGCCTCACGTAGGCCTGCTGTGGCTTACCGTGCTCAACCTGATTCTACTAACTCAGCTAAATCAACTGCAGTCAATCCATCCCAACCAGCTCCTACCAACATATCTTTGACAGGTCCTGCCACACCGGCTCAGCCAATTTCAGCCAAAGCAACCCAACCCAGTTCAGCCAACCCTACCCAGCCTACTGTCCCTCAATCTGCTGCTTCTAGGCCATCACCCTACAAAACATCATCTTGTTCTTCTCTGCAGCGAGAGCCTGTTTCCACTGCTGTGACCAGTCTCCGGTCACTGCCCAAGCCTCAAAATCGATTTCTAATCCAAGACTTCAGCCTCCAGCCCCGTCCATGGAGGAAATCCACTGTTCCTGAGCCAGTAATGTCAATGCCCATCACAGAAGAGCAGAGGCCAGAGCGTGAGGCCATGAAGAGAAAGGCTCAACAAGGGCGTGAGAATGCTGCCAAATACACCTCTTTGGGGAAAGTGCAGTTTCTCGTTGAAAGAGAAAGAGATATGGAAACTGCTGAATACTATGGCTACACAATCTAAGAGCTGAGATTGTTGGTTTTACTTTGGATACCGCTGGTTTTCCACATACATAGATAGATACTAGTTTATTTATTCTGATATATTTTTAAAACATAATAAAGAAATGTAATAGAATTGATTAATAGATAAGTAATAAAAAGGCCTTTTGACTTTTGAGATGCTGTTGACTGTGGGTTTTCTTTGGTAGGGGTGGGGATCAAAGGCTGCATTAGAAAGAAGGAACTATAGCCGGGCGTGGTGGCTCATGCCTATAATCCCAGCACTTTGGGAGGTCGAGGTGAGTGGATCACCGGAGATCAGTAGTTGGAAACCAGCCTGGCCAACATGGTGAAACTAAAAATAGAAACTAAACAACTAAAAATACAAAAAATTAGCTGGGCGTGGTGGCAGGCGCCTGTAGTCCCAGCTACTCGGGTGGCTGAGGGAGGAGAATGGCGTGAACCCGGGAGGCGGAGCTTGCAGTGAGCCCAGATTATGCCACTGCACTGCAGCCCGCGGGACAGAGCCAGACTCTGTCTCAAAAAAAAAAAAAAAAAAAAAAGAACAACTTCATTGGGTAATTCCAACTCCAGCTGAAAAGGAACATATATGCATTCATTCATAATGCACAAACTTAAAAGATCCCAGTGCATTTGCTACATTTCCCTTTATTTGAATCAGCTCATTCTATATCTTTTTCTTCCCAAGTATTTACTTTTCAAATCTATTTGTCATTTTGTATCCCCAATGGACTCATAGCAAAAATTTTAACAATGTGAACAATTTGTCTTTAGTACACACTCCATTTCTGCTTTCATAGCCCCTCCATTCCCAAGCAATGTTCAAGATAGGCTGTTTTAGTGTCTCAATGCATGGAGCTCACCTAGCCTCCCCTTGAGAATATTGCTCATCTTTTAGAGAATTTTTTCCTTCTAATGGCTCTAAACCTTTATCCACGGAAGCCTTAAAACAACTGGAACTCAGTTTTTCTTTTTCCTTTTTTATTTTTTTTGAGACAGAGTCTCGCTCTGTCACCCAAGCTGGAGTGCAGTGGCACGATCTCAACTCACTGCAACCTCTGCCTCCTGGGTTCAAGTGATTCTCCTGCCTCAGCCTCCTGAGTAGCTGGGACTAGAGGTACCCACTACCACGCCCAGCTAATTTTGTATTTTTAGTAGAGACAGGTTTTCACTATGTTAGCCAGGGTGGTCTTGATCTCCTGACCTTGTGATCCGCCCACCTCAGCCTCCCAAAGTGCTGGGATTATAGGCACGAGCTACCACGCCCTGCCCAGTTTTTCTTTTTCACTGTGGTAGACCCATGCCAGACACAGACCCATGAGCATGAAAGATATTCAATAAACACTTGCTCAATTAATAAAGGCATCTAGCCTTTAGGCTTTCTGCTTCTAGCTCTAAGTGCCTTGCAGAGAAGAGTGGGTCCCAAAAGCATAACGGTCATTGTTTTTCATTGTTCATCTCAGTAATCAGCGTAACTGGCTGATTACATTCCTGTAAATCATTTTGGGGACAGTGAGACAATATTTATCTCAACAACATTTGAACATTCAACAATGTTCATTGAGTGTCACATCTGGGTTCGCAAGCCATTCTAGGCGGTGGGGATGGAGCTGTGAGCAAGGCAGAAAAAGATCTTAACTTTCTGGAAATTATATTCTAGTGGGGAATGAAAGACAATAAGCAACCCAAATCACATCAGACAGTGGGAAGGATTATCAAGACAATTAAAATAGGACCAACTAATGTAGGATGACTGGGTGGCTCCTTAGAATGGGTGGTCAGAAAAGTTCTCCTGGAGGAGGTAACATGTAAACTAAGAAATGAATGATGAGGCAGAGCCAGCCAAGTGAAGATGAGGGTAAAAGCATCCCAGGAAAAGGAGTCAACTATGCAAAGGTCTTGAGTGGAAAAGCAGAGGTTTGGATGGTGTCGGTGGCGAGCATTAAGCAAGGAGATTGGGAGATGAAGTCAGAAAGGCAACAGGGGCCGAGTCACTCTGTCATCCCCAGTAAGGAGTGTGGATGTTTATTCCAAGTGCCATGGGAATTCACTGAAGAGTTTTAAGCCCAGGAGTGATGGAATCTGATTTTTGCTTTAAAAAGATCATTAGTGGCCAGGCATGGTGGCTCACACCTGTAATCCCAGCACTTGGGGAGGCTGAGGTGGGTGGACCACTTGTGGTCAGGAGTTCAAGACCAGCAAGGCCAACATGGCAAAACCCCGTCTCTACTAAAAAATACAAAAATTAGCCAAGTTTGGTGGCGAGCACCTATAATCCCAGCTACTCAGGAGGCTGAGGCAGGGAGAACTGCTTGAACCTGGGAGGCAGAGGTTGCAGCCGAGATTGTGCCACTGCACTCCAGCCTGGGTGACAGAGCAAGACTTCATCTCAAAAAAAAAAAAAAAAAAAATCATCAGCTGCTGTTGTAAGAATGCATTGTAGTAGGTAAGAATGAATGCCCTTCCTGTACTAATGCAATTGTCCCTTTAGATATGTCACTTAACACAAGAGTACCAACCTTGCAAGTGAAATACACCTGGAGTCTTCCTTGTTTTTACCCTCCCCACCCCCCGAACTCCGCTGGGTCTGTATTTTTCTTTTCCTTTTCTTCTTTTTGCTTTTTAGCAGTAGGAGTCTCACTATGTTGCCCAGGCTGGAATGCAGTGGCTATTCACAGGTGAGATCATAGCACACCACAGCCTTAAACTCCTGGGCTCAAGTGATCCTCCTGGGTTTCTTGTTTGGTTTGTTTTGTTTTTTTTTTAGAGATCTCACTCTGTTGCCGAGGCTGGAGAGCAACGGTGTAATCATACCTCAGTATATCCTCAAACCCCTGGGCTCAAGCGATCCTCCTGTCTCAGCCTTCCAAAGTGCTGGGATTACAGGCGTGAGCCAGCGCACCTGGTCCAGGCCTGTGTTTTCTAAACCCCGATGTTACATTTCAGATTAAGAACTTCACCTTCTAGGCATCACCTCCTGAGGTCAGGAGTTCAAGATCAGCCAGACTAACATGGTGAAACCCCGTCTCTACTAGAAATACAAAATTAGCTGGGCATGGTGGCACACGCCCGTAGTCCCAGCTGCTTGGGAGGCTGAGGCACATGAATTGCTTGAACCCAGGAGGTAGAGGTTGCAGTGAGCTGTGATCATGCCACTCCACTCCAGCCTGGGCGACAGAGTAAGACCGTTTCAAAAAAAAAAAAAAGCACCTGCTGCTAACGTGTGCCAGGAAACTAATCTAACTTGGGACAAAGTACTACCTTCTCTCCTGCTGACGATTTGGGTCATTCCCTGAAACAGGCTCTAGTTGAGCCCTTTACAAATTATGTATGAGAGACCTTTCCTAGCCACCTTGGGGCTAAGATCAGGCTATAAATTCTTAGAAAGGGAAGGAGCTATTAGACATTATTTAAAGTTGCTAAATGAAATACCGACTTCTGTTCATGAGTTTGCTTCTTCCCCACGGACAGGCCACTTCACCCCTTCTAGGCTAGAGACCAAGTCCTACTTAAAACCTGGAGGGAGACTGGACTGGATCACCAAATAGCCCCTCAAAGGGTAAGACCCTATGAGGTCCTTCTGACCACGCATTCATCAGTTGGGCAGGAGTTAAACCGTGGGTATATTATACCTGGATAAAAATTGCCCCCGCTCAGCCTGACCTATCAGGTTAATAGACCTGAAAGGACATGTGAACCAACTAAAAACCTGAAGCTGCTTTTTAAGAAAATACCCACAGATAAGTAAAGCCTTCTTGCTAAGCACCACAGTACTATATGGCTTACGGTGGCTGCTGAAACCAATCTTTTCCTACAATGGGCGCATTATGCAGACAGCCTACAGAAGCTCGTAGGGTTTGAGGGCTGTTACCTATCTCTAGCACTTTGGTATTACCTTGGTGGGTCTTGCTCTTACAAGGAAACAACTGAGTACAGTAACAAATTTTTATGAAAAACTATTCTAAAGAAAATCAGCTCTCTGGTGTGCTAACACGAGGAAATGTAAGGCTATGGCCTGGCATTAATATAACCCTTCACAACCCAGGTCACAGAAAATCTTTTACTATAAATCAGACTGTTCAACAAACTTTTGAATACACTCCTCCTCCTCTCCTGAAGGAATTTCCCTCGGCAGCCCCCCAAATTTTGACTATTAACAGCCACTATACTGAGGAAGGTTTTTATCAAGCTTGGGATGATTATCTTTGAATGACTGTGGTCCCCTACCCTTAACCTGCCACTGGCCACATAAATCAAATTCCCCTTTATGTTGGGAACAAAACAAAACCAGCATTCTTACGATAATTGGCCAAATATCACTAAGAATATGGGCTGGCTGCTCCCCCCACCAATGTGAACATACTCCAGGGCTGCAACAAACTGACTGGTTTGCTACCGATTGGACACAGGCCAGGAATTCAATGGCTAGCTTCATATGGAGTGCAATGGCTATGTGGGACTAATCTTTGGCCCTGATTACCCATTGGCTGGATAGGACAATATGCTCTGGGATTCCCACAGGTCCAGGGCCATTTGGCAAAAAACCAACGGACAACCTGGAAATTTCCCAAATGTGTTGTACCAATGGACCAAGTCAGTTTACCACTGGTATGACCATCCCCTCTCCATTTTTGTTCCCCAAGTTAGTTTAGAAAATGTTATCTGACATGTTGAGATCCTAACAAATTATATCCAGCATGTGCTGAAGGATGCATTCAAAGGCATCTCTTTAATCACCTCTCAGATGACTATGATGAAAAAAGCAGTTTTCTAGAACCACATGGCCCTTGATGTCTTCACGGCTGCACAAGGAGAACTTGTGCCATAAGGAAAACTGAATGCTATGTATACATTGCAGACAATTCAGGAGACATCACCCTGGCCCTTCAAGATATGTACAAACTGAATGCTGTGTCCAACCTCATGATGTCACTAAACCAATGACTGTCTTCATACTTCCAGTCAGTACCCTCTTGGTGGAAAAAATTACTGGTAATTCTAGCTATGACTATAGAAACAGGAATACTCCTTGCCTGTGGATTATACTGCTGTGGCACGATGTATGTGGGACTGCAAGATCGCCCTTCTGAAGCTCCTGACACCCTGTTCAACAATGTTACAACAAAATTGCCTAAGTCCCGGGACATGTGAATATTTTCAACAGCAGGTAAATAAGTTCCATTCCTCAGCCCCCTAGGAATGCCCCTTGCCAGCGGGAAGTAGGAAGACTGAGTCAACACCCAAACTTAAGATTAAGGAAAGGAACAGTGTCAGTGGGGATACTGTAACCCAGCCTATATTATAAAAACCATCAGGTATTTATTTTACTTATTTTTCTTTCTCTGTCCTTAGCTTCCTCCAGGCAGGATTGCTTGCACATAGTCATTTTGGTAGAGGGTAGTCACTAACAAGTGATTAACTGTATATCCTAACCCCCAGGGGCTGCTTGCAAGATTAATGTACTTGTTTTTCTTTTAAAGAACAATGATCCTTAGGTCACACTGACCTCCTTGATGGCATCCAGGACTCTGACTGGCCAAGGGACACGAGCAGCTTTGATCATCAGGGAAAGCCCCCAATTACGTGCAAAGGAAGGTCATATTTGAGAATCTGCTTCTCCCGCCCTCATACTTTGGCCAAATTGAATAAACCTTTCTAAGCATTAATATGTCAGTGTTTGGCTTACTGTGCACCAGGTAGATGAACCTAACTTTTGGGGTTCTACAACAGCAACCTGACTGAGCTAATCAGGTACAGCCAAGAACAGCTGAGCTACAGTAGCTCCTTAAGATCAGGGTCCAGATGTTGTTCATAGATGAGAGAAGAGAAAATAACTATCACGTGCAACATCAGACATTCAATGACACAAATCCTCAAAATCAGATGCTTTAAAAAATGAAGCCAATGGCTGGGCATGGTGGCTCATGCCTGTAATCCCAGCACTTTGGGAGGCCAAGGCAGGAGGATCGCTTGAGCTCAGGAGTTCAAGACCAATCTGGGTAACAAAGTGAGACCTTATCTCTACCAAAAATTGAAAAATTAATTAATTAATTAATTAAAATAATTTAAAAAACCTTTGAGCCATCAAAGGTTTCTGGCTTCCTCTGCAACTAAAAATAATTACCCTCCCCAATGATCGGTCTGTGGGTTCCACAGGTATAGCAGCAGAAGAGACGACTTGGAAAAAGTGAAGGTAGGCCAGGCACAGTGGCTCATGGCTATAATCTCAACACTTTGGGAGGCTGAGGTGAGTGGATTGCTTGAGCTAAGGAGTTTGAGACCAGCCTGGGTAACATGGCAAAACCCGGTCTCTATAAAAAAAAATATGAAAAATTGGCCAGGCATTGTAGTCCACACCTGCAGTCCCAGCTACTAGGGAAGCTGAGGTGGGAGGATCACTTGAGCCAGGAGGCGGAGGTTGCAGTGAGCCTAGATGGCACCACTGCACTCCAGTCTGGGTGACAGAGCAAGACCCTGTCTCAAAAAAAAAAAAAAAAAAAAAAAAAGGTAAGCCACAACTCCACTTAAGAGGAGAGGCAACTGGAGAAAGATCCCAGGAGGTTATATTCAACAACGGAGCAATAACACAGTAGTTTTGCCAGATATGCACAACCTTTAAATGGACATATTCTACTCTGTTCACCACCTTTATAAAAGTTTTCAAGTTTTCTGGATAGTTCTACCCAGTTGACGGCAATTATCCTGCCAGGTAAATTACTCACTATAATTGAATAAACCAGCAATCTGGTTTATCAGTCAGTCTCTCTTGCTCAATTGACAATCCCTAAAAGTTCATCCGTTCCTGTGTGAGACGGTATATCTGACAATTCAGTCAAAGGAAGTTGGTCAAATCCCACAACTGCCTGCCAAAGAAAGTAATACCTAATCACAAAAATACCACAATTAATTACAGGTAGTAACTAGGTTCTAAAGAAATTATGTCCTAAGCAGATTTTAATATAAATTTTGAACTGTTATAGCAAATAAAGATGGCCTTTGGGTCAATAACAGAACAAAAACACTAAAAATTTCTGTACATAAACACACACATATCACAAGTCTAGTCAAAAAGAAATACATAGATAAACAAGATAGAATTTTAAAAATAATTTGCAAGGGAGGTTCTTAATGCTTCAGTTCTAAAATATTGTCTTCTTTTAGAAAAATTTAAGACTGGAATAACAGATTGTTTTTCCTGCAATGCTGTAATTACTGCAAATTTATCAGCAAAGAAGTAAACAGCAATGCAATTTTTCCTTAAGCTTGAATACGTAAGGGAACAATAAAGAAACCTGATTAGACCTGAACTAATTAAAGTCACACCAGTAATCTTCAGGCCAGCTCTGGTCTCCAGGTAGAATTCCAGGACAGGTTTGTATCACTGGGTCCATTCCCAACAGGCTGGATAGGAGAGTCCGGAGTAATTGTAAGGATACCACCTTCTTCTATCCTCGGCTGCCCGACTGGCATTGGGCTTCACATTCCAAGAGTACCTCCTGTGTGAACAGTCCTCTCCAGGGGGACCAGGAGGAGGGAGATGGCGTCTCTGGTAAACATGTGGATTCTCTGAAAATTTTCTTAAAGCAAAACAAAAAGTAATAAGCCATTACTAGGATTAATGCAATAATTTTTATTTATTTTAAATTTATATTTTCATAAAAGATTTTAAATTTATACACTTACAAAATAATATATATTCTACTGTTTCCTACCTGTGTGACCTTAGTAGATAAAATACTTAATTGTTATTTCCCTAAGTTCTTTATAAAATGGGGCTAATAATACTTTTCACCTTTACGAGCTGTTATGAAGCTAAATTAAGAAAATACATTTCAATTACCTACGATGCCCTGGCACACCATGGATTCCCAGAAGCCTTTCCACCTTTCCCTACAGAGATAAATGCAGGCCCATACTATTCTAATCAAATATTTTCTCTCCCAAAGTCTGGCAGGGTTGACATAAGACTGAATAAGCTATTTAGTACTGAAAACAGATAGCTGCTTCCACTTTATAAACAAACATACATACATTAATTATAAAGTGTGAAAAACTTTAATAATGGTATATGCAACAAATTCGAAAAATTAGGATTTAAATTGACTTGTTTCAAAAGCAAGACCAGAAAATCTCATGTAATTATACAAAAGAAAATTTGGGGCTGGGCGTGGTGGCTCACACCTGTAATCCCAGCACTTTGGGAGGCCAAGGCGGGTGGATCACCTCAAGTCGGGAGTTTGAGACCAGCCTGACCAACATGGAGAAACCCCATCTCTACTAAAAATACAAAGTTAGCCGGGTGTGGTGGTGGGAGCCTGTAATCCCAGCTACTCAGGAGGCTGAGGCAGGAGAATCGTTTGAACCCGGGAGGTGGAGGTTGTGGTGAGCCGAGATCACACCATTACACTCCAGCCTGGGCAACAACAGTGAAACTCCGTCTTGAAAAAAAAAAATAATAAAGAAAATTTGGAAATCTGAGAAAAGAAAAACTAACCCCCGCTACACAGCCCTCAATCCCACTTCCTATAATTCAATTAGTTAGTATTTCCTTTTATTCTTTTCCCCAGCATCTTTTTCTGACTGTTGAATCACAGCCTATTATTTTCACTTATCATAAATGAGCTAACACTTTCGATGGCTTTATAAAATGTTATAGTATGGATATAATTATTTAGCTACATTCTCCACTGTTAGAAATACAGCAGCTACAAGTTTTTCCACAACCACAAATAATGCTGGGATTAACATGCAAAACATATACTACTGTATCCTGAGCTAGCCCAGCATCTGACACATGGAAAGGAGTTTGAGAAATGTGCCAAATGATTAAGTAAATATAGCTTTTTCTGTACTTTGAAGTATTTCCTTAGTCTCAGAATGAAATTACTTGGTAAAGTATTTTTATGGCTCTTGAAATTGTGCTTCAAAAGGCTTATACCAATTTTCAATGCCGCAAGTGACATATTTTTGAAATGTTTGTTTACATCTTTTAAAAATGTCAGTTTAAGTTTTTTTTCCTTTTTTTAATAAAAACAAGATTCCAGCATGTTGCCCAGGGTGGTCTCAAACTCCTGGGCCCAAGCAGTCGTCCCACCTCAGCCTCCCTAAGTGCTGGGATTACAGGTGTGAGCCAATGCACCTGGCCTAAAAATGGCAATGTATTTCTGAAAGTGTTTACAATGTGCTAAACTGTTTAAATTCATGTTAACTGTCAATACCAACCACTATGGGGTATGTATTATTAAAATATCTATCTGACTGATGGGAAAAAGGAAATGTAGATAGGCTAAGTATCTTATCCAAGATCACAAAGCAGGCGAGTAACAAAGCCAAGATGCAAATCCAGGTCCAGCCTGACAACCACTACAATGGAGTGCTTATCAAAAACTGTTGCTAAACTGGCTGGGCAAGGTGGTTCGAGCCTGTAATCCCAGCACTTTGGGAGGCCGAGGCAGGTGGATCACCTGAGGTCAGGAGTTCAAGACTAGCCTGGCCAACATGGTAAAACCCCCATTTCTAGTAAAACACAAAAATTAGCTGGGCGTGGTGGCAGTGCCTGTAATCCCAGCTACTCGGGAGGCTGAAGCAGGAGAATTGCTTGAACCTGGGAGGTGGAGGTTGCAGTGAGCCAAGATTGCACCACTGCACTCCAGTCTGGGCGACAGGGTGAGACTCCATCTCCAAAAAAAAAGAAGCTAATAAAACTGTTGCTAAATGAGTAGTCAAATAGTCAAAGAATAATGCCTTGCTATTTGTGATAGTTAATTTTAGGTGTCAACTTGACTGGGTTAAGAGATATCTAGATAGCTGGTAAAGTATTATTTCTGGGAGCGTCTGTGAGGGTGTGTCCAGAGGATACTGGTGTGTGAGTGGGTGGACTGAGTGGGAGGATCCACTCTCAGGATGGGTAGGTACCATCCAATAGGCTGGGGGCCTGGATACAACAAAAAGGCAGAGGAAAGGTAAATTGTGCTCTCCTGGAGCTGGAATACCTTACCTTCTCCTACTCTTGGACATCAGAACTCCAGGCTTCATGGCCTTTGGACTTGAGGACTCACACCAGTGTCCTCCAACCCTTACCAGATTCCCAGGCCTTCAGCCTTGGATTGAGAGTTACTCCACTGGCTTCCGCGGTTCTGAGGCTTTCTGAGTTGGACTGAATTCTACCAGCTACCCCGGTTCTCCAGTTTGCAGACAGCCTACTATGAAACTTCTCAGCTTTCGTAAGTGCATAAGCTGATACCCCGAATAAAAAAGCTCCTCCTCCCATCCACCCACCCATCTACCCATCCATCATCCATCCATCCATCCATCCATCCTACTGGTTCTATCATTCTGGAGAACTCATACTAATGTACCACTTTAACCATACTGAGGTTTTCCCCATTTTCCAAGTGAAAATACTTTTGTTGTTTTATTTGTTCAGATCCTTTGCAATTTCTCTATTAGGATTTTATTATTTTTCTTATAATTCATATCAACTCCTCAAATAACAATCTTCCTTATTCTGAAAAGTATACTACATTAAGGTAGCCTAAGAATATAAGATCCTTTTTGATAGCCACATCAAACTCTTCGCTTAAGTTTAAAATCAATGAAAATTTCTAAGTCCCTTTCCGAATTGCCTCTGCAAAGTCACATATTCCTTCTCCTGTAACTGATTTTCCAGTGCTAAATGCAAAATACAGAGCAGAATAATATCTCCTGGTTCAAACCAAACAGCAAGAATTCCTTATCGGCCAGGTGCGGTGGCTCACACCTATAATCCCAGCATTTTGACAGGCTGAGTGGGGTAGATCACAGGGTCAGGAGATCAAGACCACCCCGTCTAACACGGTGAAACCCCATCTCTACTAAAAATACAAAAAATTAGCTGGGCGTGGTAGCAGTGCCTGTAGTCCCAGCTATTGGGAGGCTGAAGCAGGAGAATTGCTTGAACCTGGGAGGTGAAGGTTGCAGTGAGCCGAGATCGCGTCATTGTACTCCAGCCTGAATGACAGAGCGAGACTCTGTCTCCAAAAAAAAAAAAAAAACAAAGAATTCCTCATCAGTATCATAATGTGTTTTCATTAACTATAGTATTGATTTCTATCTTAATTCTAGAAAAGGGAAAGCAGAGAGACGTACCTGACTGATTGTTGCAAATTTTGGGTCTGGGTGTGGAAATGTCGAGGAGCTGAGTGACCCTGGATCTGATGTAGATTATACCTAGGGCCTTGCTTAACAGGCTTATTGTGGACTGGTTGCAGGAGATGTGCTGAGTCTTCAAAACCACTTGACCTGGGTACACTGGAATTCCAATTCCTTAAAGAGAATATTTCCACACAATATTACTGGTTTCCAGATTTAGTAGTCAATTTAGTGACTATATTTTGGCATATGAAAATAACAGTTTCTTCCTTCTCCCATTCCTGTTTACGTCTCCCCCCAACAAATAAACAAGCTACCAGAAGAATGAACATATGCAACTTAAATTATATAAACAGAGATCTCCCTGACCCACAAATCTCACATATATAACATACGACTTACTTTCTGATAGGACCATTCTGAAGGTCTTCGATGCAGTTCTGTCTTTCTAAGCAATGTCCCCGGCACCTATTGAATACTGAGGAGAGGATAAACTGTTAGAAATAAGTGTACAAAGAGCAAATCTTTCCAGAAAAAGCAAATTAAGCTGAAATTCACTATTCAAGCTGTTATATCTCACTACTTCCACATACATCTATAGACTTTTGGCAAGACTATCTTATATTGGACAAATAAATTACAAACTTTTTTCCAAAATTTGAGAAATTCTTCTACATTTCCACCTTTAACTTTAATAAAAAGGGAAAAATAGTGACAACCCTCACACTTACATTCAATTGCATCATCTGGCCTCACGCCTTCTACATCAATCAAATATCTAACAAAACAACATAATTTGGGTCATTTATATATGAAAAGAAAAAAAACAAGTTTTTTCAAAAAAGGTCCAATTTCAACTTATAGACATAGATATAAAAATCCTAAGAAAATATCAGCACATCAAATCCAGCAGTTATTAAAGAATGACATACCATGACCACAAAAAGATGTTTTTCAAGAATGCAAGGATGATCCAACTCCACAAAATCTATTTATATATTTATTTACATTAATGTAATTTAATAAACAAAAGGAAAGAAAATGCAGAATCATCTTTTACCAAAATGCTTTATACACTAAAAATAGAGACTTCCTTAATATAACAGAGTATTTATCAGAAACCAACAACGAACAAAAGACAAACTGGGAAAAATATTAACATTATATCTAAAAAATACTGTATAACCAACAGAATGGGCCACAAACTTGGGAGTCACCATCACTGTCAGCCATTTCTTCCATACTCTCATCTTCAATTCACCACCAACTCCTGACAACAATATTACCTAAATATCTCTATAGAGTATATCTGCATCTTTCTACCAAAATGGCCACCATGCCCTGGTCCAATCCACCATTATGCCTCAATTCCTACAAACACCTCCCAACTTGTCTCCTTGCTTCTACCTCTTTCCCTCTGCAGTGTATTCTCCACTCAGCAACAAAATGATAAGTTGAAAATACAAATTTGAATGTTCCCCACACTCATCCCCAACAAAAAAAATTCAATGGTTTTCTATTGCTCTTAAGGTAGTGACTAAAACCTTAAACATAGCTCTGCATGGTTTTAGCTCCTATCCATATTTCCAGCTCCATTTTAATGCCGTACTACCCCCATGGCCCAGTCTCCCTAGCCAGGTCCTCCAACACAGTATATGTTTTCCTGTTATATGGTCTCTGCTGATCCTTATGTTCAGAATTCTCTCCACAACATCCCTACCTGGTTAACACCTACTCATACTTCAGATATTTGCTCAGACCTCCCCACAGAAACCTCTAGTCCTCTTGTTGAAGTCAAATTCTCCCTATTCTATGCTCTCATTGTACCACGTCACTCCCCTTCTCAACACTTGTCGGAGTTGTAATTCTATAGGCATTTGTGTGATTCTTTAATATCTACTCCCTCCCTAGACTGTTAGGATGCACAAAGGGCAGCTCAAGTCTCTTTGCTAACACCCAGCACAGGGCCTACACATAACAGATGCTCAGGAGATATTTTCTGAACGAACAAACATAACTCAGTACAGTGTGGCAACATCCATAAAAAGCGTAAGGACACATACTATTTGATTCAGAAATTCTATTTTCAGTGAAATTACCTCCGGGGCTAAGGGATATGTATTCAAAAATATGTACATAGAAATGTTCACTACTTCAAGGTTTTATAATATCAAAAACTTCTGACTTTTGTGTTCATCGGTGTGCAAAGAACAACGCAGCCCTTAAAAAGAACAAGGAGTCCGGCCAGGCGCGGTGGCTCACTCCTGTAATCCCAGCACTTTGGGAGGCTGAGGTGGGTGGATCACAAGGTCAGGAGATCAAGACCATCCTGGCTAACACAATGAAACCCCATCTCTACTAAAAATACAAAAAATTAGCTGGGCATGGTGGCAGGCCGCTTGTAGTCCCAGCTACTTGGGAGGCTGAGGCAGGAGAACCGCGTGAACCTGGGAGGCGGAACTTGGAGTGAGCCGAGATCGTGCCACTGCACTCCAGCCTGGGCGACAGAGCGAGACTCCGTCTCAAAAAAAAAAAAAAAAAAAAAAAGAATAAGGAGTCCAAGTATTTTCAAAGAAAGATGTCTATCACGTATTAAAAAAACAGAATGTCTAACTATTATACCATTCAATAACATGTATGCTTGTATCTGCATTTTTAGAGTCTGAAAAGATGTGTACTAAATTATTAATGGTGGTAATCTCTGGGTGGGGAGCAAGACTGCCTTCTACTTCATGCATTTCTATACCGGTTCCATTTTTTACAACAAGCTTACATTACCACTGTAAACAGACAAAAACAACTTTAAAATGGTCTGCCTCTGGGGTTGGCAACTTACCTGCAAATGAGGTAGCCAGTCCTGTTTAAACCATGAGTACAATGGACACCAATAAGTTTGTCTATAAAAAGAAAATACAGGATTAAGTAACTGAAGTAGACACACAAGTGTATAACATTATCACTGCCCTGAAAATGAATAACTCTTAAGAGGAATTGTTTTTTCTAGGAACATACTATAAAGAATCATCTAACAGAAAGCCAAAACTCACTGCTTCTGGGAAACTTTGCATAGTCCTAATTAGACTCAATGATGTCAACTGCAGGCCTGGTCAGACACTAACAGCTAAAACTGCAATGAGACAAACCCATCTATCTTAAAACAGAATGCCCATCAGCAACTGATTTAATTATACAAAAAGGGAGTGAAAGCAACAACAGGCTAAGAGAAGAATGAAATTTGTTTCTGAATGAAACAAATAAAAGGCATTCACTCTTGATATTGAATATTAAGGACAGTTTCCATAGTACTCTTGAGTTCCCGAAGAGCTTCTATTCCTTCTCTTCTTCGGTGCTCCACACATACCACAGGTCTACTTGCCCTGTGAAGTACTCAGGTAAATAGCACTATTCACATTTTACAATGAAAAGGCAAGGCTTGGAGATGTAAGTCAAAGCAGGCAAACAGTACAAGACTAGAATCAAGTCTAAGATTTTTCCCATTACACCACAGTACTTCTTAGTCCATCTTTTTAAAAAATTGCATGAGGAATTAAATTTAAAAAGTGTAGTTTATCTTTGCAAAATCTGTGTCCGTGACTAGGTAGCGTCTGGTAAAGAAGGCACTCATCAGCCAGGTGTGGTGGCTCACGCCTGTAATCCCAGCACTTTCCAACCTGGCCAACATGGCGAAAACACGTCTCTACTAAAAGTACAAAAAATTAGCTGGGTATTGTGGTGGGAGCCTGTAATCCCAGCTACTCAAAAAAAAAAAAAAAAAGAAAGAAAAGAAAAAAGAAGGCACTCTGCTGGGCGTGGTGGCTCACGCCTGTAATCTCAGCCCTTAGGGAGGCCGAGGGGGGTGGATCACCTGAGGTCAGGAGTTCGAGACCAGCCTGGCCAATATGGTGAAACCCCATCTCTCCTAAAATGTAAAAACCAGCCGGGTGTGGTGGTGGGTGCCTGTAATCCCAGCTACTCGGGAGGCTGAGGCAGGAGAATCGCTTGAAACCAGGAGACGGAGGCTGCAGTGTGCCAACATGCTGCCACTGCACTCCAGCCTTGGCGACAGAGTGAGACTCTGTCTCAAAAAAAAAAAGAAAGAAAAAAGAAGGCACTCATCATTGCCAGCCTGGATTACTACAACAAACTAATCTCCCTACCTCTGTCTCAACTGATCTTCCATAAGGCAGATGTTATCTTTCTAAAAAATAAGCCTGGCTGGGTTGTTTTTGCTTAAAAATCTCAATTTAGCATAGCATGAAGCCCAAATTTAGCATGGCATTTAGAATCCTTCATAAACTGATATCAATCTGTCTTTCCAACCAATCTAAGTCCACAATGATCCTAACTATGATTTACAAGGGCTGATATGATCCACCTCCGTTCTGCCCAACCCCAACCTCTCTGATCCCGTTTCTCCTGCTCTTACCCTCACTCACTCCACTCCAGCCACACTGGGCTCTTTAACATTCCTCAAACATGCCTAGCATACTCATGCTTCAGGGACTTTGCACCTGCTGTTCTCTCTGCCTTAGGACGCTCCTCCCCAGAAACCCAATGGCTTGGTTCATTACTTCCTTTAAGGTTCTGCTCAAATGACATCTTCATAAAGAGGCCTTCCTGATCACTCACCTCTTCCCTCATCCCATTATCGTGTTTTGTTATTCTCCAAAGTACTTATCACCATATATATTCCATGTATTTATTTGCTTCTTTCTCTCCCCAACTAGAATGTAAAGTATAGAAGGGCAAGGACTTTGTTCTATTTCCACTTTCTAGAAAAGTGACTTCAACATAGGTTATATAATTATTTGTTGCAAATGAACATATGAATTCCATGCCTTTTCACATTATCTTCTAGTCACACAAGAGGCTGCCTCTCCATGGCTTTAGGCCCTGTGCCTTTTGTGCCTAATCCCCAAAACTGGGCTGCCCTTTTCTCATCCTGGCAAAATTCTCATCCCTGCTGCTCAAATGTCGTCTCCTGTCAGGCCTTCCTCAATCTCTCCTCTATATTCTCACTGGACTTAATTTATTCTTTTATTATTATGAACTGTCTTTTGTGGTTTTTTTTTTTTTTTTTGAGATGGAGTCTCGCTCTGTCGCCCAGGCTGGAGTGCAGTGGCGCAATCTCGGCTCACTGCAAGTTTCGCCTCCCAGGTTCACACCATTCTCCTGCCGCAGCCTCCCGAGTAGCTTGGACTACCGGTGCCCGCCACCACACCCGGCTAATTTTTTGTATTTTTAGTAGAGATGGGGTTTCACCGTGTTAGCCAGGATGGTCTCGATCTCCTGACCTCGTGATCCGCCCGCCTGGGCCTCCCAAAATGCTGGGATTATAGGCGTGAGCCACCGTGCCCGGCCTAACCCACATCTTAAACCACATGCACTACATGTTTATTTTCCTAGGTAACTGTGAACTGCTATAACAAAAAACAAAGAGTGCTATCACCTCTGTGTCTTCATGCTCTAACAACAAATCTAAAAGGATCTCAGTGTTTACTGAATCAATTTCTCAGTCCCTACTAGTTCTAGGAGACAGTGGAGAGTGTAGTGTCCTCTTTTTATCAGTGAGCCTGGTATCTGTGAGAAGGGATTATAGCAGAGGTAGCCAAAACTGATTACAAACAAGGTCCCAAGCCTGCTATGGCAGTGAGTACTGCAAGACTTAGCACAACTCAGGCAGAAGACCAACATGGAGTTCAGTCTATCCAATTGACTACAATCAGTGTAACATGTGAACAACTAAGATTTAAAAATGTGTTCTCATGTATTCATAAGGACCTCCTAGCCCTCACAGAACAGATGAAACGCTATATAAAAATTTCACACAAAAAAGCCTAGAAGCAGTGAATAGGCCATCAGCTGTACCCTCATATCTTAAAAGGTAGTATTTCTGTGACAACAGCTTATACAAATGAGAAAGCCAAACCTCTCAAGTTTTAAAGTTAAAGTACAAGGGAAGATCTGTGAACAAGGTTTCACATCATTAAAAGCTAGTGTCCACATTAAGTGAGTGACTGGGTTACAATTTGAAATTTTATCTTCAAACCCACTGATCCAGTCTCTATCTCTCACCTTCCACTCCCTATCTTCCCACCTCTGTCTCTATTCTTTCTCCACTACTCCATCACATTTTTTGAAAAGGAGTATTTACTGTCAGATTTATGTAATAAAGTGTACACTCCTCAAGCTAAATTTGGAAAGAAGGCAAATGAAGCCTCTGTCCTGTGGGTGTCAGTGGCTTTCCAAAATAAAAGCTTCTTCAATCTTAAAATATGGCAAATATCATGTTCTTTCTGGCAGAGAGATGCCAGAAAAAGGCAACTGGATCCTTAAGATAAAGAAGCTGTTAAGTTCTATTTTCAAAAGAGTAAGGTAAATCTTAAAGCAGGAACAAGAAAGCACCAGCCTTTGGCTTAAGCTCTCTCGTGTGAAGAATAAGAGGTGGTGGTATCTTCCCCATCTGTACTCAAAGCGGAAAAACAGCAGAAATATCCTTTTTTTTTTTTATTATACTTTAAGTTTTAGGGTACATGTGCACAATGGCAAGTTTGTTACATATGTATACGTGTATCTTAAATACATATGACAAAGGGGCAATTCCACTGGTGCACTCTTTCTTGTTTTGCTTCTAGGGGTCCGTCCCATTCTTAATCTTTGCCCTTTGTCTCTTTCACGTAACTCTAAGACTCAGAGTTATTTAATCTTTTCTTCTACCTCTCACTTCTTAACCAATATATAAGACAAAAATAACATTTTAATTTTATTATATATTTCCCATTCAAATTAAAAAAGAAAGATGAGTTAGTTCAGTTCATATTTTGCACTAAAACTAATTTCACATTACAAAGTTAAATTATTTGTGATCAAAAAAAGGAAAAACATCTTACCATTTTAGCACCATCTGACATTTTCATCACCTTAGCATCATTAAATACAACAGGTCTAAGGTTAGAACTAGAAAAAATACCAAAAATCCCCAACCCCATTCATAATGCACACCACAGTTCAGGTAAGAACAAAAACTCACCATTATCTTTATTTTCTTTCAAAAACCCATTAACAGCGTGTTTGAATTTAAAAATAGTCTCATCATCAGGCACTTGATGTCCAACTGTAAAAATTTTTAAGTAAGGAATAGTTTCTGGCAAATCCTATAAAGCAAAACCATAAAAGATGTGTATTATTTCACTTGTAGAGAAATAATTAAAGAGTAATTAGGGGACCCAGAATATAAGCCAAGAGATTATAACAAACTTAATATGCCAATATCAGTATATGCAATTTTGATAAAAGAGCCATTTCTTCCAACACTGCTTCAACCAGGAAGTATCACTTGATTTTCAATAAAACTACATAATAGATAGTCACTAGGTATACAAAACTGAAAGCAAATTCCATGTGAATGAATGCATATTTAACTATAAATTATATAAACAGTTCCATTTAATATTTTACAATTCAAGGGCCAGTGCCTTCATAAAGCAGCTACGATTTAAGTAGAAGAGTAGAGAATAGAGTCAGAAGAACTTGGATTTGAATTGTGACATAGAGGGAATTCCAGGCACTATTGAGAACTGATATTCCTGGGGTGGGAGAAAAGTAGATACAGATAAAAGACAGAAGAGGCTAAGTCAAAATCATTTTAACCATCCGTAAGTGTATAGTTCAGTGGCATGACATTCACAGTATTGTGTAACCATCACCACTGTCTATACCCAAAACTTTTTCATCATCCTCAACAGAAAGACTCTGACCATTAAACCATAATTCCCTTCTCCTCACCTCGTAGATCCTTTAGTCTGTTTTCTGTCTTTGTGAATTTGTCTATTCTAGGTAGTTCATACAAGTGGAATCATATCTTTGTCCTTCTGTGTCTGGTTTATTTCACTAAGCATGTTTTTAAGGTTCATCCATGTTGTAGCATGTATTTATTCTTTTTTATGGCTGAATAATATTCCATTGTGTGCATATAATGTTCTGTGTACCCATTCACCTACTGATGGACACCTTTTGGCCATTGTGAAAAATGCTGCTGTGAACACTGGTGTACAAGTATTTGTTTAAATCCTTGCTTTCAGTTCTTTTAGAACTGAAGTTCTGAGTTCAAATGGAAAGTATCAGCATGAACTCATGATGTAGTTTAAAAACAAACATTATTTCTTGGCACCATCCACAGAAGAAGACGAGTAACAATGAGCCTAGGAGCACTGAGCACCTCTAGCACTCAGACTCTCATCTTTCAATAGCATTCCCACCAGAAAGGAATCAAAGCTCCTTGGGAAAACGGCTGAGTTCAGGGTAGGGCAGGAAATGTACAAGATAAGCCTGGAATTTTTTTTCATATAAATAGCAAAAAAAGAGTGATCAAAGGTTACTAGAGTTGTGTCAAAAGGACTCAGGAGACAATCTAAGAAGCTCCAACTCTCCAAAGATAGGGCCTCAATTTGTGCTCCAATTAAAAAAAAAGAGAAATAACTAAATTCAAGTTTTAAGTCATCCTTGTTTGAGCCTGTTTTATCTTCTGTAAAATTATGTATTAATTGTAACCATTTAATCCTCTGAGCTTAGCCAAGAAAAAGCATTCGATAGGAGATACTAGCACAATTGCTACTTTATCAGCACAAGATTGTTGAGAGGATTAACTAAGTTAATACATGTGAAAGTACTTTTTTTTTTTTCTTGAGATGGACTCTTGCTCTGATGCCCAGGCTGTCATGCAGTGGCATGATCTTGGCTCACTGCAACCTCTGCTTCTCAGGTTCCAGCGATTCTCCTTCCTCAGCCGCCCCAGTAGCTGGGATTAGAGGTGTGCACCACCCACACCTGGCTAATTTTTTTTTGTATTTTTAACAGAGATGGGTTTCACCATGTTGGCCAGGCTGGTCTTGAACTCCTGACCTCAGGTGATCCACCCGCCTTGGCCTCCCAAAGTGCTGGGATTACAGGTTTGAGTCTCTGCACCTGGCTGAAAGTACTTTTTAAATAGCAAACTGCTGTACAAATATTAACAAACATTAGGTGTTACTGTTTCCAAAAGCCATGGAACTGGTCAGAAGAAGGATCATTCTTTCCCACTGAGATGCTAAATGGGGCCAACAGAAATATATGAATCTCTGTATTGTATCAACAGATACTGGGAAAAGAAATCATAAACTTAGAGAACGTTCTTTTACATGATGCTTACACATGCTCAGGCAACGGGTTAAAATAAGTGCTAAGAAATACTGGATATTCCTTTCTTTCCTTCAGGCCACTGCTAGTATTAGTAAGTTTACTTCATTTTCAAAATATAGAATATGGAAGCTTATAGAATTTCTTAGGCACACACACAGCCTACTGCCAAATATTTTAGTTCAATTCATCTCTTCGATTTCATTTAAGACAGCAATTAAAAACATGTAATTAGAGAAATAACTTGGTTCTCTTTTAAACTTACTACCCATCAAAGAAGGCCAAGCTTCATATTAGCACAAGATGATTACTGAATTACTGTAAATTATTTTAGGATCAGAATGAAGAAAGTTCTTTTCAATGAAGGGTTCCACTTACTTCTGGTTTATAACAGCGTTGAGTATATGTTAAATCAATAATCAGTCCAAGTTCTTCATTTTGTTCTCGGATTTTGTTAAAAAGATCCAAAGGGGAAAAGCATTCTTCTGGAGCAAGTTTCTTTTCAAAACTCTGTCAGAAAGATGAAATAAGAGCAAATATGTGCTTAAAATCCTTTACTACATTAGGCATTTATTCAAGTCCTGTGATGCTAACATACAACGAGATTCAAAGGAAAGTTTCCATTCTCCTGGAACATAGAAGGTATATTGTAACAATCCTTTCTTCCAGAGTGGTCAGAAAGAAAAAAATAAGCCCACTTCTATATATGTATTTCTGTATTTGTTTCATGTTGGTCTCCTAATCAGACTGTAAACTCCCAGATTTTATTCACCACTGTATCTCCAGCTCCAGGTGGAGTGCTTATCATATTTAGTGTTTATAAATATTTCTTTTCTTTTTCTTTTTTTTTGAAACAGGGTGTTGCTCTGTCATTCAGCCTGGAGTGCAGTGACACAAACATGGCTCACTGCAGCCTCCACCTCCTGGGCTCAAGCAATCCTCCCACCTCAGCCTCCCAAGTAGCTGGGACTACAGGCATGAACCACCACACCTGGCCTTTTTTTTTATTTTTTTAAAGTGATAGGGTCAGCTGGGCACGGTGGTTCGCGCCTGTAATCCCAGCACTTTGGGAGGCCGAGGCGGAAAGATCACAAGGTCAGGAGATCGAGACCATCCTGGCTAACACTGTGAAACCCCGTCTCTACTAAAAATACAAAAAATTAGCCAGGCGTGGTGGCAGGCGCCTGTAGTCCCAGCTACCGGGAGGCTGAGGCAGGAGAATGGCGTGAACCCGGGAGGCAGAGTTTGCAGTGAGCCGAGATCACACCACTGCACTCCAGCCTGGGTGACAGAGCGAGACTCTGCCTCAAAAAAAAAAAAAATTAAAAAAATTAAAAAAAAAAAAAAAGAGATAGGGTCCTGCCGTCTTGCCATGTAGACCAGGCTGATCTCAAACTCCTGAGCTCAAGCAACCCTCCTGTCTCGGCCACAGAAATAAATATTTCTTACATGTCTACACATATAAATGATGGCTTTCATTGCTGAATATTCTTTTATGTATGCAGTTTATTTTTGAACTTTATGCTCTGTTCCGTCAATCTGTCTGGCTACTCAGGTGCCAGCAATGTACTTTTTAAAAAATAGACTAGTTTGGCTGGGTGCAGTGGCTCACGCCTGTAATCTCAGAACTTTGGGAAGCCGAGGCAGGAGGATCACGAGGTCAGGAGATCGAGACCACCCTGGCTAACACGGTGAAACTCCGTCTCTACTAAAAACACAAAAAAATTGGCCAGGTGAGGTGGCGGGCGCTTGTAGTTACAGCTACTCAGGAGGCGGAGGAAGGAGAATGGCGTGAACCCAGGAGGCAGAGCTTACAGTGAGCCAAGATCACACCACTGCACTCCAGCCTGGGCGACAGAGCCAGATGCCATCTGAAAAAAAAAAAAAAAATAGACTAGTTTTCAGAGCAGTTTTAGGTTCACAGGAAAACTGAGCCAAAAGGACAGACAGTTCCCACACGTACTTTGCCTTCCCCACCCCACCCAGACTCCCCCACTATCCACATTCCATACCAGTGTGGTCCATTTGTTACAAATGAAGAACCAACTCTGACACGTCGTTATCACCAAAGTCTAGAGGTTAGGTGTGCATGGTTCATTCTATGTTACGCATTGTATGTACATATTATGTTATATATATTTTGCCACAAAAAAAAAAATGAGAGAAAGAACTAAGTTCAAGTTTTGATTTTTCCTTTCTGAGCCTGTTTGATTACCTACAAAATCATTTATTAGATGTAACCATCTATCCTCTGAGCTTAGTGCAGAATAAGCACTCAATAAGAGATATTAGTACTACTGCTACTTCATCAGCACAGGAGTGTTGTGAAATGTGTTAATATATGTGAAGCCCTCTTATAGGTTTTGATCAATATATAACAACATGTATCCACCCTTACAGTATCACACAGAATAGTTTCACTTCCCTAAAAATTCCCTGTGTCTCCAACACCTTCTTTTTGGAGACAGGGTCTTGCTCTGTTGCCCAGGCTGGAGTACAGTGGCATGACCACGGCTCACTGCAGCCTTGACCTCCTGGGCTCAATCCATCCTCCCACTTCAGCCTCCTGAGCAGCTGAGACTACAAGCACACACCACCACACCTGGTTAATTCTTGTATTTTTTGTAGAGACACGGTTTCGCAATGTTGCCCAGGCTGGTCTAAAACTCCTGGGCTCAAGCGATACACCCACCTTGCCTCCCAAAGTACGGGATTACAAACATGATCCAACAGGCCTGGCCTGAAATGACTCATTTTTAAGCCCAGACGTGCAGAGAAGCTGACACAGCAGTTGAAAAAGGAAATCTGATCTATGAGTCACAAATTAAGTAAATTCCCAAAACGTTTCAAGTAGGCTTCTCCTGATACTAATCTGAGCTATGCTGGGGAAGTCTAATAAGAAAGACATGGAATCTAGAAAACAATTATTTGTCTTCACCTTCTCATCTTTTTTATGGCTGTCAAAAGCTTTCCCCTCCTATTGCTCCTATTCCTTTCCTAGTTTAAACAAAAACACAATCTTCAGATTTTCCCCACTGAAATCCTGATCTTGATGATCCAGGGGATATTTTTGATTGTGACCATGGAAGGAAAGGAGTCCCACTGGCATTCAGTGGGTAAGGGTTACAAATTCTAAACAACTTGCCGAATTCAAGACAGTCCTACAAATGTGTCCCACATCCTGAATGGCTTTTGGATGTCCTATTCAACATTAATATAGATAAAAAGCTGTTCATATTTAGCTTGGCCTTAGAACCTAACTCCATTTCACAAATAAACACAAAGTATTTTTTGTACAATACTAATATCTATTGAATTTTCCAGGATAATAATTACCTTATCAACCAAATGAAGATTACACTTTCTTCTGTTTGGAAATCTATTATAGAAACTCCTACCACTAAAGCAATATAAGCCACCTAGACCAGTCTACATTTGTAATTCTTGAATTCATGGCGCAGGCAACTATTACTCTATGTCTTTTAATGCAGTCATGTCCAAACATTTATATATTGAAATGAATATTTTTTATTATAAATTACTTTTATTTTATTTTTTATATTAGAGTTAGGGTGTTCACTGGTGTTTTTGTTTAAAATATAAAGTAGGTTGTATGTACCTATGACCTTCATTTCAGGATAGTAAAGGGGTCATTACAAAGTATTTGCTATAAAAAGAGAAAATGGAATGTGATAGAGTGGAGAACAGTATTCTGCATGATGAACTCAGTTGCCTGAAAGAATACTGAATTAACTTTTGCTTACCTTTTGCAAAGGAACTTTGAAAGCAATGAAACGAGTCCCAGGCATCCGCTGTCCAACTGGGAGATAGTCTTTCCACCTATTAGCTATATTTTTTGTTAGCCAAATTGTAAGTTAGCCTTGTTTCCTGGCATAGAATAAGACTTTTTGAAAATGGGAATCACAGCCCGCACAACATGTCCTCTCTTCTCTCTCTGCTTTGCACTTATTAAACCCCACCAAGTAGCGACGTATACTGTCCTCTCCTGTTTCCCCATCATGAAAACGAACACAAGCCAACACAACAGTACAACTCAAATAAGGCCTATATAAAACCGGAGACACCCAGAACTTCTGTATCCCTGTTAAACTTGGCCCAGTACCAGATACTAAAGTGCCATTAATACAAACACATTCACTGAAATAATTTAAATTCAATTATTTCACTTCACGGTTTTAGTTTTCATACGACTCATGCCATCAATTTCAATTAGTAGGAAACTTCAAGTTCATATTGTAAGAGAAAACCTGCTAGAAGAGGGACTGTGAACTTCACTTAATAATGGTAGGAACTGGCCGGGCGCGGTGGCTCACGTCTGTAATCCCAGCATTTTGGGAGGCTGAGGCAGGTGGATCACCTGAGGTCAGGAGTTCGAGACCAGCCTGACCCACATGGTGAAACCCCGTCTCTACTAAAAATACAAAAAAATTAGCCGGGTGTGGTGGCGGGCGCCTGTTATCCCAGCAACTTGGGAGGCTGAGGGAGGAGAATCACTTGAATCCGGGAGGCAGAGGTTGCAGTGAGCCGAGATCGGACCATTGCACTCCAGCCTGGCGGACAAGAGCAAAAATCCATCCCAAAAACGAAAAGAAAAACAAACAAACAAAAAAACGGATTGGAAGAAAACAGGAGATTCACTAATTAGAACCCAACTGCAATAGGTCAGGCAAGACCTGTATTAAGGTACTGATAGAAAGTGACAGTCAAAAGATAGTGGATAAAATGAAGAGGACTTATTGAGGTATGAGATGGTGGAGGATGGTCTCAAAGAGTAAAAACAGTTCACTGCACCTACGTGCAAAGTCTCAAAATTAATCATTGGTACGTACAAAGGAGTATCTTTCAAACGAGGCCTGTTAGGAAGTAACAAAGTATGCTCTTTGCGACTTCTGGAAACAATACAAACCAACTTGCCATGTGAGATCTCAGGGCGCTACTACTGCTGGGTTCCTAACGCAAAGCATTACACTTGCCGTGCCAACGTAACAAGGAATTGAGGAGGTTCCATTTTGGGAATTAAGGAGCGTCCCCAACAGTAACAGTCCCACCTTAAAGCAATCCTTCCGTATTTTACCTAAGAGCAATGGCCAGAACCTCCCTTTTACAAGAATACGGAGAAATCACAGGACACCACAGACATCGCCCCTTTCAGCTACAGCGGGTGGCGCAGAGGGTCAAAGCCTCAAAGCAACGGGCGGACAGGTCAAGCTTGCGACGGCAACAGCGAGAGGCAGAGACCACACAAGATGAAGCCCAGACCCAGAAGCCACGAGCTGGAAAGGCCACGCCAAGGGACCAAGACATACTACCTTTCGGGGATGTGGTTTCCGCCCTTCTTCTTGGCTGAGGAGCGTCCTGAAAAGTCGCGTCTCCGGCCCCAGCCACTGCGGGGATGATGCCACTGGCTCATGTGGGTTCCAAGAAGCCGCCCACCCAATGCCAAGCGGGCCGAAAGCGCAAGTCGGGCGCCCTCAGTGCCAAGATAAGACCCGAGACCGGAAGAGACTCGGCAGCCACCTACGCCGCGTTCCAGCATCTCGCTATTGCGCATGTGCCACCGCCTGTCGTGATGGCGTAACCACGCTGGCTTACTGAGACTCCTGATTTGTAAACAGGACTTTGTTGGCTACAGCGCCCTCTTTAGCCAGAGGCCGGTAGCACAGATCAATAAGGGCGTGTATGCACCCTTCAGAATTCAAACAGTGAGGCACAGGGAAGTCCCTCTGCCCGATCCGCCCCCAGCCCCGGTTCCTTGTGTGTTCTTCTAGATATTTACCAGTGCTTACATTCATATTTTGCATATTGTGTATACATATTTACTTTCACATATATGTATATCCTCTATTTTTATACAAAAGGAGTAACTGTACATATTCTACAATATACCTTGAGCACTGAGTTTCCCAGTCAATTTATGCATACATAGATCCTATTTTTTAATGGCTATAGGCAATTTACTTGCTTATGAGTAACATAATTAAAAGTACCATAACGTATTTAGCCAGTTCAATATTAATGGACCTTTAGTTGTTTTCAGGTTCTTTTCAAATCTTGTTACAGACAATGCTGCAATGTGAACATCCTTATACATATATACAACTATATCTAAATTCCTAGAAGTAGAATGTCTGGAATGAAACACATACAAACTTAAAATTTTGAAAGATACTACCTAATTACCCTCCAAAAATAATGTAGAAACATACATTCCCATCACAGCCAAACTTTTATTGAGTTCCTATCACATACCAGGTATCATGTTATAGGTGGACAGAATGTATTTAAGTTTCAGCAAATACAAAAAATAACTGAGAGTGGAGCTCAAGTCCATGGTTTCCACACAGTCTCAAGCATAAAGATCTATACCCGTTAGAAAAACATTGAATTCTGCTAAAAGTGGAACTACAAAGGACAGCATACCCTATAGTAGCTTTGAAAATAGAATAGAGTACTAAATTCCAGATTAAACGGTAAATAATTATGATTGCAGACTTTTTTTTTTGAGACCCAGTTTCACTCTACCACTAGGCTGGAGTGCAGTGGTCCCATCTCGGCTCACTGCAACCTCCACCTCCCGGGTTCAAGCAATTCTCCCTGCCTCAGCCTCCCGAGTAGCTGGGACTACAGGTGCGTGCCACCACTCCAAGCCAATTTTTTGTATTTTAGTAGAGACAGGGTTTCTCCATGTTGGCCAGGATGGTCTCGATCTCTTGACCTCATGATCAGCACTCCTCGACCTCCAAAAGTGCTGGGATTACAGGCTGGAGCCACTGCACCTGGCCAATGGCAGATTTTCGAAAGTAATTTTTACTTTTTAGTGTCTAATTTGTGAAAGTAACTTACCTATATTTTTAGTAATCTTTGCAACCATTTTAGAGCTGGGTAAACCAAGGATGAGTAAGATCAGAGCTATTGAATAAATGAATATTAATAAAGCTAGACTGCTAGCTTTATTAACATTTTTGAGACAGTACTTTTCCAACCAGTCTTAAATACATAAACATTTACAATTCTGAAAATTTCCACATCATTAAAAATGTCTCAATATTCATAAATTGTTCATTGGAAAAACGAAAAGACAGGTTAGCAGAACATAACAAACCTACAATTAGGAACATTTAATCATTTGTTGTTGTTGTTGAGATGGAGTCTCCCTCTGTCACCCAGGCTGGAGTGCAGTGCATGATATCCGCTCACTGCAACCTATGCCTCCTGGTTTCAAGCAATTCTCCTGCCTCAGCCTCTTGAGTAGCTGGGACTACAGGCATGTGCCACCATGCCCGGCTAATTTTTGTACTTTTAGTAGAGACAGGGTTTCACCAAGTTGGCCAGGCTGGTCTTGAACTCCTGACCGCAGGTCATCTGCCCTCTTCGGCCTCCCAAAGTGCTGGGATGACAGGCATGAGCCCCCGTGCCCAGCCCACATTCAAATTTGACATTAAATTATAAAATATTGTGGCCGGGCATGGTGGCTCATGCCTGTAATTCCAGCACTTTGGTTGGCCGAGGCGGGCAGATCACTTGAGGTCAGGAGTTTGAGATCAACCTGGCCAACATGGTAAAGTCCTATCTCTACTAAAAATACAAAAATTAGCTTGGCATGGTGGCTCATACCTGCAGTCCAGGGTACTTGAGAGGCTGAGGCAAGAGAATGGCTTGAATGTGGGAGGCAGAGGTTGCAATGAGCCAAGATTGTGCCACTGCACACCAGCCTGGGAAATAGAGCGAGACTCTGTATCACAAAACAAACAAATAAATAAATAAATAAATAATGCAATGTTCTTTTGGAATTTATGAAAAATTCCAATAGGTGTATAGTAGCCAAAACTACAAATCTACAAATGTCTATAGACAAGACAAGATACAAAATGTGACATAAATCTTTCAGAAGCTAGAAAAGCTGTATTGGGCTTACACTTTCAATTCGCTAAAAGACACAACACTGGGGTGAGAACAAATTCAGTAAGGGTTGACACAAGAAAATCCAGACCTAGGCAGAATAGGGTTTATAGAAAGTAACCAGACATACTAATGAATAACATAAATGAAGTAATATGACATAAAACAAAACGGAAAAAGAATATTATAATTATTTTCTTCAGTGTACAGAAGTAATGGAAGTTCTGGACGAGCTACATAAAAAACATAAATTTTCTATTCTATTAATACAAAATAAGTGTGTCAAATTGTTTGTCACAGAAACCAAAAAATCCACACAAATCTCTTTTTTCCTGTACCCTCACCGTGCCTGTTTCCTATTCTCCACTAAATGCTTTAACTCTTCATTTTCCCTGGCCCTTGCACCCAAGCATGGCTGACAGGAAATCCTAAAGGCCCAAGATTCTATAGTGGCTGTTTGCAAGGGAGAGGAGGCTATCAGTAACTGCCACACTGGATCCTCTTATGTGAGAAGAAAGAAGGTATCCTGAATGCCTCTCACGTATAAAAGAGCAGGATGGAAGGGTGTCTGTGTGGCCCAAGGAGCCAGAGGTAGCAAACTGTGAGCAAAAGAATTGTGACCAAAGGCTAGAAGAGGGAAGGTCTGCAGGCAGCCTTGTCTTCTACCTCTCTGGTGTTTGCCTCTCATGAGCAGAGTCCGTTTTCCAAACATCGGGACACTGAAAGAAGACTCCTGCTCTGAAAGTTGACAAGAAGGAATATCCACGAATGTAAAAATGCAAGATCAAGGCTTGGTCCAGAAACAATGCCTAAAATCAAGGGGTAAAAAAAGGGGAGCAGAAGAGAGATCCAAGTCCAACCTGGCCCAGCCCAAGAAGGTAGGATTTGAGGAGAGGAAAATAAAAGAGAAGAGCCTTGGACCACATCATCTCCTATAAGGGGCAGTCAACGAACTTTGCTGTTCAACCAAGTTACAAAAGAGGGTTCTTTAATCCCTTCCTTTGGCCCTTGAAAGCGGCAGTAGGGCCGGGCGCGGTGGCTCACCCCTGTCATCCCAGCACTTTGGGAGGCTGAGGCGGGCGGATCACGAGGTCAGGTGATCGAGACCATCCTGGCTAAAAGGGTGAAACCCTGTCTCTACTAAAAATACAAAAACTTAGCTGGCTGAAGTAGTGGGCACCTGTAGTCCCAGCTACTCAGGAGGCTGAGGCGGGAGAATGGCGAGAACCTGGGAGGTGGAGGTTGCAGTGAGCCGAGATCACGCCACTGCCCTCCAGCCTGGGCGACAGAGCGAGATTCCATCTCAAAAAAAATAAAATTAAATTAAAAAGTAGCAGTAAATTCATTAATCAGATTCACTGAAATGGTTTCACAACAACTGTAATTGCTCAACTTAGACGTCCCTTTCCTTTCTCCCCAAGGATATCGTGTATGTACTGTATAATCATAAATGCATACTATTATATGAAACATAACGTATAAAATATAAATGTTAATTATATTAGTGAACATTTATGAGAAACAATGAGATGATCTCCCTAACATGAGAGCCTGGGGGAAAGTGGGACTATCATGTCTGTCTGGTAGATTTCACCTCCCCAGAGGTGCTGTTACAGCTTTCCTACCACCTCTGCCAGCCAATCCTGTCTTGTTGGGAATCTGACCTCCCTATTGGCTATCGCAGACCTTTAAACCGACCACCTCTGCCAGCCAATCCTGTCTTGTTGAGAATCGGACCACCCTATTGGCTATCGCAGGCCTTTAAACTGCCTGCTTTGTGACGTCATTCTCCCACCTAACCTACCACCACCTGGTAGCATCTTGGGGCATCCTGGGTGTGGCCTGTAAATTTGTATCATCGCAAGTGGCCAGTGACCAGTAATCAGTTACCAGTGGCCTTCATACTGGACACATGCACTCGTTGGCGTCAGCCACCCAGACATATACTAGTATCGTCTCTTCTTCCCTTGTATCTGCAGTTGATGTTTCTTCTTCTCTGACCATGTCAGGTAAAGAAAGAAACTTTTTAAAACGGTTTTCATGAGATTTCTTTGCCCCTAAATTTAGATTTCTTTCCCCTTATAGTCCCAAACAGCTTGGAATAACAGCGAAACTATTGAAGTAGAAATCTGCAGACCTCGTTTCAGTTTTGGCTTTGACATTTACTGGCTGTGTGACTTTAGATAACTTTTCTTCTCGCACAAATTCTGTTTCCTCATCTGTTACATTAGGATAATAGATTGGTTATTCCCCCTGGCCCTTTTCTTTTCTAATACTGAGTCTTAAAGGGTAGACGTATAGAAAATGAAGTCAGAGACTTTCTGAGAGTGTTCATTTCACCCGAAACAGAGAAAAAACCGAAGTGGCCTAGAAAACTAGCAATATATTCTGAGATGTTTCATGTGGAATGGTCTCCCTCCACTAATATTTCAACTTTCCTATTTTAAATTTAGTGATGTTTTAAATAATATTCAGCCAGGCACAGTGGCTCACACCTGTAATCTCAGCACTTTGGGAGGCCATCTCCCTCACTAATATTTCAACTTTACTATTTTAAATTTAGTGACGTTTACTGATGTGTAGTGAGGTTTTTAATATTCAGTTGGGCGTGGTGTCCCATGCCTGCAGTCTCAACGCTTTGGGAGCCTGAGGTGGGAGGATCGCTTTGGGCCTAGGATTTCCCGGGCAGTCTGGGCAACATGGCAAGACCCCATCTCTACAAAAACTTTTTAAAACTCAGCCAGGGTTGGGGGTATGCCAGCTACTCAGGAGGCTGAGGTGGGAGGATCAGAGGACTGCTTGAGCCCAGGAGGTTGAGGCTGCAGTGAGTCATGTTCACACCACTGGACTTCAGCCTGGGTGACAAAGTGAGAATCTCTCACAAACAAACAAAGAAAAGTAATATTCACGTTTTGGACATTCCTATCTAAACTAGGTGGAAAGAGAAAACGGAGAGTTCTGGGTTATAAAGAGGCTGGTATTCTAGGGTAAGGAATTTGGTATTTTAATTAAAGCAGAAAGACAGGGTCCCCTCCTCTTCCCCTTGGGATATGCCAAGGAGAATGACAAAACGACTTTAAAAGAAAAAGATATATTTTAAATTTGAAAAAAAAAAAAAAAGCAGGAGGACAACAGAGTGAAATCTATTCAGAGTAGGGCAAAACGAAGTTGGTTTTAGCAAATGCTTAGATGAATGGACTAGGAAGGAAACAAGCTACAATACACATCCCTAGGAAAAGCAGCTTATCAGAAGTCATATTCAGTCACTTTTTTCTGCTGCCTTTTTGAACATAGATGACACTTGACAGTTTTTAATATAAACATTTCAAAAATATGTTTTAGAGGCCGGGCACGGTGGCTTACGCCTGTAATCCCAGCACTGTGGGAGGCCGAGGTGGGCTGATCACCTGAGGTCAGGAGTGTGAACAAGCCTGACCAACATGGAGAAACCCCATCTCTACTAAAAATACAATATGAGCTGGGCTGTGGTGGCACATGCCTGTAATCCCAGCTACTTGGGAGGCTGAAGCAGGAGAATCACTTGAACCTGGGAGGCGAAGGGTGCGGTGAGCCAAGATTGCACCATTGCACTCCAGCCTGGGCAATAAGAGCGAAACGCCACTTCAAAAAGAAAAAACAAGGCAGAAAGAAATATGTTTTAGAAATGATGCTTCCAGGCGGGGTGTGGTGGCTCACGCCTGGAATCACGGCACTTTCCGAGGCTGAGGCAGGCAGACTGCCTGAGGTCAGGAGTTGGAGACCAGCCTAGGCAACATGGTGAAACCCCATTTCTACTAAAAATATAAGAATTAGCTGGGTGTGGTGGCATGCACCTGTAATCCTACCTACTTGGGAGGCTCAGGCATGAGAATTGCTTGAACCGGGGAGGCGCATGATGCAGTGAGCCGAGATCGTGCCACTGCCCTTCAACCTCGGCGACAGAGCGAGACTCCATCTAAAGACAAACAAATAAACAAATGATCAATGCAGGTATCTCTAAAAGCTTACCACCAAGGAAAATGATTATATCCATAGATTTCCTCCACCAAACCAGCTTAGTCCACACGTAAATCATTAGCAACTCAGCCCTAACTCATTTTATCACAGTTACAAGAGAAGTTAGTGAGAAAAGCACTAACTAGGAAAATGAAAACCAAAGCAATCCAGGTCAACTTGGGCTCACTGCAGACATCTGGTCCTTATGCTTGGGCACACAGCACAACTCACAACAGTGCCTTTTTCACAGACCCCTCTTTAATTTCCTCCACAAAACCCATCAGGTCACCATAGTTCATGATGTTTCAAAATAAACAACCATCATGAGAAAAACATGCAGTATGTCTTACAATGTTGTATTCCTTAAAAATATGACAAGGAAAAAACATGTAGAAAAACCAGAGCATTTAAAAGCAATCTACAGGCCGGGTATGGTGGCTCACGCCTGTAATCCCAGCACTTTGCGAGGCTGAGGCGGAAGATCACCTGAGGTCAGGAGTTTGAGACCAGCCTGGCCAACATGGTGAAACATTGTCCTCACTGAAAATACAAAAATTAGCCGGGGATGGTGGCGGGCGCCCGTAATCCCAGCTACTCGGGAGGCTGAGGCAGGAGAATCACTTGGACCTGGGAGGCAGAGTTTGCAGTGAGCCGAGATCGTGCCACTGCACTCCAGCCTGGGCAAAAGAGTGAAATTCTGTCTCACTCTTATAAATAAAATAAAATTAATAAAACAAAAGCAATTTACATTCTACAGACATACTAGTGAATGACATAAATGAGCTAATATGGTATAAAACAAAATCGAAAAAATACATTATGATTATTTTCTTCAGTGTACAGAAGTCATGGAAGTGTTGGACTATCTAGCTACATAAAAAATATTGGGCCGGGCACAGTGGCTCACGCCTGTAATCCCAGCACTTGGGGAGGCCGACGCGGGCAAATCACAAGGTCAGGAGACCATCCTGGCTAACACGGTGAAACCCTGTCTCTACTAAAAATACAAAAATTTAGCCGGGCATGGTGGAGTACCTGTAATCCCAGGTACTCAGGAGGCTGAGGCAGGAGAATGGCGTGAACCTGGTAAGCAAAGCTTGAAGTGAGCAGAGACAGGCCGCTGCCCTGCAGCCTGGGCGACAGAAAGAGACTCTCTCTCAAAAAAAAAAAAAAAAAAAAAGAAAGAAAAAAATTTAATTGTCTATTCCGTTAATACAAAATAGGTATGTCCAATTGTTTGTTACAGAAACCAAAAAATCCACACAAATCTCTTTTTTCCTATACCCTCACCTTGCCTGTTTCCTATTCTCCACTAAATGTTTTAACTCTTCATTTTCCCTGGCCCTTGCACCCAAGCATGGCTGACAGGAAGTCCTAAAGGCCCAAGATTCTAGAGTGGCTGTTTGCAAGGGAGAGGAGGCTATCAGTAACTGCCACACTGGATCCTCTTATGTGAGAAGAAAGAAGGTATCTTGAATGCCTCTCACGTATAAAAGGGCAGGATGGCAGGGTGTCTGTGTGGCCAAAGGAGCCAGAGGTAGCAAACTGTGGGCAAAAGAATTGTGACCAAAGGCTAGAATAGGGAAGGTCTGCAGGCAGCCTTGTCTTCTACCTCTCTGGTGTTTGCCTCTCATGAGCAGAGTCCGTTTTCCAAACATCGGGACACTGAAAGAAGACTCCTGCTCTGAAAGTTGACAAGAAGGAATATCCACGAATGTAAAAATGCAAGATCAAGGCTTGGCCCAGAAACAATGCCTAAAATCAAGGGGTAAAAAAAGGAGAGCAGAAGAGAGATCCAAGTCCAACCTGGCCCAGCCCAAGAAGGTAGCATTTGAGGAGAGGAAACTAAAAGAGAAGAGCCTTGGACCACATCATCTCCTATAAGGGG
Source organism: Symphalangus syndactylus (assembly GCF_028878055.3). NCBI lineage: Eukaryota > Metazoa > Chordata > Mammalia > Primates > Hylobatidae > Symphalangus > Symphalangus syndactylus. The sequence continues at coordinate 25,118,055 of NC_072436.2, forward strand.
CAGTCAACGAACTTTGCTGTTCAACCAAGTTACAAAAGAGGGTTCTTTAATCCCTTCCTTTGGCCCTTGAAAGTGGCAGTAGGGCTGGGCGCCGTGGCTCACCCCTGTCATCCCAGCACTTTGGGAGGCTGAGGCGGGCGGATCACGATGTCAGGTGATCGAGACCACCCTGGCTAAAAGGGTGAAACCGTCTCTACTAAAAATACAAAAACTTAGCTGGCTGAAGTAGCGGGCACCTGTAGTCCCAGCTACTCAGGAGGCTGAGGCGGGAGAATGGCGTGAACCTGGGAGGTGGAGCTTGCAGTGAGCCGAGATCACGCCACTGCCCTCCAGGCTGGGTGACAGAGCGAGATTCCATCTCAAAAAACATTAAATTAAATTAAAAAGCAGCAGTAAATTCATTAATCAGATTCACTGAAATGGTTTCAGAACAACTATAATTGCTCAACTTAGACGTCCCTTTCCTTTCTCTCCAAGGATATCGTGTATGTACTGTATAATCATAAATGCATGCTATTATATAATATGAAACATAACGTATAAAATATAAATGTTAGTTAATTATATTAATGAACATTTATCAGAAACATTGACATGATCTCCCTAACATGAGAGCCTGGGGGAAAGTGGGACTATCATGTCTGTCTGGTAGATTTCACCTCCCCAGAGGTGCTGTTACAGCTTTCCTACCACCTCTGCCAGCCAATCCTGTCTTGTTGGGAATCTGACCTCCCTATTGGCTATCCCAGACCTTTAAACCGACCACCTCTGCCAGCCAATCCTGTCTTGTTGAGAATCGGACCTCCCTATTGGCTATCGCAGACCTTTAAACTGCCTGCTTTGTGACATCATTCTCCCACCTAACCTACCGCCACCTGGTACCAAGGGGCATCCTGGGTGTGGCCTGTAAACTTGTATCATCGCAAGTGGCCAGTGACCAGTAATCAGTTACCAGTGGCCTTCATACTGGACACATGCACTCGTTGGCGTCAGCCACCCAGACATCCACTAGTATCGTCGCTTCTTCCCTTGTATCTGCAGTTGATGTTTCTTCTTCTCTGACCATGTCAGGTAAAGAAAGAAACTTTTTAAAACGGTTTTCATGAGATTTCTTTGCCCCTAAATTTAGATTTCTTTCCCCCTATAGTCCCAAACAGCTTGGAATAACAGGGAAACTATTGAAGTAGAAATCTGCAGACCTCGTTTCAGTTTTGGCTTTGACATTTACTGGCTGTGTGACTTTAGATAACTTTTCTTCTCTCACAAATTCTGTTTCCTCATCTGTTACATTAGGATAATAGATTGGTTATTCCCCCTGGCTCTTTTCTTTTCTAATACTGAGTCTTAAAGGGTAGACGTATAGAAAATGAAATCAGAGACTTTCTGAGAGTGTTCATTTCAACCGAAACAGAGAAAAAACCGAAGTGGCCTAGAAAACTAGCAATATATTCTGAGATGTTTCATGTGGAATGGTCTCCCTCCACTAATATTTCAACTTTCCCATTTTAAATTTAGTGATGTTTAGTGATGTTTTAAATAATATTCAGCCAGGCACAGTGGCTCACACCTGTAATCTCAGCACTTTGGGAGGCCATCTCCCTCACTAATATTTCAACTTTACTATTTTAAATTTAGTGACGTTTACTGATGTGTAGTGAGGTTTTTAATATTCAGTTGGGCGTGGTATCCCATGCCTGCGGTCTCAATGCTTTGGGAACCTGAGGTGGGAGGATCGCTTTGGGCCTAGGATTTCCCGGGCAGTCTGGGCAACATGGCAAGACCCCATCTCTACAAAAACTTTTTAAAACTCAGCCAGGGTTGGGGGTATGTCAGCTACTCCGGAGGCTGAGGTGGGAGGATCAGAGGACTGCTTGAGCCCAGGAGGTTGAGGCTGCAGTGAGTCGTGTTCACACCACTGGACTTCAGCCTGAGTGACAAAGTGAAACCCTGTCACAAACAAACAAACAAACAAAGAAAAGTAATACTCACGTTTTGGACATTCCTATCTAAACTAGGTGGAAAGAGAAAATGGAGAGTACTGGGTCATAAGGAGGCAGGTATTCTAGAGTAAGGAATTTGGTAGTTTAATTAAAGCAGAAAACAGGATCCCCTCCTCTTCCCTTGGGATATGCCCTGGAGAATGACGAAATGATTTTAAAAGAGAAAAATATATTTTAAATTTGAAAAAAAAAGAAGCATAAGGAAAAAAAGAAGCATAAGGACAACAGAGTGAAATCTATTCAGAGTAGGGCAAATGAAGTTGGTTTTAGCAAATGCTTAGATCGATGGACTAGGAAGGAAACAGGCTAGAATACAGTATCCCTAGGAAAAGCAGCTTATCAGAAGTCACATGCAGTTACTTTTTTCCGTTGCCTTTTTGAACATAGATGACACTTGACAGTTTTTAACGTAATCATTTTAGAAATATGCTTTAGAGGCCAGGCAAGATGACTCACACCTGTAATCCCAGCACTGTGGGAGGCCGAGGTGGGCTGATCACCTGAGGTCATTTCGAGACCAGCCTGACCAACATGGAGAAACCCTGTCTCTACTAAAAATACAAAATTAGCCGGGCATGTTGGCACCTGCCTGTAATCCCAGCTACTTGGGAGGCTGAGGCAGGAGAACCATTTGAACCTGGGAGGTGTAGGTTGCAGTGAGCCTAGATCATGCCATTGCACTCCAGCATGGGCAACAAGAGCAAAACTCTGTCTCAAAAAGAATATATATATTTTATATATATATACATGTATATTTTATATATATATGTTCATAGAAATGATGCCTCCAGGCCGAGCCCGGTGGCTCACACCTATAATCCCAGCATTTTGGGAGGCTGAGGTGGGTGGATCACCTGAGGTCAGGAGTTCGAGATCAGCCTGGACAACATGGTGAAACCCCATCTCTACTAAAAATACAAAAATTAGCTGGGTGTGGTGACAGGCGCCTGTAATCCCAGCTACTCAGGAGGCTTAGGGAGGAGAATCTCTGGAATCTGGGAGGCAGAGGTTGCAGTGAGCCGAGATCTTGCCACTGCACTCCAGTCTGTATGACAGAGCAAGACTCCATCTCAAAAGAAAAGAAAAGAAATGATGCTTCCTACAAACAAGAAACTAATAAGTGGTTACCTAGAGAGCTGCAGGACATGTAGTTTGCAGTGTCCTGTTTCTAATTTTGAAATTATATGGATGTTTCTCCTATTAACAATAAAATTTTCTGAAAAAAGAATATCGTTATTTGCATCAGAAGAACAATACCTTTGTGTGAAAAGTAGATTTCAAGTAAAAGCTGCTTTTTTTATCTTAATACTTTCTTCCAAAAACAGAGTACATACTGATTTACAATGGGCTGCTTTTAGACCTAAGAATAAAAAGTCAAGCCACATATCAGCCACATATCTCTAATTCCATATCTATCTAAGCCAAATTTTCTGGAGTCCTTTGAATTTTCCTACATTCAAAACATTTTTCAATTGGATTCTTGCGTTTTTTTTTAAGCTATGGGGATGTCACTTTCCTGGATGTTGGAGATGATTATAATCTCGGTTTTGAGGATAAATATTAAAGCTCTCATGATACTTTTTAAGGGTTCTTTTCTGCTTGTTATGTGGCTATAATAATTTAAATATTATACTAGGATTAATACCTGTCATTTGCTGCGTAATATTCATAGAAATATGAATGAGCATAATAATGGAATTCCTTTACACTTATTTTTTGCATTCTATTTTGTACCAGTTTTTATTGAAATATGTACCCACATATATTATGGCTATTTTACATTCACATTTACTGCATTTTTCTGCTTGTTACACACTTTTTGCTGATACAGTTTCTCTGTCTATATATGTTGGTCAGAAATTCATTCTATTATGGGCTGTTTCTTGGTTAATAGTATTCACTAGGAAAGAGTAGATACTATTCAGTTCCTAATGTTGCATGTATGGCAACAGCTTTAGTTAGTAATTTGCTATGTTTTGATGCTAGCTACATACCCCAATTTTCATTAATATCTATATATTGTTTTAGTTCCATGATTTTATTCTTTATTTTGTCTGTTTTTTCAGAACTTACTATGTCTTCCTCATTATAAGTCATATGTAATCTATCACTTTTATTCATGTATGAATTATCACTGTTATTATTTTGTAACTTCTTTATAGACAAGCAGCCTGAAGCTCAGAGTTTAACTAGACTTTTTCTTTCAAACAGCATTTCTTGGCCGGGCGTTGTGGCTCACGCCTGTAATCCCAGCACTTTGGGAGACCGAGGCAGGCAGATAGTCTGATGTCAGGAGTTCCAGACCAGCCTGGTAAACGTGGCAAAACCCCGTCTCTATTAAAAATGCAAAAAATTAGCCAGGCAGAGTGGCATGCGCCTATAATCCCAGCTACTCAGGAGGCTGAGGCATGAGAATTGCTTGAGCCCAGGAGGCGGAGGTTGCAGTGAGCTGAGATCAAGCCACTGCACTCCAGCCTGAGTGACAGAGTAAGACTCTGTCTCAATAAAATAAAATTTAAAAAAAGAAAAAAAAAACGCATTTCTATCAGGTAGTTATTTTGACTTATGATAAAAAGCCAGGCTTGAAGAGAGCAATGAATGACCTTTTAGATTTACCAATGGCCTAGGTTAAATATAAACGCTAGGACATATCATAAGACCTGCAGAAGCAAAACGTGACACTAGGGATTATAAAGGTAATAGCAGTACTATATTCCAGTAGACCAAATAAATGCCATATTAAAAGTTCTAATTTCCTGGTTTCTGGTCTATGCTCAGAGAAAAGACTCCTGGCAAGGAAGTCAGGTTCTGTAACCTGGTAAAGATATTAACATAATGGTAAAACTTAAACAGGTCAATCTGACCTCTCAGACTCATAAAATGAAATGTTAGAACTTCTCTAAGGACCTCCTAGTTCTAAAATGCTCCAATTCTAGGAAATAGTTTGAGTCTATACTAGCCCAGATTCAAGGGATAGATAGAGAAGGGAGAAGGTTGCTTCTAGCCTAGGAAATAATATACGAAACCAGACCACTTGGGTCTTCACATCTGTGTCCAAGTTGAACACAAAGACAGTTCATCAGAAGAGGACCAAACTGCTTCAGCACTCGAGGCCATCATAAACTGTTTGGCTTTTGGTATCTCAGTGAGTATTGGTATTAGAGGCTTCCTGATTGCAACAACCTTAAGATAATGCTGTTCTTCAAATAAGGTGAGAATTTTTCAATCTCATTGGTTTTTTCATCTCTCTCTTGTTACCTACAGAAGATTTCCAAAATACATCTTTACCTGGAACTGCAAATTCTCTGCAGCTCTCTCTTCCTGTGGTGAACAATGCAGCTTTCTTGACAGGAAGCATCTCCAACTTCTCCAGAGCCTCTGCTCCAGCCATCAGCTCAGCATGGCTACAGCCATCAGCCTCTGGCACCCCCTTCCAGCCACTCATGGGCAGTGCCTACCTTTACCAACATTCTAGCACAACTATGTTGTCTGGGGTTACTGGCCAGAGCCATATCTGTACTTCAGCTGCCTCTTATCCAGGCGTTTTTGAGTGCGATAGTATAGCAAGCACAGTAAAGAAGTCATCCTCACTCAGGGACTTCACCGTGACTGCCATTGATCAGAACACAGCTGTCTCTTCCATGTCTATGACAGCCCAGTATGGTAAAACTTCAGATACCAATACTGTGGTCCTTCTGTATCCATCACTATCTGCCAGCCTTGTTCAGGGGACACTAACTCAAATTCCAAATCAGCAGGGCCATAACCTGTCACTTCCCTACCAGATAGGAAGCCAGGTCTATTACCATAATCAAGGCACAATGGGGTCTCCACTATCCTGCCTGCAATCCTATGGCTCTGTGTCATACACAGGATATAGGGCTTCTGCCCATCAACCAGAAATGGTGATGGTGCTCAAGGAGGTTCAGCCCACAAATGTCCTACCACCAGCCTCTACTTCTGGGATGTATTACTCTGTGTCTGCTCAACCCATCACAGAAACCGGCGTTCAAGGTGAGTACAAGCATCAAGAAAGGAGAGGGATAATGTCAGCACTGAAAAGGAGGGTCAAATCTGTAGCTGAGTGGTGAGTCCATGGATAGGTAGAATTTAAGTCCTGAGACTTCAACCACTATTCTTGGGCAGTGCTCTCCGTTTTCAGACTCTATATAAGAACACCTTATAAGTGGGAAAGTGGAACATTATAATGGCCATCTATGCTACATGTAAGAGAGTCGCAAGAGCATACTGACGGATACACTTTTTAGTGCCCTGGCTGATCACTTCCCCCACACTACCACGCTGTAATGTCTTTCCTTAATCTGTTACTTTAGTCTCTTTGGAAGGCACTTCAGAACTCTTATTTTGGCAGTGACATTTTGATTTTCCTTATCTTACAATAGGATTTAAGACCTTGTGTTCAGAGATCCTCTCCAAAACAAACAGGCTCAGAATCTGTGCTTGCTTATCTATTTCATGAGGAAGGGCTCCACTCTCTACCCTAGTCCATGGTGTAAAGTGTTCTTATTCTCTCAGGAGAGTGGAGAGAATTGAAAGGACCCTGTAAGAATGTGAGGCTTTATAAAACATCTCCTATTTAAAAAATCACTTTCACTTTTTGACTTACAACAACCCTATGAAATACAAAGAAAACCAAGAAACAATCACATCAAATGATAACCAGTAAGAGAACAGTCACTGTCAGTCTCCTAATACAGGGTCTTGTCCATGGTCCTTAAGAAGACCTAGTAGAAATGCCTTGCCCATGTTGGAAAGGTATCCGATCGCTGCATTGGTGTACAGGGGGAGCATATCACTTACCAGGGACTGACTTCTTCCTTGATTCCTTTGTAGTGATGGAAACTTCCCTGGGGATGGATACTTCCCTGAGATTGCAATCTCCAAGCCAGATATTTTGTCTGCCACAAACTCCAGAATTCTCCAAGTCCTTCAGTAGCAGAAATACCCAGACACTTGAGAGTAACCCATCACCTGAGCTTGTGGACATTTCAATTATAACTCCAGTCCAGAGTCCTACTAATCTCTTGACACTGTCTCCAGCTCCAAGCCAGGAAAAAAATGAGAATGAGAATTTTGACGAGATTAAAACCAACCTTTCAAAGCCGCTAGATGTCTACCAGATCCTAATAGGAAATCAAGATCCTCCACTACCTCTTTTAGAAATCCCTGATAGTCACCCGCTTCTGGGCTGCATTGATCCTCTTGGCCAAGAGGACCAGCCTGGTTCTGAAAATGCCAATCTGAGAAATAACAGCCTGAGTCTTGAGGACCAAGGGATATTTGAAAATGGGATTGAGTCTAGCAGTCATTTGGCAGACATCACTACATGGGTGGAGAATACTTATCTCCCCCCGATCTTCAGTTCCTTACAAGATCTTGACCAACCCGAAGTTCCCTCGGCAAAGAAAGCCAAAGATACCAGTGCCATCAAGGTAAATCAGGTGCAGGAAAAGTCATATATCATAAAGGGTCACTCTGATCAAGTCAGGAAGAACAAGCATAAAGCTTCCGAGCCTATCCAGGGTGCTCCCAAGGCCAAAATCCAGCCAAAGAACCCAGAGTTCCCATTAGAGGGAGAAGTGGTTGTTTGCAGTGCTACAGTCAGTGACAACGCTTCTGTGAACAAGGCCAAGCATTCTAGCAACAAACCTCACAAAGCTGCATCCAGCAGGATCAGCAAAACTAAGAGCCATGGGCAGGGAGAGACCAAAGAGAACAGAAAGAACAGCTCCAAGAAATCTGAAGAGAGAAAGCAGTCAGGGAACAAAGTCAAGGTAGAAGAGAAGCAAACCATTCCCCATAGGAAACGGAAGAAAAATCAACCTCAGCTTAGCCAAGAGACCTTTAAAAAGCCCCGAAGCTCCCTAGGCACGCACCTGCTAGAGTCCGTGCAAGTTTTCCATGCACTCGGGAAAAAGATCGATAAGAAAACTGGATTCTCTTCCTCCAGGATCCCGGGAAGCTCAAGCAACACCCAAAACCGCCAGCCATTCCCAGCTCTCAAACCATGGCTGGATACCCGACGTGAGGGTAAAGGCCCGGAGAAACTTCAGGTCAAGGCCCAGAAACTAGATGGTAGTGCTGAAAAAGAGTGTCCATCTCCATCCCATTCTGAGTTGCCACCACCTGGGAAGGTCAAGTTGATACCTTTGCCCTTTCTGACCCTGGACAAACCTCAAGCTCAACCTGTTTCTCGGCGGCCAAACCGTCTGGCCTCACGTAGGCCTGCTGTGGCTTACCGTGCTCAACCTGATTCTACTAACTCAGCTAAATCAACTGCAGTCAATCCATCCCAACCAGCTCCTACCAACACATCTTTGACAGGTCCTGCCACACCGGCTCAGCCAATTTCAACCAAAGCAACCCAACCCAGTTCAGCCAACCCTACCCAGCCTACTGTCCCTCAATCTGCTGCTTCTAGGCCATCACCCTACAAAACATCATCTTGTTCTTCTCTGCAGCGGGAGCCTGTTTCCACTGCTGTGACCAGTCTCCGGTCACTGCCCAAGCCTCAAAATCGATTTCTAATCCAAGACTTCAGCCTCCAACCCCGTCCATGGAGGAAATCCACTGTTCCTGAGCCAGTAATGTCAATGCCCATCACAGAAGAGCAGAGGCCAGAGCGTGAGGCCATGAAGAGAAAGGCTCAACAAGGGCGTGAGAATGCTGCCAAATACACCTCTTTGGGGAAGGTGCAGTTTCTCGTTGAAAGAGAAAGAGATATGGAAATTGCTCAATACTATGGCTACACAATCTAAGAGCTGAGATTGTTGGTTTTACTTTGGATACCGCTGGTTTTCCACATACATAGATAGATACTAATTTATTTATTCTGATATATTTTTAAAACATAATAAAGAAATGTAATAGAATTGATTAATAGATAAGTAATAAAAAGGCCTTTTGAGTTTTGAGAGGCTGTTGACTGTGGGTTTTCTTTGGTGGGGGTGGGGATCAAAGGCTGCATTAGAAAGAAGGAACTATAGCCGGGCGTGGTGGCTCATGCCTATAATCCCAACACTTTGGGAGGCCGAGGTGGGTGGATCACCTGAGGTCAGTAGTTGGAGACCAGCCTGGCCAACATGGTGAAACTACAAATACAAACTAAACAACTAAAAATACAAAAAATTAGCTGGGTGTAGTGGTGGGTACCTGTAATCCCAGCTTCTCAGGAGGCTGAGGCAGGAGAATCGCTCGAACCCGGGAGGTGGAGCTCGAAGCGAGCCGAGATCCTGCCACTGCACTCCAGCCTGGACAACAGAGTGACACTCTGTCTCAAAAAAAAAAGGAACAAAAAGTTGGATGGGAGAATAGACAGAAAGGGATAAGAATTGAGGAAACAGGAAGGAACATGTTCCAGGACTAAGAAGGTCAAATGGGGAGAGATTTTATGGGCTTATACAAAGAATCAGAAATGGGGAAAATGGCAGAAGTAAGATGCAGAATCTGAGGTTAGGACTACAAGAATAAAATTTGGATTATAAATTGAAGATGGCAGAAGATGAGGCTGGGTGGACCAAAAGAAACATACAAAATCTCCCATGGATGATGGCCTGATGTCTCATGGCCTATCTGATAGGTATTTTAGAAAATAAGATTCAGGACTCATCAACAGGTTTGGGTTACCTTATACATATACGATCACAGTCGGGAAAGAGAGGTACAAAACATAGGGGAAATCTACCAGGGGAATGGCAAGGGCTCGCAGTTCTCCTAGGTGCAGCTGATAACCCGGGGCCCAGCCAAATGAACTGCAGCAGCACGAAGCTGGCCCAGAACAGACCCCAGAGTACAGATCTCCATTTACTCAGCAACACCTATGCAAGGGGCAATGAGACGCACTACTTCAGTTGACCTTCACAACAACACACAAGACCAGTAACACTGTGCCACTTTACTAGTGAGGTTCAGCAATGGGCTTGGGTCACACTGCGTGCAAAGGGGTAAGGCCTGTGGGTCTCCGAATTCCTCAGCGTTTGCAAGCGCCTGCAGGCAGCCAGACCGCGGCATCTGGAGGTTACAGGCATGCGAAATCAAGCTTCTGGAGGGACTTAAATATTAAGAGGCCGCTAGGTCCTCCTCCACCCATTCCAGCACGTGCAACCTTCTCGGCCATCACCATTAACTGAAGTACACGAGAAAAAACGGCTCGGAGCGTCCATTTTCACAGGATGGGTGGTGGGCGCGCGCGCGCCCTGGGTCCCCCTCCATAAGCCGCAAGACGCAGGCGCCCAACCGTCCACAGAGGCTCCTTAGGGGAGCCTCCTCTCCCCTCCCCGCCTCCGCCCGTCGAGGCACAGCGGGAGGTAGAAAGGGTTGGGGGCGGTGGGGGGAGGGCAGGAGAAGAATGGGTGGGGGAAGGGAAGATGGGGGCAGTGGATGGTCACCATGGGAAAATCAGTAATTTATTTTTTAAAAAAATAGTTTCTGATGTATAGTTCACCTAACATAAAATTCACTATTCAAAATCCGTACGATTCGGCCGGGAGCGGCCTGTAATCTCAGCACTTCGGGAGGCTGAGGCAGGCGGATCACTTGAGCTCAGGAGTTCCAGACTAGCCTGGCCAACATGGTGAAACCCCGTCTTTAATAAAAATACAAAAATTAGCCGGGCGTGGTGGCGCATGCCTATAATCCCAGCTCCTCAGGAGGCTGAGGCACAAGAATCGCTTGAACCCGGGAGGGGGAGGTTGCAGTGAGCCGAGATCCTGCCACTGCACTCCAGCCTGGGTAATAGAGCGAGCCTCAGTCTCAAAACGAAAAAACAAACAAACAAAAATCGTACAATTCAGTGGCATTTAGTATGTTCACAAGGTTGTATAATCATTACAACTATCTGAGCCATTACCTTTTCATCATCCCCTGCAAAAAAGCCCTCTACCCATTAGCGGTCACTCCTCATTCCCTCCTCCCTCTGACACCAGGCAACCACCAATCTCTGGATTTACCTTTTCTGGACATTTCATATAAATGGAATCATACAACATGTGACCTTTGGTATCTGGCTTCTTTCATTTAGTACTATGTTTTAAAGGTTTCTCTATGTTGTAGTGTGTGTCTGAACTTTATTCCTTTTCATACTGCATAGTATTCCTATTGTATGACTACACCACATTGGCTTATTCATTCATCCATTACTAGACATTTGGGTTGTTTCCACCAGCAGTTTATATTTGTTGAGAGTTTATTCTGTGCTAGGCAGCACCTGGCTAAGTTATTCATCCCATTTCACAGATAAGGAGGTAGAGAATCTGAAGAATTTGCCCAAGATTAAGAGCTAGCTAGCAACTGCTAGGAATAGCTGGGATTTGAACACAGGCATTTTAGACTTAAAAGGTGATAGATTCACATGACAGAACATTGGAAAGATACAAAATGGTGACAATGGAAATTCACCCTTTCCCCAAGTTTCCCAGCCACCACCTACCCCCTCCCTTAGAGGCATCTACTTTTGCCACTTTAAGGATTCTTCCAGATAAATTATTTATTTTTACCCCAACATGTACGTATTACAATTTACTGAATAATCTGTCCCATTGATTTGAAATGTCACTTTTATGGTATACTACATTTCTATGTGTTTGCATTACTCTTTTCAGAACTGTCCTGACGTTTTTGCCTATCTTTTGTTATTTGCCATTTCTCCAGAATTCTTTTTATCATCTTTTTGATTTTTAAAAATTTCTTCTTTTTTTAAAGGCATTATCCATTATGCTAATTCATTCTTTTTTCTTTTTCTTTTTCTTTCTTTTTTTTTTTGTTTTCTTTGAGGCGGACTCTCGCTCTGTCACTAGGCTAGAGTGCACTGGTGCCAACTGGCTCACAGCAAATTTCACCTCCTGGGTTCAAGCGATTCTCATGCCTCAGCCTCCTGAGTAGCTGAGATTACAGGTGCACGTCACCATGCCTGTCTAATTTTTTTTTTTTTTTTTTTTTTTCCTGAGACGGAGTTTCCTTCTTGTTGCCCAGGCCGGAGAGCAATGGCACGATCTCGGCTCCCCACAACCTCTGCCTCCCAGGTTCAAGCGATCCTCCTGGCTCAGCCTCCCGAGTAGCTGGGATTACAGGCATGCACCACCATGCCTGGCTAATTTTGTATTTTTAGTAGAGATGGGGTTTTGCCATGTTGGTCAGGCTGGGCTCAATCTCCTAACCTCAGGTGATCCACCCGCCTCGGCCTCCAAAGCCCTGGGATTACCGGTGTGAGCCACCGCGCCCGGCCTAATTTTTGTATTTTTAGTAGAGACAGGGTTTCATCATGTTGGCCAAGCTGGTCTTGAACTCCTGGCCTCAACTGATCCACCCGCCTTGGCCTCCCAAAGTGCTGGGATTACAGGTGTTTTTTTAAAATGTAGCCACCATGCCCACCCTGTTCATTCTTGTGTTCTTTTTACTTTAGTCTTCATTTCTGAAGTTTTTCTTTTGTTTTTAATCCTGTTCTGAGTTCTACCATCTCACCTAATTTTGATTTATATTGTTTTCTCACCCTTTTTATTGCAGTAAAATACACATAACGTAAAATTTACCATTTTAACCATTTTAAGTGTACAATTCAGTGGCATTAATTAGATTCATACTGTTGTTCCACCATTACCACTATCCATCTCCAGAACTTTTTCATCATCCCAAACAAAAACTCTGTACAGTACTCATTCAGTAACTTCCCATCCTGCCCCCCATGGTCCTTTCGTCTTTTGCATTGTTTTTTCCTAATGTCTTTTAGCTGGTTTTGAAATAGCAGATTACTCTTCGGATCAGCTTGTGGGCCTGTCTTTTCTGACTTGCTTTTATTGTCTGACGGGATGCTATTCTGCTGCTTATTCTCTTTTTCTTATAATACCTTTGTATGGGATTTGACTACGATCCTTTTGTTATTCATTTTTAGGTGAAATTAGTGTTTCTGCACTTTGAAAAGGAGATGTTAAGGATAACTTTTCTAAAACCTCCCCAAACTTCTCTTTTTTCAAAACGTAGTATCAAATGACATGGTGGTTTGCTTTTTGACATTTCCTAGCTCTGTTTCCCTCCTTGATTTTTATCCTTTGTATCTGTTGTTCCTCCCAGTAGTTTTTCCTCTGTGTTTCCAGGGCCGCATCCTGGAAAGGAGCTCTGGCTGCTCGGGCCCAAGAGTGGGAAGGGACTAGACTGCTTCAGTGCTTCAGAGTCTATCACAGGTCCCTTGTACTTACTTTGTGACTGGGCAAAACCCCTCAATTTCAGCTGCTTTTCTCACATTGGCCCATGGTACTTTCCAGTGAACTTCTGCTGGCAGTTTGAAGGCATATTGTCTACCACTCCCTCTTGTGTGGATGCCATACCAGGCAAGTCTGGTGCCCACTGGTGATGGTTTGCCCCACACTCTTGTTTTGGGGTTCATAGGGAAAACTGTCCTCTAGTTTTGTGGTAAAGGCTACTTATGGGTTTTTTGTTTGGTTTGATCTATTTCCATGAGAGGATTTGAGGAGATTCAAAACTACACTGCTGCCTCCATCTTTCTAAAATCCTGCTCAATCTTTTGACATAATTAAACATGGGAACCCTGTAGTTCTCTGTTCCCTTAAACAGAGCTCCATTTGCCCCAAACTAGTTAAGACTCTGAGTCAGACAAGGCTTGCTGAGTCTCCTCTCTCTAACATGGCACCTCTGTACTTGCTCAGTCCATGTTTTGAGTGAGAAGTCAAAACACAACAGCCTAAAGGGCTCATGGGTGGACAATCTGGAGAAAGGCCCTGGTCAGAATGTATATCATTTCCTTCTCTTTGTATCTTCTTTCCTAAACATGTATAAAATTGAATCTCTCATCTGCCCTCCTACCCCCACAAAAAAAAACCTGGTTCATACACAATTTTCTTTATCTCAGTTCATGGTAATGCCATTTTTCAGTTGCTTGGGGCAGAAAACTTTGAAGTCATTTGTAGTGATTTGTTAGAGCAGCGACTAGAAACGAATACAATGCTCTAACAAGTAAGGTGCCATCTGAAAAATAATATAATTAAGTTAAAAGAAAACTTTACTCTTAGCCACAATCACTTGCTAATGGGATATGTATGCCAGTTGGGTACTGTACATCTCAAACCTTAGAATCAAGTTGGATACTACCAGCATCACCTCCTGTTCCACACTGATTTGCATAGGGCACTTCCTAAAAACCCAGCTTCACAAAGACACAGTATCATTGAAAGGAATGTGGCATGATCTGATGTTGAAACTGTGAACTATACCTACTAGCTAGAAGCTCATACAATATCTAACAGATGTTGGGTATTGCTGTGAATCCTTCATGAATTTAAAATACCCAGCTGCACCCAGATTAATCTGCTGTAGTATCTTGGGAGCACATTGGTGCACTTTTTTTTTTTTTTTTTTTTTTTTAAAGACATGGTCTCACTCTGTCACCCAAGCTAGAGTGTAGTGCTGTGATCATAGCTCACTGCTGCGATCTCAGACTCTGGCCTCAAGAGATCCTTCCACCTCAGCCTCCCAAAGCACCGGGATTGTAGGCATGAGCCACTGTGCCTGGTTGGTACACCTTTTGAACCACAGTCCTAATTGGTTTTCCTGTTCGCGGCCTTTTCCCTAAAATTTGTCAACATGGCAGCCATAATGATCCTTTCAAAACACAAATCAGATCCTGTCACTCTTTTGCTCAATCCTTCCCATAGCTTCTCATTTCTCTCAGTCAAAGTCAACATTGTTACGGTGGCCTGTGAAATCTTACCTACAGCAGGGATCAGCAAATATTTTCTATAAAGACTCAGACAGTTAAATATGTTAGTCTTTGTGGGATAGATCATCTCCGTCTCAACAACTCCACTCTGTGGTTGTAGCATGAAAGCAGCCACAGAAAATACATAAACAAACAAGCATGGCCATGTTCCAATACAACTTTGTTTACAAAAACAGGCTGCATTGGTTTGCTGACTCTTGCCCTACATGATTTACTGCTACACTCCCCTTCACTCCACTCCAGGGCACGCTGAGCCCCCTTACTGTGCCTTGAATGCACCAGCAAGCTCCTGATTCAAGGCCTCTGCACTTGCTGTTCCCTGCCTGGAAAGCTCTTCTTACCTCCAAGTCTTTTCTCAAATCTTTTCAATGGGAGTTTCCTTGACCACACTATTGGGAATTGCAGTTGCCTCACTGCTTCTCCCTTCCTTCAATCTGATTTCCTGTGCCAGGGCCCATTGCTTTCACAGTACTTTGAACCTTCTCATACACTATGTAATTGACTTCTTTATCATGATAATTTTTAGAATCCACCACTCCTTCATCCATCACTAAACTACAAGATCCCCAAGGGCAGGGAAATTTTTGTCTGCTTTGTTCATTGATATGTGCCTAATGCCTTAAACAGTGTCTGGCACATAGATGATAATTAATATTTGTCAAATGACTAACTAAATGAGTATTTTTCAGAGTGGCATGCAATTCTTTATCCCTCATTAAAAGTTACAGTGCTTGGTCATAATTCAGGCCCTATATTTGAAAAGAAATATGTAAACCAAATATAAAATGATAAAATCTCTCATTCAAAACGTCCAATTCTCAAATAGCCATCAAGTTTCGTATGTCATTTAACTCTTGTTGAAATTCGCAACCTTGAAAATGGCACTGACCTAAAAGAAAGACTTTGACTTATTGGAAAATAAATTATACAGTCCACAGTTGGCAAGCAGGTAACAAAAGAAAAAAATATGTCTAACATAAAACAGATTCCTCATGTACACATTTAAACATAAATTTAAATAATATATACACATTAAAAATATTTCCAAGCATGCGTAAGAACTCATTTTCCAAAGTGGTCATTTTTCCTGGAGATGGAGAGACCAGTCTTCAAACAAACTGTAAGGGGAGCTCCAAACCACAGATTCACCTTCATGTTACTGGTTTTAAGTAGCCTTCTTAAGAACAACTTCATTGGGTAATTCCAACTCCAGCTGAAAAGGAACATATATGCATTCATTCATAATGCACGAACTTAAAAGATCCCAGTGCATTTGCTACATTTCCCTTTATTTGAATCAGCTCATTCTGTATCTTTTTCTTCCCGAGTATTTACTTTTCAAATCTATTTGTCATTTTATATTCCCAATGGACTCACAGCAAAAATTTTAACAATGTGAACAATTTGTCTTTAGTACACACTCCATTTCTGCTTTCATAGCCCCTCCATTCCCAAGCAATGTTCAAGATAGGCTGTTTTAGTGTCTCAATGCATGGAGCTCACTTAGCCTCCCCTTGAGAATATTGCTCATCTTTTAAAGAATTTTTTCCTTCTAATGGCTCTAAACCTTTATCCACGGAAGCCTTAAAACAACTGCAACTCAGTTTTTCTTTTTTCTTTTCTTTTTTTTTTTTGAGACGGAGTCTCGCTCTGTCACCCAAGCTGGAGTGCAGTGGCACGATCTCAGCTCACTGTAACCTCTGCCTCCTGGGTTCAAGTGATTCTCCTGCCTCAGCCTCCTGAGTAGCTGGGACTAGAGGTACCCACTACCACGCCCAGCTAATTTTGTATTTTTAGTAGAGACAGGTTTTCACTATGTTAGCCAGGGTGATCTTGATCTCCTGACCTTGTGATCCGCCCACCTCAGCCTCCCAAAGTGCTGGGATTATAGGCACGAGCTACCACGCCCTGCCCAGTTTTTCTTTTTCACTGTGGTAGACCCATGCCAGACACAGACCCATGAGCATGAAAGATATTCAATAAACACTTGCTCAATTAATAAAGGCATCTAGCCTTTAGGCTTTCTGCTTCTAGCTCTAAGTGCCTTGCAGAGAAGAGTGGGTCCCAAAAGCATAACGGTCATTGTTTTTCATTGTTCATCTCAGTAATCAGCGTAACTGGCTGATTACATTCCTGTAAATCATTTTGGAGACAGTGAGACAATATTTATCTCAACAACGTTTGAACATTCAACAATGTTCATTGAGTGTCACATCTGGGTTCGCAAGCCATTCTAGGCGGTGGGGATGGAGCTGTGAGCAAGGCAGAAAAAGATCTTAACTTTCTGGAAATTATATTCTAGTGGGGAATGAAAGACAATAAGCAACTCAAATCACATCAGACAGTGGGAAGGATTATCAAGACAATTAAAATAGGACCAACTAATGTAGGATGACTGGGTGGCTCCTTAGAATGGGTGGTCAGAGAAGTTCTCCTGGAGGAGGTAACATGTAAACTAAGAAATGAATGATGAGGCAGAGCCAGCCAAGTGAAGATGAGGGTAAAAGCATCCCAGGAAAAGGAGTCAACTATGCAAAGGTCTTGAGTGGAAAAGCAGAGGTTTGGATGGTGTCGGTGGAGAGCATTAAGCAAGGAGATTGGGCGATGAAGTCAGAAAGGCAACGGGGGCCGAGTCACTCTGTCATCCCCAGTAAGGAGTGTGGATGTTTATTCCAAGTGCCATGGGAATTCACTGAAGAGTTTTAAGCCCAGGAGTGATGGAATCTGATTTTTGCTTTAAAAAGATCATTAGTGGCCAGGCATGGTGGCTCACACCTGTAATCCCAGCACTTAGGGAGGCTGAGGTGGGTGGACCACTTGTGGTCAGGAGTTCAAGACCAGCATGGCCAACATGGCAAAACCCCGTCTCTACTAAAAAATACAAAAATTAGCCAAGTTTGGTGGCGAGCGCCTATAATCCCAGCTACTCAGGAGGCTGAGGCAGGGAGAACTGCTTGAACCTGGGAGGCAGAGGTTGCAGCCGAGATTGTGCCACTGCACTCCAGCCTGGGTGACAGAGCAAGACTTCATCTCAAAAAAAAAAAAAAAAAATCATCAGCTGCTGTTGTAAGAATGCATTGTAGTAGGTAAGAATGAATGCCCTTCCTGTACTAATGCAATTGTCCCTCTAGATATGTCACTTAACACAAGAGTACCAACCTTGCAAGTGAAATACACCTGGAGTCTTCCTTGTTTTTACCCTCCCCACCCCCCGAACTCCGCTGGGTCTGTATTTTTCTTTTCCTTTTCTTCTTTTTGCTTTTTAGCAGTAGGAGTCTCACTATGTTGCCCAGGCTGGAATGCAGTGGCTATTCACAGGTGAGATCATAGCACACCACAGCCTTAAACTCCTGGGCTCAAGTGATCCTCCTGGGTTTTTTGTTTGGTTTGTTTTGTTTTTTTTTTAGAGGTCTCACTCTGTTGCCCAGGCTGGAGAGCAATGGTGTAATCATAGCTCACTATATCCTCGAACTCCTGGGCTCAAGCGATCCTCCTGTCTCAGCCTTCCAAAGTGCTGGGATTACAGGCATGGGCCAGCGCACCTGGTCCGGGCCTGTGTTTTCTAAACCCCGATGCTACATTTCAGATTAAGAACTTCACCTTCCAGGCATCTTTTGCTGCTGCCCAAAAATGAGCAAGTAGGAATGAGCATGCAGGAGTGCAGGAGACCTGACGTTGGCATATGCAAGAGGCCAGATGGAGGCTGCTATATTCAGGAAAAGTATTCATGGCTGGGAGTGAGCACCGGAAGGAAAGAGCATCTCAATTCCTAACCTGGTCTTAGTCTGCCAGGTGAACTGCTGAAGCCTATTTGCTGAAGGAATACCTTCCACGCTTAGCCTCCAATCTTTAGGGCAGGGGTAGGTAGGATATTCTCATCAGTTATGCCAAGAATCTTTTATAGCTTTGATTTCCTGATTGTGTATACAAAATTGTGCAGTTTTTAAACTTTTCCAGTTAAACAAGAAATGAGGAATGTAAAATTTTTACCTTGGCCAAGATTTTCTTATTTCAGGTCCCTAGAAAGCTGAGTTTTGAACTTTGCCCCAGATGTCAAAAACTCTGATCAACATTTACAAATTCTCTCCCTAAAAAGACTAGATCCTGCTTCCTATATTCACTTAGCCATCACCTTAAGAACTGCTAGCAACTGGGCACATTAACTTTCTAATATCAGGAACAGCCTCTATGTGGCGCTGGCTATGTTTATGACTATGCACACCCCTTACATCTGTGTCTCAGTTATAGCTTCTTAAAGTCTTCTCATCATAATCTTAAAATCTAGGATGTTTGTAAATTTTCTTTACTTGTTAAGCTAAACATTACAAAAAAAAGAACTACTTTAGAGATTGTGCTGAATGGGAGCAGATGCCCCTGTTCCCTACCCCACCAGCTGTACTTCTACCTGTGCTTCCACCATTAGAGTATCCACCTGCTGGATTTGTTTGCTGATGTATCCCTAACACCTAGAACAGAACCTGGCACATAGTAGACACTCAGTAAACATTTATTGAGTGAGAGGTTGAATGGATCAGATTTTGACCTGTGTTGCCTCCTGCCGGGACCCCATCTGCACTACATGCCCACCCAGTGACCAGCATCTCCACTGCATCAATTTCTTTAGGCCCAACCCATCATGTTTACATTCTGAAGAGAGTCAGTAGAGAGAGTTTTGAAGACACAGTAGAGTGCCCTGTACAATTATCATCCCAGATTTATCTGCAGTAGATCCATGAGAGTTGATAGTAGACCCATGCACATTAATGCTTGCTGGGGGCAGAAGGGGAGGTGATGATGCAAGCAAGTACCTTCAACCCTAAGTCTGAAAAGTTGATGACTACACAGAATCACTTCAGGTAACTCCAACAGAAATATACACAACGGAGCTTGGGAGAAATGAGAGATCTGGAGGCTGGCTAGGTGGAGGAGGCAACACCTGAATTAGGGATTTAAGCTAGACCTTGAAGAATAGGTCATGCCATCACACTAACAAACTCACAGGGAGGCTCCCAAATTTGGGGTAAGTGTCCCCCAGAGACTTAGACTTTTAAACCAAAGCCTAATGTTTCACAAAGTCTCCTGAGACAGAATGACTAGCAAGCTTGTAGGACCTTTTTGTAAAGAGGATGTATATGGATTCGTTACAGACACACATCTACATGCAGAACGTGCCATTCTGTATTTGATGCATAAAACCACCTTGTCCCGGTCTCAGGGCAGGAACAGTATCATACAGATCTTTGTGTCCCCACTGCTTTTGCATAGCGGCTCTTAGAGATTGAACGCTTTTTTTTCGAATATTTTATAGGTTTTTTGACATTAAAACGTTAGTCTCATCTGGGTGCGGTGGCACACGCCAGTAATCCCAGTACTTTGGGAGGCAGAGGCAGGAAGATCACTTGAGCCCAGAAGTTGGAGACCACAGTGAGCTATGATCATGCCACTGCACTCCTGTGACAGCCTGGGTGACACCGCAAGACCCTTTCTTAAAAAAAAAAAGACTTACGTTCCTTTCTAAGCAATAAAATTAGTCTTAGATATTGCCTAATATCTAAGACTCCCAATTTTTGTGTAGAATGTAATACAAGCTAAAAAATACACTCGAAAGACTTTCTGTCCCCCAATTTATAAATCCTGGTTAGTTTAGCTAAGTCTGCAGTTGTACTGGGATCAGCAATCCCTCCTTAAATGCAGGAATACCAAGATTTTCTTATTTCAGGTCCCTAGAAAGCTGAGTATTGAACTTTGCCCCAGATGTCAAAAACTCTGATCAACATTTACAAATTCTCTCCCTAAAAAGACTAGATCCTGCTTCCTATATTCACTTAGCCATCACCTTAAGAACTGCTAGCAACTGGGCACATTAACTTTCTAATATCAGGAACAGCCTCTATGTGTGATGAGGGACTACCCCAAATCAAAATAATTTTAAAAATAAACCTTAGCTTGGTAATTGGTTCCACTTTCTTCCTTGTTCCTTTTCCTTTACCAAGATGGCCGCTGCGTCGCTCGCTCCTCATTGGTCGGATTTTCCGCAGGTGCCGATTCTAGCCCCACCTACTAGCTCTCCATTCCCAGTCCTAAATCATTGGGAATGTAATAGACAGACCAGCGGGAGTGGGCGGAGCGGGCGCCGGATGTGACGTTTCCGGAACCTCCGAGTGTCATCCGCGGGGAAAGGTGGGGAAGGGTCCCGGGAACGTGGTGGGGCAGGGCCTCCGAGCGTGGTTGGACTTTGAAGGGGAGCGGCCGCCGTGAGTGTGGGGCCTGCAGCCTACTCTCCCCGACTCCCCTGCCCGGCCTGCCTCACTCGAGGCACCCGACGGCTTCGGTCTCCGCGGGCTGGCGCCTGACCAGCCAGGCCCAGCGCTTCCCCGCCTACTGCATTTGAAAGATCCCGAAAACCCTGGATGATTGTGCCTGGGGTTGGCAAGTCGGTCTTGAGTGCCTTCAAGAAGGGTTCCTCAAGCCGTTGTCGATAGAGCCCTCCCTACTGCATACGCCCCCTCCGCTCATTCCTGCTACTTCCTTTCTCCTACTCGTATTTCCCCCTCCGTCCTTTACGCCGCCTTTCCCCCTCATTTGCAGATGCTGCATCCCCTTTTTGGAATTGCTCAACCGGGTGGTAACCGGCGCCGCTTCCTGGCCTCGGGAGGTGGTTCCTTTCTTAACCCACAAGAACCTCTCCCAAGAGGTACTGAGATGCAACAAGCATCCTCTGTTTCAGTTAACTTTCATGGGCTGTGGACTAGGTTTACTATGTACTTGGGGAGGTTTTAGATATGCTTGCGGCTTTCTGAGTCCCTAAAGAGGCCTCGTGAGAGATGGACTATCTCTGCATCCCTAGTAGTCCTCACGGCTTTTGTGCTATTAGTGAGGGTGTTTTAGAGGGGAAGGTTTGTGGAGGAATTGTGACCCGAATATTGAAGAGACCTAAAGATGGAATTGGCTGAGAGAAGACCACCCCTTAGGGAAGAGTTGTAGTAGAAAAGAAAAACTGGATAGATAAATGAAACTGAAATGTGAGGATGCCTGGGCGGATTGGAATCCTGACTGAAGCAAAAGATCTCTGTTGGGAAGGGCCAGTTGCCACAGGGCCTTGAATTCCAAGATTTATTCTACTGTAGTTTGTATATTCTGGAGCATACTGATTAGGGTTTGCTGTAATGCAATGTGTGTCAAATGCCCAGATTTATTTTGGAGATGATAGTGGTGATATCTGGTTGGAATTTGGAATCTGATTCTAACAGCAACTATATCTAGAAAGACTAGAATTACTGGAGTTTTGGGACACCAGCGGTTTTTGCAGTGCAAGTTACCATCGTGCCTTTTTGCTATTCAGTGTTTAGTCTATGAAGATGAGTAAATGGTTGTTTTCAAGATTCAAATCCCTTGCCATGATAATGATGAATGATTTTATAGTTGACTATAGTGGTTTAGTGAGCAGAGTTAAAATTATGAGCATTAATTCCTAGACCAGTTCCCCTTACTCGCCTTGTGCTCAAATATGAAAAAGGACACCACAGAAAATGTCAGTTACTCTCAGATTAAGTAAAAATGGTCAACCTTGAGGTTAGTTAACAATCCTCACGAAAGTTCACTGAGAGCACTCTGCCAGGTACTGGGGTAGAGGTATGTGGGTATCTGGAAGGAGAAATAATAGAAAATAAAAGATGCTGTTCCCACTTTTACAGTGCTGTGGGCGGGGCCCCCTAATGGCAAGGAATTTGATTAACTTGAACTGAACCTTTGGTTGGTCCACTGTGGTTCTACTCCTTATACCACCTAATTATGGTACAGGGGTTGTACGTTTTCTAGTCTGCCAGTCCTGTCATCGTTGTGATTTGGGCTTCCTTGAGGGTCTCAGCCTTCTTGTAGGAAAGTCCTTATTTAATAGGAGCCACAGCATTTGGTATGTTTCTCTTATATTTTCTTCTTAAGGTAGAGGTCTGTGAGATAAACTGTAAGACTGTGCTGGGATGATGAGGGCAACGGTATTGATGCCATCTGTTTTTTTCTGTCTCAGAACTTGGTCCTGATGTCTGACCATGGAGATGTGAGCCTCCCGCCCGAAGACCGGGTGAGGGCTCTCTCCCAGCTGGGTAGTGCGGTAGAGGTGAATGAAGACATTCCACCCCGTCGGTACTTCCGCTCTGGAGTTGAGATTATCCGAATGGCATCCATTTACTCTGAGGAAGGCAACATTGAACATGCCTTCATCCTCTATAACAAGTATATCACGTAAGACACCTACAGTTTCCTTTTTCCTTTCTGGTGACTGGTGCCTCGCCTATTTGGCTCAGAATTGCTAAAACCACAGAACTTCACAATATCATCAACATTAATCATTTTTGCTGGCAACTCCTACATATTGGCTGTCCTTGCCGTTCAAAGACATGAGTGCTGAAGGTGTTATTTTCATGACTCAGTAATTTATGAGTAAGAGATTTAGTTCTTTGGCCTATGCCCACATAGCCCAGCTGTTAGACAAAAGAGTTGGTGGTTAAACTAGACATATTATGTACTGATGAATGCTTTTACTGTTCTCTTTCTACTAAAGCAGCCAATCATAGGATTATTGTTGGGGTCTAGCAGAGCCAAAATTCCTCACTTGTACTTATTTTGTAGCAAATTTAGTGATACAGGAAAAAATTTTTTCCTCTTAACCTTTATCATAATCATGCAAATCATCAAATAATTAGTAACTGCCTACAGTTTGTGTGGCTCATCATAATAAGACCTTTCCCTTAAGTTATTTATCATCTTAGGGTAGGCAGCGTAAGTAGAAAATTTCAGTACTATTAACAGCAGACAACTTCTAAAACTCCATTGACAATGATACGTAATTTAGAAAGGAAATAATGTTAAAGGTCTTATTGATCATTTCTAATCTTGTTCCTTCACAATACCAGGACTTTTAAAAAAATAATTACAATGTATTTGGTTCTTAGTAGCTCATAGTGTATTTCACCTGCATAATTTCATTTGATCTTCACAGTTCTGTGTGCATGGAATAGGGTACACTACCCTGCATTCTACATATGAGGAAACAAACTCAGTGTTTGGTGATACGCTTATGTTTGAAGTGACAAAACCTTGGTTTTCTGACTCCTAATTCAGGATTTGTTCTACAACATAGGTCCTGTTCTTCTTGTTTTCCATTTAGTAATGTTCTAGAGTCAGAGGTAGTCTTTTGAGATCATAGTCATGTGCCACACTGGCTATTTTTTGGTTATTTTACTACTGATTTTTGAGTAGGTTATATATATATAGTACACAATTCAGAGGCACAAAAGAATAACTGTAGTTAAAAAGTAAGTCTCGGCCAGGCACAGTGGCTCTCGCTTGTAATCCCAGCACTTTGGGAGGCCAAGGCAGGCGGATCACCTGAGGTCAGGAGTTCAAGACCAGCTTGGCCAACATGGCAAAACCCCGTCTCTACTAAAAATACAAAAATTTGTCGGGCATGGTGGCGTGTGCCTGTAATCCCAGCTACTTGGGAGGCTAAGGCAGGAGAATTGCTTGAAACCAGGAGGCAGAGGTTGTAGTGAGTCGAGATCGTGCCACTGCACTCCAGGACTCCAGACTAGGTGGCAAAGCGAGACTGTTTCAAAAAAAAAAAAAAGTCTCCCCACCCACTTCTCTTTTCCCCCCAAACCCTCAGTTCTCCTCCCCAGAGACAATCACTCTTAGTAGTTTCTTAGATATCTTCCAAGAGATGATATACACATACCAGTTTTATCACATTAAGTTTTTTATCACATACTCCTCTAAAGCAGGGCTTTTCAACTTTGCCCCTATTGACCTTTTGGACTGAATAATTCTTTGTGGTGGGAGCTGTCCTGTGTGTTACAGAATGTTTAGCAGCACCCCTGGTTTCTGCTCACCAGATGCCAGTATCCGCCCTCCCCACAGTGTGACAATCAAAAATGTCACCAAACATTATCTGATGTTCTCCCAGGGGCAGAATCACCTCTGAGAACCAGTGCTCCAAAGAAAAGTATGTGGAAGAGTGGACTGTCTAGAATTCGTATTGTAATTGCAGAGTGGAGAAATGGGACTGCTATTGTCCTTTTTATTTAGAAGTGTTGCCTGTGTTAAGAGGAGAAAACCTTAGACAAGTCAAATTTAACAGAGTTTAATCCAGTAGAAAAAGGTTCAGGGAACACTCAGGACCAAAACTGGTACAGAATGTTCCACCCTATAGTGGAGGTTGTGCAGGCTATATTTATAGTCAGAGAAAAGGAAATGAGATACAGAAATAGCCTGATTGGCTACAGTTATGTGTTTGCCTTATTTGGTCATGTTTTGGCAGGCTTTAGCCTCCAATTGGCTGGAGGTTTCAGCTGCTATGATTGGCTGAGACTCAGCTATTTATTATACTTGTAACCTAACTCTTATGTTAAGTTACAGTTTGTTTATACATTAAATTAGGTTACAGTTCACTATCTTTGGAGGCAGCTTTAACTTAACACCTGTTTCCTTAAAGATCTGTAGTTCTTTAATGCCATTATGCCATGTCATGTGGCCTCAGTATTGTTAAGGTTTCATAGAATTATAATTATATTACTACTTCTCTTTGCTGTTATGAGTTTTTCATTCCTAGCCACACTATTTATTTTCCTGCAGTTTTTTTGACTCTGTCTTCTTTATATACTCTACTGCTGGTAGAAAGAATATTCTTATGTATTTCCTATAAGCTTATAGATTGTTCTCTCAGAATGAAACCCAGGGGCACAATTCCTTTGGAGAAACACTAATTCAGAAAGTTCAGTAGAATCATGGAATCACTGCACCAGGTATTTTCTGAAGGGCCTTCAGAATCCTATTGCCCCACAATAGAAAGGGCTTTCAGGGCAAAACCATATTCATTCAACACATATGTATTGAGTATACCTGCTATCTACATGGCACTGCACTAGGTCCTGGACAGCAGTGAGTAAAATGGCCCTTGTCCTTATTGGTGTTCCTTTATAGGTATGGGAGAAGACAATAAACAGATAAGCAAATAAATACAGCTGACCCTTGAACAACACAGAGGTTAGCACCAATCCCCCATGCAATCAAAAATATACATATGGTCGGGCGCAGTGGCTCACACCTGTAGTCTCAGCACTTTGGGAGGCCGAAGTGGATGGATCACTTGAGGTCAGGAGTTCAAGACAAGCCCCGTCAACATGGTGAAACCCCATCTCTACTAAAAATACAAAAATTAGCCTGGTATGGTGGCAGGTGCCTGTAACCCCAGCTACTTGGGAGACTGAGGCAGGAGAATTGCTTGAACTCAGGAAGTGAAGGTTGCAGTGAGCCAAGATCACGCCACTGCACTCCAGCCTGGGGACAGAGCAAGATCATATAAAAAAAAAAAAAATATGTATATATATATATATATATATAAAATTTTTGACTCCCCAGAAACTTAACTACTAATAGCCTACTGTTGACTGGAAGCCTTATTGATAACATAGTCAGTTATCACATACTTTATATATTGTATGTATTATGTACTATATTCTTACAGAAAAGTAAGCTTGAGAAAAGAAAATGTTATTAAGAAAATCATAAAGAATAGAAAATATAGATACTATTTGTTAAGTGGAAGTGGATCATTATGAAGGTCTTCATCCTCGTCATCTTCATGTTGAATAGGCTGAGGAAGAGGAGGGGTTGGTCTTACTGTGTCAGGGGTGGCAGTGGCAGAAGTAAATCCGTGTATAAATGGACCCACACCATTGAAACCCATGTTGTCCAAAAGTCAGCTGTAGTTGAAATAAGGAAAATACTTAAGAGTACTGTGATAGAGAATAAGCAGGGGTTTATGACTAGAGTAGTCAGGGTAAGGTCTGTCTGAGAAGATAATATTTAAGCTGAGACTTGAGGGATGCAATAAAGTTGGTCATTCCAAGAGCACAGGGCAGAGCATTAAAACACAGGTAACTCTGTGTTTAGAAGTGCTTAGGTGGGAAAGACCTTAGCATGTTCTGGGGATTGAAGGATCATTGTGTTTGGAGTATAGCCAGAGAAAAGCAGGATGACTCCAGGTGAGGCTGGAGAGGCACATGGGGCTGGATCATGCAGGACTTCATGGGCCATGGTAAGGAGTCTGTTTTTTATCTTGAGAGTAACAGCAAGCCATTGAAAAGTTTTAAGTGGGATTCAGACCTAAATTTACTTACTGTTTTTTAAAAGAGATGAGGTCTCGGCCGGGCACAGTGGCTCACGCCTATGATCTCAGCACTTTGGGAGGCCACCCAGGAGTTCGAGGCCAGCCTGGCCAACATGGTGAAACCCCATCTCTACTAAAAATACAAAACTTAGCCAGGCATGGTGGCCCACGTCTATAATCCCAGCTACCCGAGAGGCTGAGGCAGGAGACTTGCATGAACCCGGGAGGCAGAGGTTTCAGTGAGCCGAGATCACGGCAGTGCACTCCGGCCTGGGTGATAGAGTGAGACTCGGTCTCAAAAAAAAAAAAAAAAAAAAAAAAAAAGAGATGTCACTAATGTTGCCCAGGCTGGTCTCGAACTCCTGGACGCAAGCGATCCTCCCATCTCAGCCTCCCAAAGTGCTGGGATTACGGTTGTGAGCCTCCATGCCCAATCAATATTTTAAAGTATAAATTTTGGCAGTTGTGTGGTAAATGGTGGAGCAAGTGTTAAGAGAAGGCAGGGAGACTAGTTAGGAAATTCTTGCAGGCTGGTGGCTTGAAGTAGTGTGGCAACATGGAAAGAGACAGATGGATTTGGTATTTTGGAGGTCAGGTCCATAGGACTTACTAATCGCTTAGGAAAAAAGATACCGCGGAGGTTGATGTCATGTTTCTGCCTTGAACAACTTAAACGATGGGGTAGTCCATGTATTGAGATCGGAAAAATGGTATCTAAAGAGGGCTGGGTAGCGGGGGGATTTAACCGTTCACGTTTGGGGTTTTTTTGACATGTTAAAATTTGAGATGCCTGTGAGATATCCAAGTAGAGATGTCAAGTGGGAGGTTGAATGTACCAATCTGAACTCGGAAGACTGAGGTCCGGGCTGGAAATACAGACAAGGGAGTCCTCAGCATACAGATGGTTCTGAAGTCATGAGAATGGCTGAGATTTTCTTTTTCTTTTTTTTTTCTCCTGTAGAAATTAATTTTATTCTTATTCAGACTATTTTCAAAGAAGTAGTGGTGCACTGTTTTTCTAAAAATATGCCTTTATAGATTTTTATATATGTATATAATAAAATCCGTACATGTATTTACATGATTGCAACGTACAAAATTACAGCACTGTGGTATGTACCCATCTACAGGTACATTCTTTCCACACATCCCTGCTGTGCTTTCCCCATGTGAAGAAGGGAGACTGAATCAGTTGTGAGCAGCCGAGGGCTGGCCCGGCCACGGAGCCTCCGCATAGGGGCTTGGGTGGAGGAGGTGAGGCGACTGCCGAGGCAGGAGCAGCAGCTGTTGCAGGGCTCTCCTGCAGGCCAGCAGGCAGCATCTGGAGGCTCCTGGCAGCCTCCCCCTCCCCTCCGCCCCGTGGTGCCCGTGCTGCCCTCAGGGTGGGGTGGCTGACCACAGACCCCTCTGGTGCCATTCTGTGACCTGGACTTGCTTGGCTGGGCCAAGAAGTTGTGTATGTGAGGGGTGGAGGAGGGAGCTGTGGGAGGAGTAGACCCCGTCCAGCCCCAGCCCTGGGCAGGGGAAAGGGCTGGATGGCTAAAGCCTGCAGATGACTGGTGAGAACACTCCGCTTGGCCCAGCACTGCTAAGGGTCAGAGACTAGAGGCTGGGAGGGAGAGCAGTGGCTGCCGGCTGGGGAACAGGGCCTTCTTCCTCCCTGGGGCTCAGAGGGTGGCCTCAACTGAGCTTGAATAAGCCTGGCTCTTAGGCCCTGCGGCCAGAGGCTTGGCCTCCTGCCAGCAGAGGTGCATGCACGCTGGGGAGGGGTTGCCATCTCCACTTCGACCCTTGGGCCAGGGGCTGGGGAAGAAATGGAGGCTTAGGCCTGGCCCGCTGCTCTGTAGGACTAGTTCCCCGGGGCTCAGGATTCCTGAGGCATGCAGAGAAGGGCCTGAGAATGCCTGAGATTTTCTAGTGAAGGGGCTCTTAATCCAGGGTCCAGGAACCTCACAGAGATTCATTGATCGAATTCAGGGGATCTGTGAACCGGAACAGGAAAAACTTTTCTTGTTTTTTCTAACCAGTGACTGAAATTTAGCATTTCCTTCCATTTTGAATGTAGGCCTCAAAGTACAGTAGTAGTAATAATATTGTAATTTTGTCACCAGTAGAAATCAAGATATTTTCATATTGCATTACAGTTGTTGCTGACATCTCAAATTAGCATCTAAACATCACTACTTCAGAATTACAGTACAGAATTATTAGACCCACAGCTAGATCCCATTATCAAATGCATTGATAAAGAACACATGAGGCCGGGAGCGGTGGCTCACGCCTGTAATCCCAGCACTTTGGGAGGCCGAGGCTGGTGGATCACGAGGTCAGGAGATCGAGACCATCCTGGCTAACACGGTGAAACCCCATCTCTACTAAAAATACAAAAAATTAGCCTGGCATGGTGGCAGATGCCTGTAGTCCCAGCTACTCGGGAGGCTGAGGCAGGAGAATGGTGTGAACCCGGGAGGCGGAGCTTGCAGTGAGCCGAGATCGCACCACTGCACTCCAGCCTGGGTGACAGAGCGAGACTCCGTCTCAAAAAAAAAAAAAAAGAACACATTAATACAGAAGAATATATCACAATTTTTAAAATTTTTGAAAACTTTTTCAATAAAATTGGGGTATTTTTGGTGATCCTTTGTACTTTAAGTTATACCTTAAAAAAATTATTCTGAGAAGGGTCCATAGGCTTCACCAGATGCCAGAAGGATCCATGGAACATAAAAGATCAAGTATCTTTGTTAATAAGACTAGGGAATGAAAAGAGAAGGAGCCTAGGACTGAGCCCTGAGGTTAGTTAATGGAGGGAGAGTCAACAGGGGAGACTTTCTTTGAAGGAAGGTTCAAGAGGCAGGAGGAAATCCAAGAGAGATTGGTGTGGTGTCATGGGAGCCAAAAGAAGTTAGTGTTTGAAAAAGGAGAGTAGCCATCTATGTCAGATGGGTGAAGACAGAAGATTGGCCTTTGGGTTTGGTAAGATGATGTTGTGGGTGATCTTGGTAAGCTATTTCGCTAGAAGGATTACAGAGACCCTAATTAGAATGGGTAGAAAGGTGAATGGACAGTAAGAAAGTGGAGGCAAAGGGTATAGACCTAAAGGTGGCAAATTTTTTTCTATAAGGGACCAGAGAGTAAAAATTTTTGGCTTTGTTTGCTCTCTCTGTGACTACGTCTGCTTTATAGTGTGAAAGTAGCCATAGACAACATATAAATGAATGGATGTGACTGGTTCCAATGACACTTTGTTTACAAGAACAGATGGCTAGCTGGATTTGGCACAACAGCTGTAGTTTGCCAACCCCGGTATAGGCAACTCTTTGGAGAAGTTTAGATGGGAAGGGAAGTAGAAAAATGGGGAAGTAGTTGAAGGGGGACAAGGAGCATGTGAACATGTGTATGTATTTTAAGTTGGGAGATTTTAGAGCATGTTTTTGCTGATGGAAAAGGATCCTATGGAGGAGGAGAGGCTAATGGTCCAGAAGAGAGCTTAGCTGTACTAATAAACTCCTCAGAAGGCAAGAGGGGATAGGATTAAGAGTACATGGATGCCTAAGGAATTGTTTTTTATGTCACTTAGTGTTATTTTGAGTGACATATTAGTGTTAACAGCAAGACTGATATGGGGAGTTTGTCCCTGTCACTTATAGGACCATTTAAAATGATGAACTACTAGGAGAGTTGGTGCGGATGAGATTTAGCAGCTCATTTACTTGATTTGTGGGATTTAGAGTTTAATTTGGAATTTTGTTGTATTGGCTTTACCTGAAGTAATGTAGCTACCTTCACTTTTCTTGGAGATACCTTTAAAATCCTGATTCTGATTCTGATTCTGTGAACAGAAAATCACAGCAATTGCAAAGAAATTCTAGCTCAGTGATTCTCAGTCTGTTTTCTGTTGTATTTTACTTAGTACATTCCTGTCAATAACAGTGGCTCAGGTTTGGCAGTTACTACAACCGAGGAGAAAAGAGAGCGGAGTATACATCTGCCTCACCACTCCTCTGCCTCCCCTACTACTGAGAATTATTGTTCTAGACCTTTTGTGGATACTTTCTTTACTTCAGGATTTTAAAAGGCACGTTTGTTCCTTTTCCTGGAGCAGTTCAGGCATCTTAATGATCTCAGGCATATTTCCCCCCCAGTAGCTTCCCTAATGTAGGAATGCTTTGCCTTTTGCAGACCCCAGTATAGAAGAAAGAGTTCAGCATATTAAATCCGTACATATTTTCATGATGAGCGCAGACAATAAACCAGGCAGTGGATTCTTTCACAGCTTTTTATGGTCATCAACTAGGCTGCCCAGAAGGGAGTGAGAGTATTCAGGCAATTCCTGTCTGCTATGTGAGCCTCCTGGAACACCAACCCTCTTTCTGAAAATGAACTGTCACCTGTGTTGAAAATGTTTGCTGGGATTGGGGTTTATAGACTGAAGAAGGTTCCATTTGTGATCATGCTTACCGTGCTGAGTAACTTTAAGACTGGAAGAATCGAGATGAGGATCCTTAATGCACCCATGTTAAAGAACCTTTGCTTGACTTTTTGAATTAGTTGTTTTCATACAAAATTAACACTTATTCATGATTTTAAAAATTTTTCAAACACTACAAGGGAGATATTAAAGTGAAAAGAGAAGTCTCATCTATCAGAGGTGGCCACTATTGTATTTCTGGCATGGATGAGATGTGATTAAGCTCATAGGGGCCCCCACGTGTCCTTTTCCTTAAAGCATCAATGGGATCATACCATGTATTCTGTTCTGCGACTTGCTTTCTTCACAGTAGTGTCTTTCCATATCAGGACATACTGAGCCATCTCATTCTGCCTCAGGGCTATTCCATCTGCCTGGAACACGAATCTGGAACAGTCCCAGATTCATGGCTCACTCTTGTCTAGTCCTTACTCAAATGCCTCCTTCTTAATGATGACTTCCTTAGCTGCTGTATCTAAAATTTCAACCATTCCCCTATCACTTTCTATCCCCCTTCCCTATTAATGACTTTCCTAGCATACTTCTGTTTATTGTCTGTTCCTCCACTGTAATGTGCACTCTATGGTGGGGAGGAATATTTGACTGTGTTGTTCACTGCCATATCCCCAACCTTTAGAATAATTCTGGACCCCATAGTAGATGCTCAGTAAATATTCACTGAATGAATGGGTGAATGATTACATTGTCTTCACATTTGGATGCACATTATTTTTTAAACAATCCCCTATTGATGGACATTTAGGTTTTTTTTTTTTTTTTTAGTTTTTTCTACTTTTTTAAACAATGCTGTATTGAATATTTTTATACATATATCTTTGTACTGTTTTATAATGATCTCTAGGATAAATTCCTAGAGATAGAATTGTGAGTTTAAAGGATATACACGTTTTAAGTTGGTTGCGGTGGCTCACGCCTGTAATCCCAGCATTTCGGGAGGCTGACGCGGGCAGATCACCTGAGGTCAGGAGTTGGAGACCAGCCTGGTCAACATGGCGAAACCCCATCTCTACTAAAAATACACAAATTAGCTGGGCGTGGTATCAGGTGCCTCTAATCCCAGCTACTCGGGAGGCTGAGGCAGGAGAATCATTTGAACCTGGGAGGTAGAGGTTGCAGTGAGCTGAGATTGCCCCACTGCACTCCAACCAGGGCAGCAGAGCAAGACTCTGTTTCAAAAAAAAAAAAAAAAAATCAAAAAATAAATAAAATAGTACAAATTAAAAATAAAGGATATACACATTTTAAATTTTGAATAATTAGCTTCCATTTTCCCTCCCTTAAGATAAAAGGTTATATTAATTTACAGTCTTGCTAACACTGTATGGGGATCCCATTTCTCTATACCAGGTATGATCAACCTTTAAGCCCCATTGCTCTATACCAGGTATAATTAACCTTTACGCCTTTGCCAATCCGATGGATGAAAATGGTATCTCATCCTAATTTGTATTTCTTTAATTATAAGTGGATTCAGCATTATTTCATATATCCACCTTTTGTATTTACTTTTCTGCTTATGTCTTCTTCTTTTTTTGAGACGAAGTCTCACTCTGTCACCCAGGCTGGAGTGCAGTGGCGCAATCTCGGCTCACTGCAAGCTCCACCTCCCGGGTTCACGCCATTCTCCTGCCTCAGCCTCTCCGAGTAGCTGGGACTACAGGTGCCCGCCACCACGCCCGGCTAATTTTTTTTTGTATTTTTAGCAGAGACGGGGTTTCAC
Source organism: Symphalangus syndactylus (assembly GCF_028878055.3). Lineage (NCBI taxonomy): Eukaryota > Metazoa > Chordata > Mammalia > Primates > Hylobatidae > Symphalangus > Symphalangus syndactylus. The sequence goes on from NC_072436.2 coordinate 25,151,181, forward strand.
CATGGTCTCGATCTCCTGACCTCGTGATCTGCCCACCTCGGCCTCCCAAAGTGCTGGGATTACAAGCGTGAGCCACCGCTCCCGGCCTATGTCTTCTTTTTTCATTGTTTATTAGGTCATTTTGCTTGTGTTTTTGCAATCATATCTTTGTTGGCTTTGGTACTTTTCCTCTCTCCAGACTTCGACCAGATATAACCCCAGAGAACAGTATACATCTGGGCCACCGCTTTCTATCCCTAGAAAGTTTCTAGGGATAGAACTTTGAACCATGTAATGGAATCTAGTTTATAGGTAAAGAAAAAACTCCCAGACTTGTACATGATGCTGGTGTTAGCATCTTCATCTCTTATTCTTGCTCACATTTTTTGTTTATTAGTTAAAAAAAATCATAGAAACCCATAGCAAATATTGACTATGTGCTAGATACTGTGTTTAGCATTTTATTGTCTCTTTAAGTGTCACAGCAAGCCTGTCAGGGAGTACTAATTTGTCTCCATCTATACAATTTTATAGACAGGATATCAGCCATGTCCAACCCTTTGAATGCAAGGACTTTTTTGCTTATCTATGATGGCAGATATCACCTTTTTTAAAGCTCATTAGCTAGTTAGTATTAGTGTATTTTATGTATGGCCTAAGACAGTTCTTCTTCCAGTGTGGCCCAGGGAAGCTAAAAGGTTGGACACCCCTGCAAAAAACTGAGGGATGGTGAGATTAAGTGACTTGTCCAAGGTCACACAGCTAGTAAATGGCAAAACCAGGATTTGAGCCCAGGCATAGTGGCTCCAGAGCCAGCCCTAATAACCACTAAGTTCTTTTACCTCCAGTATGAGTAATGGGGTATGTTGCCCATTGTCTGTTTCAGGAGACCTTTTTGCCCATCTATCCCCATTCAGAAAACTGGCTACAGTTGTTGAAGCAAGGGAAAGCTACTCATGTACAGGTCTGGGAGGTTTTTTTTGTTTGTTTTTTGTTGTTTTTTTTTTTTTTTACTTATACACTAGATTCCATTACATGGTTCAAAGTCAAAGTAATATAAAGAGGTATTTGGTGAAAAGTTTCACGCCTATTCTTATCTATTCTATTACCCCGCCCTCATTTCTGTGTATACTTCGTGTTGCTTTGTATACTTACAAAGCAAAGTAAATAAATACGGCAGGTTAAATACAGCAGGTTGTCAAATAATGTCGTTTTGTCCAATGTCGTTTTGTTTTAATGTTGATGAGAAAAGAAAAATCCATTTCTGCCTGGGGCCACTGTCTGTGTGGAGTCTGCACATTCTCCCCGTGTCTGTGTGGGTTTTCTCCGGGTATTCAAGTTTCTTCCCACACCCCAAAGGTCTGCACATTAGGTGAACTGGCATGTCTGAATTGTCCCCAGTCTGAGTGAGTGCAAGTGTATGTGTGAGTGTGCCCTGTGATGGGATGGCATCCTCACCAGGGTTGGTTCCCGCCTTGGCCTTGAGCTGCTGGGATGGACTCTGGCCACCTGGGACTGAATAAGCAGGTAAATCATTTACTTACTTGTTTTTATAAGTCTTTCTTAAATGTATGTATAGCTCCTATTTATTTCAGTGTTTAATATTAGAAGTGTTTTGGTCTGTATTTAGAAATCTGGTGTTTTTGTGACCAGGATAGGTCAAAGGAACTTAACTCTTGTTTATGTCAATTAGTGCATGGTAAAGTTGGTTTTGTTGTATGTCATTGTGCTTAAAGTCACAGTTTCCAAGAACCTATCAACATTAAGGACTTACTGTGTATACGTACATACTTGTACATATATGTAATGTTTATTCATCAAATATTTATTGAGTGCCTCTTTATACAAGGCACTGTGCTGGTTTCCAAGGAATATACAAAGAAGCATGAAACACAGAAATCTCTGGCCTCAGGAAGCTCACAGTCTAGTTCTATAATAAGAGCATAAGTGAAAATAAAACATGGTGTTTATATGACATCATAGTACTTTCTTAGCTGATTCAGGCCTCAATACAAAGCACATTCAGCCTGCTAAAGGTAGTAAATATTAATATGTATCTTGGCTTTTGGGGCCAAGGTGAGAGTTCTACTGAATTATCTATCAGTCTCTAAAATATAAGAAATATATCTTATTTGTCTTAATAGATTCTTCAGGACTTTATGGTTTGAACAAATGAATCTGTATGTCTTTTAAATATAGACTTCAAGGCAACTGTTTTATATCTTTCTTTTTTTTTTTTTTTTTCCAAATAGAGACAGGATCTCCCTCTGTCACCCAGGCTGGAGTGCAGTGGTGTGATCAAAGCTCACTGTAACCTCAGACTTCTGGGATCGAGAGATCCTCCTGCCTCAGCCTCCCAAGCAGCTGGGACTACAGGTGCATACCACCACACCCAGCTAATTTTTGTGTTTTTTATGTTTTGTTATATATATTTATATATATGTATATATATATAAATTTAAAAATATAAATAGAGACAAGGTCTCACCCTGTTACCCAGGCTGGTCTTGAACTCCTGGGCTCAAGCAATCTTCATGCCTCGGTCTCCCAAAGTGCTGGGATTACAGGCATGAGCCACCACACCCAGCCTCTTTTATATCTTCTTCATGAACCCAAAAGGAAGCTTTTTAAAGAACCATTTTTATTTTAGAGTCCATCGCTGCCTTGAGGAGCCTTATCAAGTTGGATCAAAATGAAACTTTTTGCCTAATATAGAACTGAAGGATGAGGACTTATCTTTAGAAAGTTTGTTTTGGTGGGGATCATCTTTTTTCTTTATTGAGGATTCTTCTTCCAATTACTTCTGCCCCATGGGCAGTAAGTAGAAAAGAGTTTATCCCAACTACAATATAATATTTTAGAGCTGTCAGCAAGCTACCTTCAATTTTTTTTTTAATCTCAGTTTCTGTCTATTACAACTTAATTCTGTTAAAAGACATCTTTGTTCAGAATCCCTCCAGTAGTTCTAGACATTCCAGAAACCATATGGAAGAAGTATGGTGTAGTAGTTAAAAGAATAGGCTCTGGAGCCAGCCTGCTCATACTGAAATTCTGAATCTGCCAATTTCTTTCTGTGACAAGTTACTGGGTTTTTATTTATTTTCACTGCCCCTAAGTAGATGTCTTAAAGGTTAGAGATTTGTGAATTGATTCAGTTTATTCTCCCCACTGAGCTTTAGAGCCATGGATGAGAACCAAAAGATGAAATCTAGCATCTTATATTTATCTAAGCACTTTTCATCAAAGACAATGCATACTAACATGTAATATGCACATACTACATGCATAGAACACATGCACTAAGTATTTCCATGCATTTTTGTATGATGCAAACTAATATTCTTCTTTGAAGGAACACAAATCCCAAAGGAAAGAAAGCCAAAGTTAAAGGTTACGTAAAAGCTGGAAGTAGTAAGGAAACATGGTTTTCTCTTACTTCTGCCCATGGCTTTGTGACAGAAGCCCTTTCCTTTGAAAGCCTGTCATGTCACAACAAGAAAAAGATCTCTTTCTTTGGAGGTACATTTTTGGGCACAAGAAAGGCTTTTTAAAATTTTTTTGGCCATCCTTTTCATTGTAGGAGTCTGGTGCTTGCTGCCTAGTTTGGGAGTAGAGGAAAAGACTCTGGCTCTTTAGGGGGATAGAGATGGGAAAGGAGCATGGCCCAGCTAGGTGTACTAGCTCTCCCTCCGCTGCACTTCTGGAACCTTTCATGTAAGGGCTTCCGGATAAGGGAGTTGCATAGCTTTAGGGTCTTATGGACATTTGGACCATTTGCTTCATAATCATTTTGAACTGTTTCCTTAGGCTCTTTATTGAGAAACTACCAAAGCATCGAGATTACAAATCTGCTGTCATTCCTGAAAAGAAAGATACAGTAAAGGTGGGTCTTCACTTTCATTGTTGCCCATCTAAAAGCTTCAGAGCAGCACAGACTGACTTCAAGATAAAAGTAGTAGTCTCTGCATCTAAGTACCAGATCCTGCAATAGGAGATAAGGCCATTTCACCAGAACAGTTCTGAAGTAGCAGGTATGGTACAGTAGGGGGTATTTTAAATCATTTTGGGAAATGTTGCAGTCACCACCTTGACTTAAGTCTTCTTTTGGATTCTCTAATTTTCTGGCATTGTTCTAATTCTGTTTTCTGTTTTGTGTCTCAGAAATTAAAGGAGATTGCATTTCCCAAAGCAGAAGAGCTGAAGGCAGAGCTGTTAAAACGATATACCAAAGAATATACAGAATATAATGAAGAAAAGGTCAGTATATAACAGCCAAGAAGAAAATTATTTTGCTTTTTTAGGCTGTGCCCTGGGATTTGTAATATGACATTTCAATATATCCTGTGCTTTTAATGTGCTGTTTCACCTTTTTTGGGCAAAGACCAGAAACTCAAAAAAGTAGAACACCAGTGGTTAGGCTCAGGGTTGTAACACAGATATAGCCTATTTGTCAAAGAGAGTGACTTGAGGGACAGAAAATCTGTTGCCTACCTGCTATGTCTAGAGTGAGAATTTTAAGAACAATGAACATTCTCTCCAAAACATAGGTTTTTAGATCAGAGAATTTGAGGGTTTGATTCACATTTGGTTATACCTGAAGCTATTTATAAGAGTTGACTTTTCAAGCTATTTTTTTTTTTTTTTTTTTTTTTGATACAGTCTCACTCTGTCGCCTAGGCTGGAATGCAGTGGCACGATCTCAGCTCACTGCAACCTCTGCCTCCCCAACTCAAGTGATTCTCCTACCTCAGTCTCCCAGGTGACTGGGACTACAGGCATCCGCCACCATACCCGGCTAATTTTTGTATTTTTAGTAGAGATGGGGTATCACCATGTTGGCCAAGCTGGTCTGAAACTCCTGACCTCAAGTGATCTGCCTGCCTCAGCCTTCCAAAGTGCTGGGATTACAGGCGTGAGCTCCTGCACCCAGCCATTTCAAGCTATTTTCAAATGATTCTTTTTAGGAATAGTCAGTTAAAACATGTGGAGAAACTCCCAGGGCGCTATCAGTGGCCAGCTGTGAATACATACTGCAGCCACTCACAGGCTGTTGTGTAGCTGTCTGCTGGTCTCTATTCTGGACTCTGATGTTGAAAATCAGCAGAGGGATGAACAGCTATGAGGTATATACTTCTAAAGCACCAAGTGAGTGTAAGCTTTAAGGAGGAGGTTATTACTTAGCATTTCTTTCTTTTTTTTTTTTAATCCAAATGCCACTCAAGTATTTCTTATTAGCTTAAAATGTCACTCTGTGTTGAACAAATACATAAAAACCATAAAAATTTCAGAGGCTTCATTTTGGGTTAAAATTCAGAAGGCCAGACCTGGTGGCTCATGCCTGTAATCCTAGCACTTTGGGAGGCTGAGGTGGGTGGTCGCTTGAGCCCAGGAGTTTGAGACCAGCCTTGGCAACATGGTGAAACCCCATCTCTACAAAAAATACAAAAATTAGCTGGGTCTCTACAAAAAATACAAAAATTAGTGTGGTGGCACGCACTTCTGGTTTCAGCTACTTGGGAGGCTGAGATGGGTGGATCACCTGAGCCCAGGGAGATTGAGGCTGCAGTGAACCATGATTGGCCACTACAGTCCAGCCTAGGTGACAGAGTAAGACTCTCTAAGAAAAAAAAAAAAATTCAGTAGAGACCCCCAAGATAGCAGGTGTAAGTTTGGATCTGGTTCTATTTTATAGCCTTACTTGAAATATAGAATATATACATGACACAGAAGAATAAAACTCTCTGTGATACAGGTTAGGAGAACACAGACAATAAGTTGCATCAAGATTTCAGGCCAGATGTTGTGGCTCACGCCTGGAATCCCAGCACTTCGGGAGGCCGAGGTGGGCAGATTGTTTGAGCCCAGGAGTTCAAGACTAGCCTGGGCAGCATGGCGAAACCCTTTCTCTACAAAAAATACAAAAATTAGCCAGGTGTGGTGGTACACACCTGTGGTCCCACCTACTCAGGAGGCTAAGGTGGGAGGATTGCTTGAGTCTGGGAGATCAAGGCTGCAGTGAGCTGTGATCATGCCATTGCACTTCAGCCTGGGAAACAGAATGAGACCCTGTCTCAAAAAAAAAAAAAAAAAAAAAAGATTTCAGTGAAGAGGAAAGTGCATTAGGTAGAGTCATTGTCGGGAGGGTGTTGAGAGGATTGGGATTTTAATTGTCCTTGGAGATAGGTATACTGTGGCCAGATAGAAAGGGGTGGTGACTACACTCCGTGGGTATAAAGATACTGAGGAAAGCGTGAATTCTGTGTTAGGTAATCAGGCCAGAGCGGAAGTACATTTTGGAAATCTCCATGCTAAAAAGCCTCGTTCTCCTGAAGTGCGAAGTCACTGAGGTGTGAAGTGTTAGCCCAAATTTTCTCTCTTTGTAGAAGAAGGAAGCAGAGGAATTGGCCCGGAACATGGCCATCCAGCAAGAGCTGGAAAAGGAAAAACAGAGGGTAGCACAACAGAAGCAGCAGCAATTGGAACAGGAACAGTTCCATGCCTTCGAGGAGATGATCCGGAACCAGGAGCTAGAAAAAGAGCGACTGAAAATTGTACAGGAGTTTGGGAAGGTGGACCCTGGCCTAGGTGGCCCGCTAGTGCCTGACTTGGAGAAGCCCTCCTTAGATGTGTTCCCCACCTCACCAGTCTCATCCATACAGCCTTCAGACTGTCACACAACTGTAAGGCCAGCTAAGCCACCTGTAGTGGACAGGTCCTTGAAACCTGGAGCACTGAGCAACTCAGAAAGTAGTAAGTGCATTTGCTGATGTCCTCTTCCTTTTCAGTTGCAGCCAAACAGTATCATTCTGACGGGGTCAACCTAAGATTACCTCCCTGATCCCACTCATTAAGCTTTGGTCACAGAAACCCATCTGATAAGTGTTGCTGTACTGTGTCCTAATACACTGGCTATGTTATAAAAGTGGCCTTTGCTGAAACCTAGTGTGGTCGATTTTCTGAAGAGCTAATATTATTCTTGAAAGTCAGACTGTCAACTTTTTAGTGAAAGGAAAAGAATGTGCCAAACCGAATTCATAATCCTCAGATAACATCATCAGACGCTGTGTGACTCTGTGTCCCCTGCTCTGACTTTGTTACCTCTCTAGCAATTCAGATCTTGCTGTTGAATACACAAAAGCAGAACATCTTTCCCCTCCCACTTTTTTTTTTAAATATGAAAATATAGCTGTGAGAGACACTTCCTAACTTTAGCTTGCTGGCTGTCTCACAGAGTTTCTCTATGGTGTTCAGAAACTGGGTCCATTCTTGGCATTTTTTATGAGCTGCTTTGTTCATGCCTTTTTTGGGGGACTACATTGTATTTTTTATTTTGTTGTGGTTTGGCATTTTAACTTCTTCCAAAAGACTAAGTTCAGAAGTAAATAACTGCCCAGATTTTTTTCCATTCTCAAGAATATATACTAGTGTATTTCTTTTAAAAGTCATACTCTCTGATATTCTTATCTGAGATAAAAGAGAGATTTAAAATTAAAAGTTCAGATGAATGGGCAGTGTCTTAGTCCATTTTGTGCTGCTATAACAGAATACCTGAGGCTGGGTAATTTATAATCAACATAAATTTATTTGGTTCACAGTTCTGGAGAGTGGGAAGTCCAAGATCCAGGGGCCTGGCAAAGGCCTTCTTGCTGCGTCATCCCATGTCAGAAGGGTGGAAGGGCAAACAAAGATCCCTCATAGCCTCATCACCTCTTAAAGATCCTACCTTTCAATAATTTTGCATTAGGAATTAAGTTTCCAAAACATGAACTTTGGGAGACACAGCAAGGAGGTTATTTTTTGAATTCTTTGTATTAGATTCTGACAGAAAATTCCCAAATGTTTCAAGAACTTATGTCTTTTTCCCCCCCTAAATTTTATTTTTTACTTTAATTTTTTAAGTTTTTGTGGGTACATAGTAGGTGTATATATTTATGGGGTACATGAGATGTTTTGATACAGGCATGCAATATGAAATAAGCACATCATGCAGAATGGGGTATCCATCCCCTCAATTATTTGTCCTTTGAGTTACAAACAATCCAATTACATTCTTAAGGTTATTTTTAAGAAAACTTTTCTTAAGGTAGTAGTTTGCCCTTTTCTTAACTTGAATAATTAAAGCCTACTATTTTCTCTTCTTGAAGTAATGTGCTCCTTACAGCTGTGGCCCAAGATTGGAGAAGACACTTTACAACCCTTTTTTTGGTGCCATTAGAATGAGATCCCTACTCACTGCCTGAAGTTGGGGGAATCCCAGTGGCTTAATGTTGCTCTCCCATGGCTGCCGGCTGTGAGGTCTGCTTGAGGAGGCAGGGCTCAGTGGTCTCAGACTTTTCTCCTTTCTCCATTACAGTTCCCACAATCGATGGATTGCGCCATGTGGTGGTGCCTGGGCGGCTGTGCCCACAGTTTCTCCAGTTAGCCAGTGCCAACACTGCCCGGGGAGTGGAGACATGTGGAATTCTCTGTGGAAAACTGGTAAAAAAAAAAAAAAAAAAAAAAAAAACCTGAACCGAAACTATTTCTTCCCCTCTTGGCATCCTGTGACTGTCGGAGAAAATATCCAGGGTCAGTTACCCTTTGTACCAAGGAACCGTGGACTGCATAATTTCGTGTCACTTTGAATTTGGTGACCCTGTATTGATTGATTGAATTGAAGTGATTATTTTAATGCTAGTAGTAAGAAATACCTAATTTTAAACTTGGTAGGAAGATCCAGTCATTATCTACATATCAATTTTTTTAGTACCTACTTTATGGTAGGACCTGGGAATATAAAATATGTAAAGCACATAGTACGTGTCCACGAAAAGTGCCCAGTCACTTTGGAGAGAAGGCAGACATGCACTAAAGTCTAACCAGCAGGCTGAAAAATATGTACAGTGTAAGTATTGGGAGTTTTGAGGAAGGAAAGGTCACTGAATGGAGGCACTTAAAGAACCCATTACTGCTGAATAATAAATAAATGAAGCAGAGTAAATGTAAGCTGAGGCTTACGGGATGAGAAGGACTTAAGGAAACAGTGACAGGAAAGCAACTTTAGACCTGAGCAAGGGGAGAGAAATGGTGCTCTACCCAGAGCTTCTCAGCAGAGCAGTTCGGCACAGCAGGAAATTCCCTCAGGGCTGTGGTGTTTGCCCAGGCTGCAGAGTTCTGGGGTTGGTCTCTGCATCTGTCACTGTACAGAGTACCCCAGGCAATGTGCATCAGCAGCCAAGGTTGTGAACCACTGAGTGGCAGGACTCCTGCTGTGTGGGAAGGGCTTTCACTTGTATAGATGCTTACCTTTCCACTGTCGGGATGAAGTGGAGCAGGGTTGCATGAGCACCAGGGAATTGTGACCAGCTGTTCTCTCCTTTGGCAGATGAGGAATGAATTTACCATTACCCATGTTCTCATCCCCAAGCAAAGTGCTGGGTCTGATTACTGCAACACAGAGAACGAAGAAGAACTTTTCCTCATACAAGATCAGCAGGGCCTCATCACCCTGGGCTGGATTCATGTAAGCAATTCTGAGCTGTCTGAGAGTTAGTCTCTGCCTCTCCTATGGTGGTATAAATACACTGAGTGTTTCTTTGAACAAAGTCAATTATATCCAGATTATTTATTGTTTTTCTCTCTTTCGGTTGCAGTCCTTAGCATACTTGACTATTGCACTTTCGTATTGTTTTCTGGGAACACTTAGGGCTTTTAAATTTTTTTAACTTTTTATTTATTTTTTAGTAAAAATAAACTGTTGTCCCTAAAGTTCCAGTTTCCCTCTGAGTGTGACTGGTGATGGGATGCTGGCCTAGAATATATGTGGACATTGACCTTAGAGACTATGCCTACTGTATACAGATGATGTTCCTTAAAGTTGTATACCTCAAAATATTTTAAATGAGCCAAGTAGGTTAATTCAGATGCTTGCATTTGGTCTTCCTTAAAGCACCTTTATATAAACAAGAAGGGCTATAAATACACATTATTTTCAAGTGTCTGCATATCTTGTGCAGCCTTCTGGTAATGTTCAGGTAAAATATAAGGCCTTCCCTAAAGATTATTTTTAAATTTTTCTTTCTATTCCTTTTCAACCCCTCACTCCCATAGCCCAAGCTGCATTTTATGCTGTATGACAGAGTTACAAATAAATTGGTTTATTCTTGGATTACACATACTTGTATGCCAGAATTTGGGAAAGACTGACCTGTGAGGCAGTCTCACGTGCCTTCCGTCCTTTCTTCTGTTCAGTTACGTTCATGTTGATGATTTGCCTATTATTGTGTATCCCCACCCCACCCCCATTGTAGTAGATGGGGGAAAGAAAACTTGTTCCTTATCTGCCAGGGCATACAAATTTGAGTAAGGTATGATTTTAGCCTCATGAAGGAGATTAAATAAATAGACAATTAATAACTTCACCTGGGGCAGAATGTGCTAAAGGCCTCAAGAGGTGCCAGCAAGACACTGTGGAATTCAGAGGAAGGAGGGACCATGCTTGATAGGGTTTAGTAGAATGTTGGCAAGCTGGGCCAAGGGCAAGTTCCTTAAGGAGCGGACAGGTGGAGAAGAGGCAGACTCTGTTCTTGGAGCACTGGGGGGACTAGTTCGCTGAGATTTATGGTTCATATCAGGAAACAGTGGTAGACATTTTTTTTTTTTTTTTTTTTTGAGACAGAGTTTCACTCTTGTCACCCAGACTGGAGCGCAATGGCAAGATCTTGGCTCACTGCAACCTCCGCCTCCCGGATTCAAGCGATTCTCCTACCTCAGCCTCCCAAGTAGCTGGGACTACAAGCGCCCGCCACCATGCCCAGCTAATTTTTGTATTTTTGGTAGAGATGGGATTTCACCATGTTGGCCAGACTGATCTCGAACTACTGATCTCAGGTGATCCACCCACCTCAGCCTCCCAAAGTGCTGGGATTACAGGCATGAGCCGCCACGCCCGGCTAGATATGTTTTAATGTAGCACATTGGAGCCGGGTTCTGGAGGGTCTGGGGTGGACAGGCAGAATTGTTCCGCTTTTTAGTAAGTGGAGAATTCCTAAAGGTTTTTGAGCAGAGCAATGATATGATAAAAGCCATACTTTAGAAAATTTAACATAAACACAGTTTTAAGGTAGGTTGTGGCAAGGAGATGATTTAAGAGGTTAGTGTGCTGATAAAGCCTAATAATGATAAGAGCTAGGGTGATGCCAGTGTGTTTGGGAAGGAGGAGATGAATGTAGGATTTCAGAGGATTTGGGAAATGAGTAATAGAGGATGATGACTCAGAGTCAGTGGTGACTCAGAGATTTGGGGTCTTACAGTGATACCTCATAAGCAAAAGTAGGGGATCCAGGAGAAGGATTTGGTTTGAAAGTGGGGTTCAGTTCTGAGCATGTTGAATTTCAGGTATTGATGAGATATTAAATCACTGGAGGTAGTTATCAGCCAGTTGGCAATGTAGGGCTAGAACTTGGGAGCAAAGTCAAAGCAGGAGAGAGGGCTCTGGGAATCCACTATGTAGTGCTGATCTTGGAAGCCCTGGAAGTAGGAGAAGAGTCTAGAGCAAGAAAAGGTTCACTGGCAACTTGGGGGACAGGCTACCTAAGGTAACATAGAATGTAGTTAGCAATGAAGCAAAGAGATGTATGAAAAAGGTGAGGGTAGTGTTAAGGCACAGAAGCCATAGGAGGAGGAAGGCTGTTTTGTTTTTATTTTGTTTTGTTTTTGAGATGGAGTCTCACACTGTTGCCTAGATTGGGGTGCAATGGCGCAATCTTGGCTCTGCAACCTCTGCCTCCCACAGGTTCAAGTGATTCTCCTGCCTCAGCCTCCTGAGTAGCTGTGATTACAGGCACCCACCAGCATGCCTGGCTAATTGTGTGTGTGTGTGTGTGTGTGTGTGTGTATTTTTAGTAGAAGAGACTGGGTTTCACTATGTTGGCCAGGCTGGTCTCGAAATCCTGACCTTGTGATCCTCGTGATTACAGGCATGAGCCACTGCGCCCGGCCAAGGAAGGCTTTAAGAAAAAATTTCCGGATGTTAACCATGTCACATCCTATGGAGAGCTCCAGAATGGTGAAGACTCAGATCGACCTGGATTTGATGAAATTATTGAGGATCTCGATTTAGTGCGTTTTAGACATTAATGGGAGTAGACTGTAAGAGTTTAAGAAGTCATAGGGATTAAGCTTGTGGAGATAATGAAGTATACACTACCATTTTGAGCAACCTAGCTCTAGAGGAAAGGAGAAAGATGGGATGGTAGTTTAAGGAGAAGTTGGGTTGAGAGAATGTTTGGTTGATTGTTCAAAGTGAAAGGCTTGAACGTGTTTTGTTTTGATGAAATATAACACATATATAAGAAAGCACACAGAAACTAAATATATACTTTAGGCCGGTGCGGTAGCTCATGCCTGTAATCCCAGCAGTTTGGGAGGCCAAGGCAGGCAGATCAAGGTCAGGAGTGCAAGACCAGCCTGGCCAACATAGTGAAACCCTGTCTCTACTAAAAACACAAAGATTAGCTGGACATGGTGGTTTGATGATTTGCCTATTATTGTGTATCCCCACCCCACCCCCATTGTAGTAGATGGTGGTGCATGCCTGTAGTCTCAGCTACTCGAGAGGCTGAGGCAGGAGAATTGCTTGAACCCCGGAGGCAGAGGTTGTGGTGAGCCAAGATTACGCTATTGCACTCCAGCCTGGGCAACAGAGCGAGACTTGGTCTTGGGAAAAAAAGAAACTAAATGTACAGTTTAACAAATCATTAAGCAAATATCTATGTACATACACTACCTAGGTCAGGAAACAGAATACTGTCAGGAGCATGCATGCCCTAAGGGAGGGAAGTCCTCCCTCCCTTGGTTCATTTATAATTTCACCACTTCAATGTGTGTCTCTAAACACTATAGTTTACTTTTGCCTGGCTTTTACCTTTTTGTAAATGGAGTTATACCATATGTATATTTGTGTCTTCTTTTGCTCAACATTTTGAAGGTTTATTCACATTCTTGTGTATAGTTTTCTGAACATGTTCTTATGCCCAATGAGCCAACAATGGAGATGTAAAAGGGCAGGAGAGACAAGGTAGTGTAGTGATAAGGAAGGATCGAATCAGAAGTACAAAGAGGGATTCATCTTCACAGGGGGAAAAACATCCATTCCTCCAAGACAAGATTGAATGAACGGAAATGAAGATACAGAGAGATTTTTGAAATGATGTCTGGAGGAGTTGAGGAAACACGTTTTAGACAATCTTGACCTCAATAAGGTTGAAGTCTAGGTCTGCTGTTGAGCAAGAGGGAGACCAAGGAGGAATTAGAAACTGGAGGAGATGGGGGAAAGTTTAGAATCATTACTGTACAGACTTCAGGTAGAACTTAGCTACAAATGAATAAAAGAGTTTTAAGTATCAGTGAGGGTCCAGCTGGGAACAGATTTAAAGCCTAAATTGATAGTAGTTCAGCTTTTTTATTTTTATTTTTTGAGATGAGGTCTCACTATGTAGTTTATGTTGGAATACAGTGGCTATTCACAGGCACAATCATACTGCATTACAGCCTTGAGCTCCTGGGCCCAAGTGGTCCTCCTGCCTCAGCCTCCTGAGTAGCTAAGACTACAAGCACACACCATCATGCCCAGCTAGTTCAGCTTTTTTTCCTCCATATTTCTGCACCATTCCTTCCTAATTCGGGATTAAAAACAAACAGGCTGAGTATGGTGGCTCACACCTGTAATCCCAGAATTTTGGGAGGCCAAGGTGGGAGGATCACTTGAGCCCAGGAGTTCAAGACCAGCCTGGGCAAAATAGCAAGACCTCATCTCTATAAATTAAAAAAAATTATGCATTTATGGTGGCACACGCCTGTGGTCCCAGCTACTTGGGAGGCTGAGGCAGGAAGATCGCTTGAGACTGGGAGGTCAAAGCTGCAGGGAGCCGTGATCACACCACTGCACTCCAGCCTGGGCAACAGAGTGAAAACCCTGTCTCAAAAACAAACAAAAAGCAGACCGTAAGATTTATTCAGATCTTAAAATAGGCCAGAGGAAAATGCAAAAGATCATCAGTTCTTCCTTCTTAACCTTGTCAACTATGAATCAGCTTCCCAGGTCAAAAGCTTGGTATGGTTATGGATTGATCACCAACTGTTGTCAAACCTCCAGCCCAGAACTCAAGGCACTCCTCATCATGTTTCAGCCCTATCTGAGCCATTTCCCTCTAGGGAAAATTTCCCACCCAGGTACCCAGGCTGCCTTCAGCACTCACCCTCCTTGCTCATTTCTGCTCCTTCGGTATATTGTTTTCTCCTTGTGAAAGTGCCTTCCTCTATCCCCAGCAGCATGGGCACAGTGAACATAATGAACTATTCATTCAAGAAACTTGACTATGAAAGGAAGGAGGGAGAGAATGTACAGTAGTTAGAGAGGAGCAGGGGATCACGGCAAGGTTTTTTGATTCTGTTTAATAGTCGTTTACTAAGCCCCTGCTTATGTCTCTTTATTATCTTTCTGGCTACCCACATTTGCTCCCAGTTAGAATCTGGACTCTAACTGTGGGATGGAAGGTGGTGTTGGCACAGGCCACTGCTCTTTAGCAGCCTAAAGGATTATATTCTCATCAGGTAGAAACTTTGTGGTCACTGAAGTCCTTACAGGCCCCGTGAAGACTTGTGTGTGGATTTGCTGCCTGCACTCAGCTGACACATTCCTGTCCTGAAGGCTTCTTCCACAGTGAGCTCATCACAGCACCTGAGAATGGGGCTTCTCAGATGAGGCTGCACATAAGAATCACTTAGTGAGCTTTCAAGAAAAATGTTCCCTCATGATGGTTCTTTCCAGGGGTGGGGTGCAGGAGTCTGGGCTTTTGTCAAGCTCCTCAGGAGATTTGTTTTTTTGGACAGCAGGTTTGAAAACGCTAGTCAATTGCATGTCTTTATTGTCTGTGCTTTTCTGTCAGTAAAGGTTGGTTGTCTTTTTGAATCATGCTAGATCTTTTTCCATTTTTGTTACCTAAGATCACACTTCCTCTAAGATGAACATAAGTCATTATATAGTTGTCTGTTTTGTATATAAAATATGTGCTTAATAAAACAAACAATGGAAACAAATAATCGGGATGCACATTTAGGTGATGCTTTAACTGATTAACCTCAAATTTTAGCATTGTGTTCTCCTTCCAAACAGAATGGTCTCCTTTGTATGGTTTAACTAGCCACTGAAATTGAAGTAGTCCCCTACCTCCCGTATCTTCCTTGGATGATGCTTTAGCTACAGGACAGCCTTTGCTTATAGAACCTGATTCATGTTTGACCTTTTAACACCTCTGTGGGAAAGAAGAATCATTCATCTAATTGTGGTTTACTAAGTCCTTGACTTCCACCATGTTGAAATATTGGGTGTGTACCATCTGTTCCAGAATGGGTGACTCGATGGTATGAAGAGACCTTGTAAGGAACCAAATAAGTCTTGATGGTCAATTAGAAATTATGAGTCTCTTGAAAAACCAAAGCCTGAATCATCCAGAGAGAAATACTTCTTAGAGGAGATAGAAGAAATTCCCTAGCAAAAGTTCCAAGGGCCACTGCGTGCCATTCACAATTGTTGAGGACACCCACCTACCTTGTCCATGGATGCCCATCATGACAACCCCATTAACACCTATTAACACCTTTGATTCCATGGATCCCTGGGTGAATCCAACATCATAGTCCTTGAGTTCTTCCAATTTGGTTCAAGAGCAGGAGAGCCAGAGCAGGAAATATCAACAAACAACCCCCACTTCTGTCTCCAACCCTGAGACGCAAATGTCTTTTCCTGTCTCCACTCCTACTGTCTGGTGATCTTTGTGCAGCAGATATGTGCCTGAAGGAGGTCTTCAAGCCAGTTTATGTGTGCTGTCATCTGAGATGGGGTTCCCCTTGCCAGTTCTCACACCCTACAAGACCCACCATACTGATCTCCTAGCTAGCACACACCAACCTCAGGGAAGCCTTTTCTTCACACTTGGAACCTAGATCTTGATTTCCTTTTGAGAGGTCAGAATTTGTTTAACTAGAATGTGGCACAGCATTGAATTCTTCTGCCTTGTCTATTCCAGCCTCAGAATTCTGTTTTTCTCCCACTTTGCAGTGGTCTTTGAGTTTTAACACTGTGGAACAGTATCTTTCCCCAATGATGCCCCAGATGGAAGGTTTGAGCTCTGTCCATGGGTCCTCTCCATACCCTACTAGTTTAATGGCCCGATATCTTGATGCCTTCTCACATCAAGGCTCTGCAGCCTACAGTCTTTCATCCAACCAGGAATTCCAGAACCCATCAGGTACCCTAGATCTTCTGAACCAGTGGGATCAGAGTCCCCGTTTTGAGCAGTACAGAGAAGAAAGTTCCCCCTTTGTGTTTACCTCCCTTTTTCGTCTGCCTACTCCAGTTCCCCCTTCCCCTTGAGTGCTCAAGCTGCCTAACATCTTCCATTGCCTTCAAACAAGGGAAGCCAGAAAGTTCCAAGCCTCTTCGTCTTCAGTTTACTTTTGTCCAGTACAACCTCGGTGACCTCTGGGAGCTCTCTCCCTGAGAAGGTTGTCTGAGTGAATTAGATGAAATGTGGTGGGTGGGTTATTTGGTATGTCATCTATAACCATGAGCTAGGATGGCATGCACTTGCCTGGGCTTAATGCTGTTGCTTTCCATTAGAAAAAGATCACCTTATCATTCATCAGACACTCTACAGAATCTCAGAATTATGGTTCTGCACAATGTAAGTGAGGGCATACATCCACCTACCCAGGAACTGAAGTGGGATCTCCCCCACCCCACTTGTGGCATCTCCCCACGATTGCTCTTCAGACAAATCCCCATCTGTTTAGTTGTCATTCTGCTGGGGACAATGCAATCTAAGTTATTTCATTTCCTTAGTTATTTTCATCCCTTCCCGTCTCTCATTGTATCCTTCACCACAGACAGCTCTTCCAGTTTCCAATAATTGTTTATGCTCCTTATTTCTTTTCTTTTCTTTTTTTATTTTTATTTTTTTGAGATGGAGTCTCGCTCTGTCACCCAGGCTGGAGTGCAGTGGCACGATCTCGGCTCACTGCAAGCTCCACCTCCCAGGTTCATGCCCTTCTGCTGCCTCAGCCTCCCGAGTAGCTGGGATTACAGGCGCGTGCCACCACGCCTGGCTAATTTTTTTGTATTTTTTTTTTTTTTTTTAGTAGAGACAGGGTTTCACTATGTTAGCCAGGATGGTCTCGATCTCCTGACCTCATGATCTGCCTGCCTCAGCCTCCCAAAGTGCTGGGATTACAGGCGTGAGCCACCACACCGGGCCTATGCTCCTTATTTCTATAAGCTCTTTTATTCATTTTATTCCTTGTTACCTAGGACTTTATAATGGGAACATATATCTTCTTTTTTTTTTTTTAAGACAGGGTCTTGCTCTGTCACCCAGGCTGGAGTACAGTGGTGCTATCTCGGCTCACTACAAGTTCCATCTCCTAGGTTCAAGTGATTCTCTTGCCTCAGCCTCCCGAATAGCTGGGATTACAAGTGCCTGCCACCACGCCCGGCCAACTTTTGTATTTTTAAGAGAGATGTGGTTTCACCATGTTAGCCAGGCTGGTCTCAAATTCCTGACCTCAAATGATCTGCCCCCCTCGGCCTCCCAAAGTGCTGGGGGTTACTGACATAAGCCTCCATGCCCAGCCTGTTTTTGTTTTTTCTTTTTTTAATTGACAAATAACAATAGTCTATATGTTTTGAAATATGTATACATATATTGTGGAATGGGAAAATCAAGCTAATTAGCATATGCATTATGTCACATACTTTTTTGTGGTGAGAACACTTAAAATCTACTCTCTTAAGCAGTTTTCAAGTGTGTAATACATTGTGATGAACAGTAGTCACCATGTTGTGTAGTAAGTCTCTTGAACTTAAAAAAAGAAATAAATTATGAGTCACTTCACATACTGGTGTTAAGCAATATTTGTTTACAGTGCTGGAAAGGAGCTTCCTTACTTATTAGGAACTTCAGGTGGACCTCTCATGGTTGCAGATGGCTTCTTACTTACAAAGGAGATTGTGCCCAGCTGTTGAGAACTGTTTAGCTTTACTTCCTTCAGAGACCAGGCTTGGTTGTACGTCAGAGTAGTCTCCTCCTTATCCTCAGGGGATATGAGCCCAGACCCCCAATGGAGGCCTGAAATCACAGATAGTACCAAACCCTATATATGCTGTGTTTTTTTCCTGTACATGCATACTTGTGATAAAGTTTAATTTATAAATTAGGCACAGGAAGAGATTAACAACAACTATAATAAAACAGAACAGTTATAAAAATACAGTGTAATAAAAGTTATGTGAAGATGATCTCTCTTTCTCAAAGTATCTTATCGTATGTAATATTTTCAGATTGCAGTTGATATGCATAGCTTGAAACCTCAGAAAGGGAATCACAAATAAGGAGGGACTACCATATATCCTCGCTAAGAGTCCTCTGACTCTTTTTCTCTCCTCAGACTCACCCCACACAGACCGCGTTTCTCTCCAGTGTCGACCTACACACTCACTGCTCTTACCAGATGATGTTGCCAGAGTCAATAGCCATTGTTTGCTCCCCCAAGTTCCAGGAGTGAGTATAGAGGGCATGGTTCTGGGTGTTTCAAGGGGGTAGGAGGGAAGAAAGCCTCAGGGGAAAAGGTCTCTATTCTTGTGGACTTGTTCTTTGTAAAATATATAGATTGTATTGTAAGTTGGTTATTCTAAAGGGCTTCCTTTTAAGCCCCATATCATGATTAATCTATCATGCTTGTTCAAAAAGATATCCAAGTAACAACTTAGTTGCTTTTCTAAGAAAAGTCTACAATAAATTTGAAGTGTTTGACTTGAAGCGATAGGAATGTCAAGAGTTTTATGTTGGATTAGAAGTTTCAAAATCAAACACATTATCTCAGAATGCACTTCTTTTTAATTCCAAATCCTGTCTCTACTCCCACTTTGATTATTTACTATGAATTCTCCAGCAAAACTAGTGTGATGGCAGTAATGAATCATTCTCTAACTGTGATTCACTCACCAGAGAAGAGACCTGTGAGGCAGCATCCTGCAGAAGCTGTCTCACAATGACCTCTGCCCTGCTGTGTGAGTGTACATGCTGGTGTGTGTGTGCATGCATATTGTTTGGGATGGAGGGACACCTTTGCTTGACTCTTAGCCTGCCTTTTTTTAATTTCAGAACTGGATTCTTTAAACTAACTGACCATGGACTAGAGGAGATTTCTTCCTGTCGCCAGAAAGGATTTCATCCACACAGCAAGGATCCACCTCTGTTCTGTGTATGTATCTATGTAGAAGAAAATGGGGCTGTGCTTCAAGCGGGGAGGACAGTCAGAGCTATGAAATGCATCATCCTTTCTGATCCACACAGAAGACCAGCCTTGTCACTTACCTTGCCAGATCTCCATAGTAAGGATGTACATGAGAAGCAGTATGGGACACGAATAGATTTGAATCTTAGCTCTGCCACTGTGTGCCTTTGATTGGGCTACTTACCCTTCCTGAGCCTCAGTTTTCCCATCTATAAAATAGGCATAATAATAACACCTACGTTATAGAGTTCTTGAGATGATTAAATGAAGTAATGTGCAGGAAGTACCTAATGCAGTCGCTGGCTTATTAAATGTTACTTTTTCCTTTCATCAATGTCACTTTCTAAGCCTGTACTTCAATAAGAGATTTGAAGGCAAAGGAAAAGAGAAGCCACTTAAGATAGGTAAATTAAGTATATTTGTAGAATTTTGCTTAAATCATACGGGCTTTACGACCTTCCTACGAAGTTCTTTTTTCCCTATGTTGTGGTCTGTGAATAAAAAGTTTAGTTGATGATAAGATCAGTATGTTTCCATTTGCCCCTGCAATCTGATTTGATGGTGTTGCATTACTCCATGCTGGCCATGGAGTATTATTTCTTTTGGGTTCAGAGAAAAGTGAGCAATATGGAGGACTAAGAACCTTGACACTTAAAAGAAACTGGAGATATTTAGAAGAGAAACCCCAGGAAGGATCTGAGAGCTGACTTCAAGTGTTAGAAGAGTTGATGTATAAAAAAAGGGATTGGGTATATTTCATGTCACTCCTAGCACTAAAACAAAGACTTCATGGAATGATGGTTTTCTGCTGAGCGTGAGGAAGAACTTTCTGACAAATCTGTTCAAAAATAGATCAGTCTGCCTTGGAATGTCTAAGTACTAGGATGTTGAAACAAAGACTACACAATCAGAAAAAAAGGTCTGGGGCACCAGTGCCCACGTTTTCAGTTATAAAGACCCCTGTTGCATGCCAAAAGGGAGCATTCTTCTCTCACCACATGACAGTAGGTAAACCTTATTATTTGGGTGACATCATAGCCAAAAAAACTGTTATGAATTCAGTAATTCTTTTAAATTAATGTATATTTTAGGGATGACACTATTTGTTGCCAAGTTTAGGCATCAAAGAATAAGTCTAGAATGTATATACATTTTAAAAATAAACAAAGGTAAATGGGCAAACACTGATTCCATCTTCAGGTGGGACTGGTGGTAGTAATGAGTCCTAGACTCTTACCATAACTACCACTTAAATAGCAGTCTGGCTTCCAGGCTGAGAACCACTAGCCTAGAATGAACATTTTAAATAAGGGTGGTTTTTGTTTTTGTTTTTGTTTGAAACAGAGTCTCACTCTTTTGCCAGGCTGGAGTGCAGTGGTACAATCTCAGCTCACTGCAGCCTCTGCCCCCCAGGTTCAAACAATTCTCCTGCCTCAGCCTCCCGAGTAGCTGGGACTACAGGTGTGTGCCGCCACACTGGGTTAATTTTTTTTTTTCTTTTTTTTAGTAGAGACAGGGTTTCACCATGTTGGCCAGGATGGTCTTGATCTCCTAACCTCATGATCTGCCCACCTTGGCCTCCCAAAGTGCTGGGATTACAAGCGTGAGCCACCGCACCCAGCCGAAAAGCGGTTTTTTAAAATGACTTTTCAGGCCGGGCACGGTGGCTCACACCTATAATCCCAATACTTTGGGAGGCTGAGGCAGGCAGATGACTTGAGGTCAGGAGTTCAAGTCCAGCCTGACCAACATGGCGAAACCCCACCTCTACTAAAAACACAAAATTAGCCAGGCATGGTGGCTCGTGCCTGTAATCCCAGCTACTGAGAAAGCTAAGGCAGGAGAATCACTTGAACCCGGGAGGCGGAGGTTGCAGTGAGCCGAGATCGTGCCACTGCACTTCAGCCCTGGGCAACAGAGCAAGACCCTATATGAAGAGAAAAAAAAAGACTTTTCAGAATTTTCTAGGACTCCACCTTTCTTTCATTTTTCCTATTGCAGAGCTGCAGCCACGTGACTGTTGCGGACAGAGCAGTGACCATCACAGACCTTCGATGAGCGTTTGAGTCCAACACCTTCCAAGAACAGCAAAACCATATCAGTGTACTGTAGCCCCTTAATTTACGCTTTCTAGAAAGCTTTGGAAGTTTTTGTAGACAGAGTAGAAAGGGGGGCATCACCTGAGAAAGAGCTGATTTTGTGTTTCAGGTTTGAAAAGAAATAACTGAACATATTTTTTAGGCAAGTCAGAAAGAACATGGTCACCCAAAAGCAACTGTAACTCAGAAATTAAGTTACTCAGAAATTAAGTAACTCAGAAATTAAGAAAGAATGGTATAATGAACCCCCATATACCTTTCCTTCTGGAGTCACCAATTGTTAACATTATTTTCCTCTCAGCTATCCTTCTAATTTCTCTCTAATTTCAATTTGTTTATATTTACCTCTGGGCTCAATAAGGGCATCTATGCAGAAATTTGGAAGCCATTTAGAAAATCTTTTGGATTTTCCTGTGGTTTATGACAATATGAATGGAGCTTATTACTGGGGTGAGGGACAGCTCACTCCATTTGACCAGATAGTTTGGCTAACACATCCCGAAGAATGATTTTGTCAGGAATTATTGTTATTTAACAAATATTTCAGGATATTTTTCCTCTACAATAAAGTAACAATTAACTTATGTTTTTGTGCTTCAGAGTGATCCATTTGATCAAGCATTGTATAAACAGGTTAAAAAAAGGTATGGTTGTTTTGGAAAGGTGAAGGAAAAATGGAATTTGAGATATACTGACACTGAAGGTGTGTCCCAGTTCACTTTTAATTATTCCTTGTTTTTTATCTGCCTGTTGCCGTCTTCCAGAGGTGTTGTGAAGTCATCTCTGTTCTTTTGGTGCTGTCTGAAATGGGTCAACAATTCACTTCCTCCTTATGCCCTCCATGCTTTTGGCTGAGGATAATGAAGCCTTTGTTTGGAGTACCAGGTTACACTCCAATAAATGATTACATTTCCCAGCCACCCCACCCTACCAATTTCATTGTGTTGGCTGTTCTTTTCTGACTAAGGCAGTACCTAGGAAGACGCTTGAAGTGGCAATTGATACTGCATTTTTCTGTGAGCTGAGCCTGGTGTTCTAGGTGGCCTAGAATTAATGGTGTCATTTGTGACACCTCGAGTGAGGGCAGGAGAGTAAATACTTTGGCTAGGAGAAGAGTGATTTATTCTTTATCAGAATTCTAGGTGGGGGGAGGGAGAATCTGTGAATGCATAAAGTTTCCTTCATTTTTAAGTTTTGTCTCAGTCTTTATTGCTTAGGTTAGTGGTCCTTGAACTTGTCCCCTGAAAGAGCCCAGTTCTCTATATTCTTTTACTTCTCTTGGGTTCTTAACTCCCCATATAGTGGAAATTCCTTCTCTGCTGTTTTGGTATGGGTGGGTCTGGGGGCCAGTTGAGCTTGGGCAAGCCATTTCCTGCTGCGGCCCAGAGCAGCCTGGCTGTTCCACCTTGCTCTAAACAGTCCTGAAATTGCCCAGTCCTGTGCTTTTGGGAAATCCATCCCCTTCTTCCCATTCTTTGTCTACCACTTAGCTTAGGGCTTTCTTACCTTTTATTTCGACTGTAGCCATTGGCTTTTACCAAGTCTCTTTGTTTTTAGCATTTCTTCATTTCAGTCTGTTCTGCACACTTTGATCAGGAGAAGCTTCTCACGTTACAGCCATGTTCATGTTTTCTCTCTTGCTCAAAAACCTGCAATAGCTTCCCATTGCCGAAAATCTAAATTTAGCTTTTATTTAGAACTTTCCACTTAAAGTTCTTACCCCTGGCTATACATTCAAATACCTAGGGAGCAATTTAAAAAATACTGATGCCTGTGTTCTACCCCCCACCAATTAAAGCTGAATCTCTGGGGTGGAGCCCCAGATGTTGTTTCTGCATTTGTCTTTCAAGCTGCTAGAATTCTCAAGTACAACCAGGGTTGACAACCACTGCTTTGGTCCTTGATACCTAAGAATTGTGAGCTCTCTTATCAATCTCTGCCCACCAAAGACATTCAGCCAGGTCAACGACATATCATACATTGCAACCACATTGATCACAGACTGATCGCCAAACTGCTATATTTTCTTTTCTCTTCCTCTATGCACAAGATATCTTAGTGGCTAGATGGGTGCAGGAAATCAGTCTGTAGATCCCTCATCATATCTGCTGCAGCCTAGCCACTGCAGAGGCACTCTGCATAGGATGGTCTAAGTGTCTCTGTCTTCATCTTACCTCTGTGGAGGAGACATGGAATCAAGCCAGCCCACAAGGAAGCCCTGAGACTGGATAGGCTGGAGAGAAAGAGGAGGAGCCAGGGCGGTCGGGAAAAGAGGAAAGGAATACTGTGGATAAAAGGGACTAAGACCACAAAACCTGAGGAAAGACATTGTATTGAAAGGGTGATGACTATTTGGCTAAAGGGACTGACTCCTGGGTTCCTGAGGCTCAAAGACCAGGAGACTTTTCCACTCTTGCAAGCTGCACAAGTACCATACCTAGTGTTCTGGGCTGAGAGGGGATACAAAAGCATTGTCAGGTTGCCAAACAATGTCCCAGTTGCCCTGGGAGGCACAAACCCACAAAAGTGCCATAGGCCAGGTGCAGAGAGAATCAGAGGAGCTGCTTTGCTGGGGGTCAGAGCAGAGCTGGGTTTTTTCAGATGATCACTTTCACACACTCCTTGTTAAATGGAACCAAAGGGGAAGAAGAAGAAACCCTTAAGCTTTTGTAATATTGTCTTGAGTACCAGATACTATAAAAGGCAGCATGAGAGAAACATTCCCTTGGGCCAGTGTCATTGTGGATTTTCTTGCTTGAGAGGCAAGGATTTCAGCTTTCATTTTGGTACCACAGAATTTAAAATTGTAAGTGCCTATCCCCTTTCACTGTTGATGGCTTCTTTGGGATTTTAGTTACCCCAGTTGAAAGAGAAATTTTTCGTATTGGGGTTGAGAAGAATGGAGGCTACTAGGAGCAAAGCTTTAATGAGTGAAAGTCTGGTGAATCCTGCAATTTTGATATGTTTCCAATGGATTTTGAGAACACAGTTTTAGGACCAGAGTAGATGTTATTCCCTAGAAAATAGAGTCAGCTATTGATATTGTGCCTCCCATCCCTCATATCTCAGTGTTTTAACCCCACCTGAGTTTGGAGACCAGTTTGTCCAAGGATCTTTCAAGCATGTGAGCCCAGAGTAGAACTTCTGAGTCAAGGATCATGTCTTTTTCTGAGGAGCTTTGCTTGGGGCACTGGAAATCCTGTTTAGATCAGGACTATTGGAATATTATCCTCTCCAGAGGAAGTGCCAGGTTGAACATTTAAGACTTTGCTTCTAGGCCCAGCTACACATTCACCAGCAAATCACTTAACTTCCTAAATTTCTTTAAAATCTATAAAATGGGATCAGTCTAATATGCCTACCTCAAATGATGACAGAATGACATCTATATGCATATGAGGCCTATGTTAGTTGAAAGACGCTGCAAAGATATAAGGGATTTGTTACTTGTCTTTCTTGAAATGTTACAGTTGGGGTGCGGTTGCTTCTATCTTCTGGACCTCTGCCCCATTCAGCATACAGCTAGAGGAATCTTTGGGCAGATCCACATTCCTTAGCACTAGCTAGGCTTTGACTCCAAAGCTATCTGGTCTACCTTGATGTTTTTGCAGGAAAACTGAGGACCTCAAGAACCAGTCCAAATTTCTACTCATTCTCCCTAAGACCCAGAGCAGACCCAGGACCTAAAGAAATTACATCATCTCTATTTTCCCTTGGTTCCAGCCCACTCTTGTTTGAACCTCCCACTTTTGTTGTTCCAACTACTTCTTGAGATGAAGGAAGGGCAGAACATTGGCCCTCTTCACTGAAGTCTTCACTCAATCCAGGGTTCAATTTTTAGTTCACCTTAGCCTGTTTGAGGTTAGAAGCTGGGCCTTAACTTACAGGGTGTGTCCAGCATCATTCAATCAGCCTGTTAGATCCAGAATCCAGCACTGTGACACTACATAACCATGGGCTCTGTCCTTCCAGTTCCTTTAGTGCCTTCCCTCACTGGTAGGTTCACTCTGAGGTCTTCCTTCCTTGAACTCCAGTGGCAGCTATAGTCTGTTTCCCACAATTTGTTGTGTGTGGTTTTTGTTGTTTTGCGGTGTTTTCATGTTGTCTTTTATGTAAGTCATGTTTCTGAACTATCCTATAAATTTCATTAGGGTAAGAATCATGTTTGCTTTATGCACTGTGTAACATACCTTGCAGTCAGGATAGGCACTTAACCTTATTGCTTAGCTGTTCCTTGGTGTTGAATAATGTGTTAGGAAGCCAGGTGGACCTGTGTCCTAGCCTGGAGAAGCTCTATGTCACCTTGTAGGAAGCCATCTGAACTTGACTCAGCATCATATGCTGGGCCTGTGCTGCACTTGAGCTTTCTTTCCAGCCACCAGGAGGGATGATTGTCCTGGCCAACAGCTAATTTAATGGGTGGTCAAAAGAAGATGTGCCTGCATAGAAGGCTGAAAGAGGCAGCTGGAAAGTAGGAGGAGACAAGGAGATAGTGACACCAGTATCTTGTCACAGAAATCAAGGAAGGCAACAGTTTAAAGGAGGGGAGGGAGATCAGTGGTGCCAACTGGCTCAGAAGAGGTTTGCTGGGTTAAATCTCAAGATGAGCCCATGAGATCTGGTGGTTAGCGGAGGCCTTTCCTGACAACCCCATTTTAAGCACCTCTTCCCCATCACTCTATCTTATCACTGTTACTGTCTGTGTAGCCCTGTCATGAGCTAAAATCATCCTGTTTGTTTATTGCTAGCTTATGTGTCTAAAGTATACTCCTTGAGAACAGCAACTTTGTCTTTTTCACCTTTGTACTGAGTCCCCTGACATGGAATAAGATATGAATAAACGCACAGACTTGTCCAAAATCATCCAATTAATAAATGGTAAGGCTTTGCTTTTTTGGGAGAAGTGCAGCAAATGTGAGCACATTTTAAATATTGATGTTTAAAGATTGTACAAATTAAAAATTAACAATCAGCTGGGCTCGGTGGCTCACGCCTATAATCCCAGCACTTTGGGAGGCCAAGGCAGGTGGATCACCTGAGATCGGGAGTTTGAGACCAGCCGGATCAATATGGAGAAACCCTGTCTCTACTAAAAATACAAAATTAGCCAGACGTGGTGGTGCATGCCTGTAATCCCAGCTACTCGGGAGGCTAAGGCATGAGAATTGCTTGAACCTGGGAAGCGGAGGTTGTGGTGAGCCAAGATCACGCCATTGCACTCCAGCCTGGGCAACAAGAGCGAAACTCCGTCTAAAAAAAATAAATAAATAACAATCATAGAAGGTTACCTCTAGAAGGAAGGCAAATGAGAAAAACTACATATATAATCATTCATCTTTTATTTAGAGATGAATGATAATACAATATCACAAATTAAAATTTCTGTAATTTCTACAAATTATACAGAGAAGGAAATTTAGAACTCTAAATGGTTTCGTTATTTAAGAAGAATCAAAAGATATGAATTAAGCATTGGACTCAAATTAGAAAAAGAATAATAAAATATACTAGGAGACCAGGGGGAAAGAAATAAGTACTAAAGCAGAAATTGGCCGGGTGCGGTGACTTACGCCTGTAATCCCAGCACTTTAGGAGGCCGAGGCGGGTGGATCACCTGAGGTCAGGAGTTCAAGACCAGCCTGACAAACATGGAGAAACCCCATCTTTACTAAAAATACAAAATTAGCCGGCTGTGGTGGCACATGCCTGTAATCCCAGCTACTTGGGAGGCTGAGGCAGGAGAATTGTTTGAGCCCAGGAGGCGGAGGTTGTGGTGAGCCGAGATTGCGCCATTGGGCTCCAGCCTGGGCAACAAGAGCAAAACTCCGTCTCAAAAAAAAAAGCAGAAATTAAGTAAATGACATGGGTCATTTTTGTGAGCACGGTCTCATAAATTGTGTACACACACACACACTTCACACCAAAATAAATAATGTAGATGCAAAAATTCTAAATAGAACACTAAAAAAATCATCTATCTAGTAAAGGAATAAAGTATCCTAACTGCCAGCATGTATTATGCATCCTCATGTAGGACTTGCCCATGATTCCCCTGCTAGAAAGTGATGAGTCAGAGGGCAGCCCAGGTCTACCTGACTCTGAGAGCCCTGAGGCGTTTGGTGATTTTTGTCCCTAGAATGTAATGGTGGCCTCATTAAAAGAAATCCAGTGATATATCACATGAGTAGGTCAAAGGAAACAAACAGAAACAAGAGTCTCATAAAAAAATTTTTTTAAGATGAAAATCAACATTTATTTTTTAAACTCCCCTAATAAGGAAAGAAAGGGCCAGGCACAGTGGCGTACATCTGTGATCCCAGCACTTTGGGAGGCTGACGTGGGCGGATCACTTAAGACTAGGGATTTGAGACCAGCCTGGGCAACATAGTGAAACCCTGTCTCTACAAAAAATTAGCCAGGCATTGGTGCATGCCTGTGGTCCTAGCTACCCAGTAAGCTGAGGTGGGAGGATCACCTGAGCCCAGGGAGGTCAAGGCTATAGTGAGCTGTGATAGCGCCACTGCACTCCAGCATGGACGAGGGTGAGAGAGGCCTTGACTCAAAAAAAAAAAAAAAAAAAAGAAGCTTCGTTAACATGATAAAATAAATCTTCTGATATATAACACCCAGCATCATACTTAATAAGCAAACACTGATGTCAGGGACAACATAGATCCATTCTAACTACTATTATTGAACAGTGTCCTGAAAGGATAATCTAACCAATGCAATGAAGCAGGATAAAGAGTATACTACTAGAAAGCAGACAGGTTTGGGCCAGAAGCTAAGTATCTACCTAGAAATCTGAAGATAATAAATTCTGAAAAATGGTCAGACCTGTTAAGAGGAAGGCACAATGCTGTTCACTAAAAGATACATTTTAAAACTTTGAAAATAGCTTTCCAGTACAGGTAATAGCCACTTGTGATTGGGGAAAATAAAACAATCTAATTCAGCACCTAGCAACTAAAAATACAAAATACTTTGGAACAAAGTTAACAGGAAATGTGCAAGCCTTGTATGAAGAAAACCACTAAGCTTTTCAGAGGAACATGAAGAAAATAAATGGAAAGACAGACACACTATCGGTATTCTATTAGAGGAAGACAATGTTTTAAAGATGCTCTGTCTTCTTTAATCTAAAAATTTAAATGCAAGTCTACTAAAAAGTATCATTTTTTAACTTGAAAGATTATTCTAAAATTAATCTGGGATATGTGAAATAACATTTAAAAATTGAAAGAAAAAAGATGTTGGGAGAAATTTTATTACCAGATAACACTTATTATAAACCTATAAGTTAAAATAATTTGATACTGACCGAGGACTAGATTAAGAATCAGCAAACTTTATTGTTGAAGGAAGTAAGACTTAAAAGAGTTTAAGTTGCCCAAGGCCACAGAACTCCAAATGAATAGTGTCAGACTTTCAAACCCACACTCAACCACACTGCAATGCTGCCTTCCTAAAATATACATAAATACATGTATTCAGAAAAACTATGAATAAGAAGTACATTAAAATATTAATATTAGTTATCTGTAGGTGATAGAATTATGGGACGACTGTTCATTTCTCCCCCATATCCTTTTTCGAATTTTTTCAAATGTACTACAAAGAACATGGATTGCTTTTATAATTGGACAGAAAAGACAATACCTTCTATTTTCAGAAACCAAAACTTCATTGCCCCTTCAATGTGGGAATCCAGCCAGACCTTATTCTTGGACAGCATCAGTGACAGGGGCTTGGGAAAGCTCTTGGGCGTAGCAGCAGAGGCATGTCATATATGGAAACCTTCCATGAGGGTGACCTCACCACTGGAACCCGTTCAACATAAACCTTGCTGCAAGAACTAGCAGAGCTCTTTGGACAAAACAGGGTGAGTGGAGAGCTGAGAAAGAACTGACCTCTTCTTTAGAAGAGAGAAGTGCTGGTCTTACAGCCTAAAGAAGTCCTGGGTGCCCATCTGGGCTTAGCAGGTCTCCGTTATGATCTATTCCTAGAGAAGGATTACTTTTCCCAACCTCAGCCTCCTTCAAAAAAGAACTCCCACAGTGGCCCAGGGTTATTTCTGTCTTTTTTTCTGGACTTGCATTAGAATGTAGGATGTTCCTTGTGTTGGACAAATCATAATGGGTTATTGGTGGGTGACAAAAGTGAAAACATTACCTAGACTAAAGGAAGTAACACTATTCTTAGATATCCCTCCATAATTCCCTATGGTTAGCTTCCCTATCCCCAGCAGCCTCCTCTCTTCACCCCATTTTGCCTTCAAAAAAGTGAATGGCATCATATCAAAGCACAATTCCATCAAAATATTTCCATGCCACACCTACAGCACCAGGCCCTGTGCCACACTGAACAGCTCTTAACACCCTGCTCACCACACTTAGACACCTGTGTCTAGAACTTTTCTCACACAACCTAGTATACACCTTTGCCATGTTGTAGGAGGGTTTAAATTTTTTTTTATGTTATTTTTAGTAAAGACGGGGGTCTCACTTTGTTGTCCAGGCTGGCCTTAAGCTCCTGGCCTCAAGCAATTCTCCCACCCCAGCCTTCCAAAGCACTGGGATTACAGGTGTGAACCACTGTGTCTGGCCAAGAGTTTAAAATTACTTTTAATTGAACCATAGTAAATGCAGGATAAGTTTACACAAATATTTTGGTTCTCAGCCACAGTGTTGTTCTGTAAGCACAGGGCCTATGATTATGGCCTTTGAGACTTCAGCTGGCCTATGAGGAAACCACATAATGAAAATGAACCCTGTTAGTTAAAATTCTTTTAATTGAGGCCGGGCGCGGTGGCTCATGCTTGTAATCCCAGCACTTTGGGAGGCCGAGGTGGGTGGATCACCAGAGATCAAGAGTTCGAGACCGGCCTGTCCAACATAGTGAAACCCCGTCTCTACTAAAAATACCAAAAAAAATTAGCCAGGTATGGTGGTGGGTGCCTGTAATCCCAGCTACTCAGGAGGCTGAGATAGGAGAATCACTTGAACCCAGGAGGCAGAGGTTGCAGTGAGCCAAGATCGCATCACTACACTCCAGCCTGGGCAACAGAGT
The DNA here is from genome assembly GCF_028878055.3 of Symphalangus syndactylus. Lineage (NCBI taxonomy): Eukaryota > Metazoa > Chordata > Mammalia > Primates > Hylobatidae > Symphalangus > Symphalangus syndactylus. The sequence goes on from NC_072436.2 coordinate 25,181,660, forward strand.
GAGACTCTGTCTCAAGAAAAAAAAATGCTTTTAATTGCACTGACAGAAAACTCAATTAAAACTGGTGTTCAGGTACAGCTGGATCCAGTGTCCATTGTCATCAAGGCTAATTTTTTATTCATCTCTAGGCTCTTCTATGATTAATGTTTGTTTATTTAATTGGATTTTTCAATTAGGTAGCTTTGACAGCTAGAAGGTTATAGCCTATTGCCTTGGTAAACTCGGCAAGAAAAAAAACATTTTTTTTGAAACAGAGTCTTGCTGTGTCACCCAGGCTGGAGTGCAGTGGTGTGATCTCAGCTCACCGCAACCTCTGCCTCCTGGGTTCAAGTGATTCTTCTGCCTCAGACAGGCGCACACCACCATGCCTGGCTAATTTTTGTATTTTTTTTTTTTAGTATAGACGGGGTTTCACCATGTTGGCCAAGCTGGTCTCGAACTCCTGACCTCAAGGGATCCACCCACCTAGACCTCCCAAAGTGCTGGAATTACAGATGTGAGCCACCACATCTGGCCAAGAAAAAGAACTTCTTAGTTCAACAGTTTCAACACAATATTTGGAATTGAGTTATTGGGTCATGGCTTTGGTCATGACTTCATCCTGGAACCAATCACTCTGGCCAGGAGGATGGAATGCTGTAATTAGCCAGGCCTGGATCATGTACCCATAACCCATCTAAGCCACATGCACTAAGAGTGGGGCAGCATTCATTTCCAAAGAAGAATGGTGGTGGCGTTAATAGCAGAAGGGGAAGTAGATGCTGGGCAGGCAGAGGCAACAGATGTCCACTACGCATGCCTAGAAGAAAAAACTAGAGCCTCCCATCTCTACTGTGGGCAGTATGACCCAAAGTGAGTGAGCTAATATAAATGGGAACACCAAGTGCTGTTAGCTTTAGATAATAGCAGCTGGACGATGGGGTAGTGACCTTCTCACTCCCAAAAAGGTGGGTTGCACATCCAGGCTGTGGGGCATTCATCTAATTTGCATATATTGAGTACCTGCTGTGTGCAGAGCACTGTTCAAAGTACACAAGAAGTAGATGTTATGCTCTCTGTCCTCAAGGAGCAGATAATGAAGTAAGATAAAGGAGCCCTACTCTCACAGTGCAAGAGCAATTCATGATCAATGAGTGTACACAGAATCATGAGCACCAACTTTATCCCGAAGTGTTGAGGGAACCCAAGTGAGGGAGAAATGAATGTTCTCATTTTAATTTCTGTATCTTCCACTTTTATTCAACAGATATTTACTGTATGCCTACTAAATGCCAAGTCCCACAGGACTCTAGAAACCTTGTAGAAAGGATTTCAGACAGATTCCTAGGATGTGTAAAATATTAGAAAGAGAAAATAAATCGAAAGTGGGGGAAGGATCTAGAAATCAAGTATGCAACAAAGTGAATTCAACAATGAAGCAAAACACGTAAACCGTGATTACTTACATTCCCACCATGTATGGGCTGTAGGATGTATGATGTAATAAATAATTTGCATAACAAACCCAACATCAGGTAGAGGGGCTCTGTTTTCCCATAGAAATGATGGAATCTCACTAAAGCACAAGATATGGTAAATGTAATTCTACTGGAACTGTGGTGGGTGTGGGGAAGGCAACATAGTCCAGCTGAGACACCGGGTTGCCTGCTAACTGGACCTAGCCTAGGGATGGATTTCGTCATATCTGGGAGCTCAGGTGGACTGCATGCATTTTAAACAACTCTGGGTTGTTCTCTGCACTGACATTTTAATAAATATTAGTGATAGTGAGCTCGGAATTGTAATCTTTGGCAAGTGCCTGGGGTGCAGCTGCCATTCTTTATTGATGGCTGAGTAAGATATGAGGCTCTCAACTTTTAACTCATTTTTGTTTTGTTTTAACACAGCTCACCAAGATGGAGGAACAGAGCCCATGGCCCACTTACTACATGGATTCCCACTTTACAGTGGAGAAGGAGCTTGCAGTAACCATAAAAGTTTCTGTATAAGCAAATTTAGGGAATTGAATTTCAGACAGTGTGGTTGTCTCCTTACTTATGAACTTGGGAATACCTGCCTAGGTAACAACTAACATCAGAGGTTTTTGATCTGTAGCCTTTCTTTCTGTCCATAATTAGCTAATAGCTTCTGCTGTACAAATACAAACCATGCCCTGTCCAAGAAAATTAAACTATATCATTAGAGTAAGAAAGAATATTCCTTTTTCTTTTGTGTGAGTGTGGTTTTTGTTTTTCTGGTTTTTTTTGGGGGGGGAGGGTTGTTTGTTTTTGAGGGAGGACTTGCTCTGTCACCCAGGCTGGAGTGCAGTGGCCTTATTATAGCTCACTGTAGCCTCAACCTCCTGGGCTCAAATGATCCTCCCACGTCAGCCTCCCGAGTAGCTGGGACTAGAGATGTTCTCCACCATGCCTGGCTAATCTTCTAAGTTTTTTGTAGAGACAGGGTCTTGCTATGTTACCCAAGCTGGTCTCAAACTCCTGGCCTCAAACAACCCTCCTGACTTGGCCTCCCCAAAGTGCTTGGATTATAGGCATGAATGATTATGCCCAGCCTCCTTTTTTTTTTTTTTTTTTTTTTTCCTAATAGCAAGGGAGGCTATGCAACCAGTTCATCCAAAGATGGCATCAGATTTTTTTTTTTTTTAATGAGTGGAAAAGTACATGGTGTCAGAGCCCAGCCTGGATCAGCCCTCAGGAAAGTTGTTCCCACAGCTCTGACCCATGAAGCAGAAGAGCAGTGCCCGATCAATTCAGCCAGGGCCCATAGCTGAGGATAGGTCAATAAAAGTTGCAAATGATTTGATATTATTCTTGCTACCATAAAGCAAAAATTATGGCAGTAGCAGCCGATTGTGGAATTATTATTTAAAGCTCATCTGTTCCTTATGTCAAATGCTGATCTGAGAATCCCAATTTATACAATTTGTTAAAAAGCTGGCATGGAATTGGGTACAATGGCCAATAAACAAATAGACTTTTCATTTGAGTTAGAGGAGATACAGGATGTCCTTATTGAAGGCAAGTTAAACTGGACTCTGTGTCTAGCCAAACAAAGCCATGTCCATAGAGTAAGAAAATAAAAATGAACACAATAAATAAATAAAGCAATCAATAAAACTGAGGATTGGAGCTCACGATTCAGAAGCATTGACAACTCCAGAGGCAGAAAGTTCTATGTGTGTGCTTTAGATTAGGGTCAAGTTTTAAAATTGCCTGGGCAGTGAAGGACCATAACTGAGTTCTAGTCAGAGACTCGCCTCATATTTATAAAACTTGGGGCAGTTGACCCTGTTTTGTAAGAGCTGGAGGAAGTGAACTTCCTAGGTGTTACTCAGCATTGGGCCCCACACAAACCCACTTTCCAGAATAACAGAAAACTTACAGTCTGCCCTTGTTGCCAGAGATCTATCAGCCAGATTCAATTCTTACCACAGTGTATTGAAGTAAAGTATTTTTAAGACAGTGAAAGGCCGGGCCCAGTGACCCACGCCTGTAATCCCAACACTTTGGGAGGCTGAGGCGGGTGGATCACAAGGTCAGGAGATCGAGACCAGCCTGGCCAACATGGTGAAACCCCGTCTCTACTAAAAATACAAAAATTAATGGGGCATGGTGGCGCGTGCCTGTAATCCCAGCTCCTCGGGAGGCTGAGGCAGGAGAATCACTTGAACCCGGGAGGCGGAGGTTGCAGTGAGCCAAGATTGCACCACTGCACTCCAGTCTGGCGACAGAGGGAGACTCCATCTCAAAAACAACTAAATAAAGACCATGAAAAATGTAGGGTAAACTGTAACTTTGATGAAGTCCTGAGTGGCCTCTTCCTATCTTGGTTCTTCACAGCTTCTTCATTTGACTTGTTAAAGGTCATTTTTGGTTATCCAAACATCCTTCTTAAACCAAATGTATGGAAAGGAGGACCCACATTTGCAGTAACATTTTGAAACTAAAACTGATTCTTAGTTATTTGCGTTATGTTGTTACATGAGAACTTCACCTTCAGAACACTGCAAGTGATTATTTTAATAGTTCTCAGCTAACACCAAGGTGCAAGTAGAGCTTTTTCCCTCAGTACTAGGGGAGGCATAATGCCAAGCTTACGAGGGCAGGTGCAGGGGCGAGACTGACCGGGGATATTCCTGGCTTCCTCACTTACTGGTTGCGTGACTTCAAAAAGTGAACTGACCTCCCTGGTCTCACAGTCTTCAACGTTTTAAAATGTAAATAATACCAGGATTAGGCCAGGTGTGGTGGCTCATGCCTGTAATCCCAGCACTTTGGGAGGCCGAGGCGGGCAGATCACTTGAGGTCAGGAGTTCCAGACCAGCCTGACCAATATGGTGAAACCCTGTCTCTACTGAAAACATACATAAATTAGCTGGGCGTGGCGGCTGGCACCTGTAATCCCAGCTACCCGGAAGGATGAGAGAGGAGAATCACTTGAGCCTGGGAGGCAGAGGTTGCAGTGAGTCGAGATTGCGCCACTGCACTCCATTCTGGATGACAGAGTGAGACTGTCTCAAAAAAAAAAAAAAAAAAAAAAACAAGATTAAATAAGATAATGCATACACATGGCTCAGTACAATTTGCAGCATACAGACACGACTCAATACATGGCAACTATGGATAATATAACAATAATAGTAATAAGGCCTAAGTCCAGTAGTTGCCACTGCGCCCAGCCCCTACTTTCATTTAAAAGACACCCTTGGCCAGGCATGGTGGCTCACACCTGTAATCCTAGCACTTTAGGAGGTTGTGGCAGGAGGATCACTTGAGTCCAGGACTTTGAGACCAGCCTGGGCAACGTGGTGAGACCCAGTCTCTACAAAAAATACAAAAAACAGCCAGGCGTGGTGGTTTGCACCTATAGTGCCAACTACTCGGGAAGCGGAGGTGGGAGGATCGCTTGAGCCAAGGAGGTCGAGGCTGCAGTGAGCCGTGATTGGGCCACTGTCCTCCAACCTGGGTGACAGAGCAAGACTCTGTCTCCAAAATAAAAAAATAAAAGCTACCCTTGTGGGTAGGCAGGCCTGAGTGTTGGGTAGAGCTTGACTTTTAAAAGAACCATCCTGTGGGGAGGCTTCCAGCCCCCTTTTTCCCCATCACTACCATCCCCAGCTTCTCCTGTCTCCCAAGATGAGGATAGGAGGGAGGCTGGGAAACACACACCCAAGTGCTTGCTAGGAAGTGTGGGAGTGGGAGTGAGAGACTGCCTGATAATAAGAGAAGTGGGGTTACTGGAGCCCGGATCTTGGGGTACCTCCCAAGCCACTCAAGGCTCAGAACACATAGAAAGCAGAGAGCGGTGTTCAGACAAACTGAACATTCAGAGATACGGAATATTTGGTTCCAGACCGCCACAGTAAGGCAAGTTGCACACATTTTTTTTTTTGTTTCCTAGTGCATATAAAAATTCTGTTTACACTACACTGTACTCTATTAACTGTGCAATCGCACTATATCTAAAAAGATGTACATACGTTAATTTTAAAATACTTTATTGCTGAGTCTCAGCAAGCACGCTGGCAGGAGACACATGGGTCCTGCATTCCAGCCTCGAGACCAAGATTTGCTTTCTGCTTACTCTGAACTGAGGTGCTCATGATGGTGAGCCACCGCGCCTGGCCTCAGATTTTATTACATCAAGTTAAAACATTATCAGAGGATTAACTTGGGAGGATTATTGACTGGGAGAGCTTACCTGGAAACCTGATGGAGACAGTGGTTAAAATAGTGGTGGGGCTGGAGTGGGGAGGGGTGAAGTGGTGAAGGAATTGGGATGTAAGTCAAAGGATACAAAGTAGAAGACAGGTACGTAGGATGAATAAGTCTAGAAATCTAATGTACACCCTGAGGACTATAGGTCATAAAACTGTATTGCATAAGGGATTCTTGTTAAATAAGTAGATTTTAGCTGCTCTTGTCACAGTGTAACTATGTGAAATGAGAGATACATTAATTTGCTTCACGATTGTAACCACTTTCCTGTCTATATATACCCCATAACATCATGTTGTTTACACCTCAAATATGCACATTTCTAAAGAAGAAGACACTGAGCACTTAAAATTGGTGGTTTACTTTACTGTCTGTATGTTATCCCTCAAATAAAAAAATTTAGTGAAACTTCTGTTTGGCAAAAGCTACCATGAATGTATTTTTCTTTCTTTCTTTCCTTCTTTTTTTTTTGTAGCAAGATTTATTGTGAAGAGCGAAAGAACAAAGCTTCCACAGCATGGAAGGGGACCCAAGCAAGTTGCCTACCATGAATGTAATTTTAAAAGAAATGACAAACTAGGAATATTTGCAACAGTCATGACATAGAAAAGATTAATTATCTTTTATTTAACAGCTATTGTAAATCAATAAAAAAGATCAAGCAATTTAATAACAATGCAAAAACACAAATAGGCAATTTTGAAAAGACATATAAAGGAACAGTAAAAAAGAAAAGATTTGCAGCTCACTAATAACCAAACTCAAAACCCAGTGCAACACTATTTTTTACCTACTAGACAGCAAAAATTAACAAGTTTTATGCTGTCTAGCTAGGTTACAGAAAATGAAAATAAGCGCTCTTGTGCCTGAGTGGGAGAATAAATTGCAATCATTTTCTGGAGGTCTGGTTTAGCAAAAATGGTTTATAATTAAAATATGCATTCTATTTGACAAAGGAACTTCTCTTTTTAAATTGCTCTAAAGAGATAATCCCACAGGTACACAAATATAAGTATAAGCATATTCACCACACTATTGTTTGTAATAGTGACCAATCAGAAACCACTTACATGGCCAGTCAGTAAAGCTCAATAAATACCTTGAAATATACACAGCCAATAAAATAGATGATGATGAAAATTATACTATGGACACAGAAAAAAGAAATTCCAAAACATTTTATGTTGTAAAAGTAGGATTTGTTTATTGCATTGTTTAATGAATATTTATTGAGTGCCTACATGTGTCAGACCCTCTTCTAGGTGCTGGGGATACAGCAGTGAGCAAAAAATAAAAGGAATTGCTGCCTTCCTCGAGCTGACATTCTAGTGACAAATGAAAGATAATAAAAAGCAAAATAAATCATATAGTATATGAAATAGCATATGCAGGATGCTACCAGTTTTCTTTTTCCTTTTATTTATTTACTTTTTTTTTAGAGACAGAGTCTCACTCTGTGGCCCAGGCTGGAGTGCAGTGGCACAATCATAGCTCACTGCAGCCTTGAACTCCTGGGCTCAAAGGCTCCTCCTACCTCAGCCTCCCAAGTAACTGGGACTACAAATCCACACCACTACACCCAACTAATTTTTAAATATTTTTAGAGACAGGGTCCCACTATTTTGCCCAGGCTGGTCTTGAACTCCTGGCCGCAAGCATTCCTCCCACTTCAGTCTCCCAAAGTGCTGTGATACAGGCATGAGCCATGACACCTGGCCCTGATACCATTTTTCTAAATGTGTTTATATCTTGAAAATGTCTGGAAAGATTTAAGTTCATAGTGGTTATCAGGATGGTGGGAATTTTTTCTACTTTGTCTTATTCCTGAAGTTTTTGAATGAGTATTCTTTTTAAATCATATGAAAATAATATTTACTTTGACAAAAATAAAATGACAAACGTTTATTTTTAAAAGTTTCTGAATAAATATTTGCTATTTTCTTCCCTTGAAGAAATTAAAAATCAATAACTGTCAAGTGGGAAAAAATGTTGTTATGTTGAAATGCTCAAATGCAAATCAAAACCATGAGGATGTGGGGCAACAGGAACTCTCATTCATTGCCGGTGGGAATGCCAAATGGTACAGCTACTTTGAAAGACAATTTGGAAGTTTCTTACAAAACTAAATATATTCTTACCAGAAGATCTTGCAATTGCACTCCTTGGTATTTACCCAAATGAGCTGAGAACTTATGCTCATGCAGAAACCTGCAAAAGGATTTTTTTTTGAGACAGTCTGTCTTTGTCACCCAGGCTGGAGTGCAGTGGTGCGATCTAGGCTCATGGCAACCACTGCCCCCCAGGTTCAAGCAATTCTTCTGCCTCAGCCTCCCGAGTAGCTAGGACTACAGGCATGTGCCACCGTGCCCAGCTAATTTTGTATTTTTAGTAGAGATGGGGTTTCGCCATGTTGGCCAGGGTGGTCTCGAACTCCTGATCTCAGGTGATCTGCCTGCCTCAGCCTCCCAAAGTGCTGGGATTACAGGTGTGAGCCACTGCGCCCAGCCCAAAAGGATGTTTAGAGCAGCTTTACGCATAACTGCCAAAACTTGGAGGCAACTAAGATGCCCTTCAGTAGGTGAGTGGATATGTAAACTGTAGTACATCCAAACAACGAAACACCACTCAATACTAAAAAGAAATAAGGTATCAAACCGTAAAAAGACATGGAGAAAACTTAAATCCCTATTGCTAAGTAAAAGAAGTCAATTAAAAAGGCCACATGCTATACGATTTCAATTATATGGCATTCTGAAAAAGGCAAAACTATGGAGACAGTAAAAAGATCAATGGTTGCCAGGGGTTGTGGAGGGGAAAGGATGAATAGACGGTCAGTGAAATTACTCCGTATGACACTACAGTATAAGGGTGGATACATGGCATTATACATTTGTCAAAACCCATTGAATGTACAGCACCAAGAGCAAACCCTAATGCAAACTATGAACTTTGGGTGATAATGATGTGTCAATGTAGGTTCATTGGTTGTAACAAATGAACCACATCGGTGTAGGACTTTGATAGTGGAGGAAGCTGAGAGTGTGTGGGTGTTGGGCGTAATGGAAACTCTCTATACTTTCTGTTCAATGTTTCTGTGAACCTAAAACTACTCTAAAAAAATAGTCTAGGCTGGGCGTGGTGGCTCACCCCCGTAATCACAGTGTTTTGGGAGGCCAATGCTGGTGGATCATGAGGCCAAGAGATCAAGATCATCCTGGCCAACATGGTGAAACCCCATCTCTACTAAAAATACAAAGATTAGCTGGGTGTGGTGGTGCACGCATGTAGTCCCAGCTACTGAGGAGGCTGAGGCAGGAGAATCACTTGAACCCGGGAGGTGGAGGTTGCAGTGAGCTGAGATCACACCATTGCACTCCAGCCTGGTGACAGAGCAAGACTCTATCTCAAAAAAAAAAAAAAAAAAAAAGTCTGTTTAATTAAAACACACTAATATACAATTTTTAAAAAGTAGCCACCCATTAGGATGGCTACTTAAAAAAATAAAATACAACCCTGAAAATAAAAAAGTGTTGGCAAGGATGTGGAGAAATTGGAATCATTGTGCACCACTGTTGGTGGAAATGGAAAATGATGTGGTCCCTATGGAAAACCATTTGGCACTTCATCAAAAAAGTAAAAAGAAAATTACCAGATGGTCTAGCAATTCTGTATCTGGGTGTATACCCAAAAGAAGTAAAAGCAGGGTCTCAAAGAGCTATTTGTACATCCATGTTCATAGTGGCATTATTCACAATAGCCAAGAAGTGAAAGGACTCCAAGTGTCACTCAATAAATGAATGGATAAACAGAATGTTACATAGATACAAGGAAATATTATTCAGCTTTCAAAAGGAAGGAGGCCACACATTGGGTCATGCCTGTAATCCCTGCACTTTGGGAGATGCAGGCGGGAAGATCACTTGAAGCCAGGAGTTCAAGACCAGCCTAGGCAACATATTGAGACCCGCCTCCCACCTCCTCTACAAAAATTAAAATTTTAAAAAAATTAGCTGGGTGTGGTGGAGCATGCCTATAGTCCTAGCTGTTTGGGAGGTTGAGGCAGGAGCATTGCTCGAGCCCAGGAGTTTGAGGCTGCAGTGAGCTATGATCACACCACTGCACACCAGCCTGGGTGACAAAGTAAGACCCTGTCTCTGAAAAATAAAATTACATAAATACAAAGCAAGGAAATTTTGACTCATACTACAGCATGGAGAACCTTGAGGGCAAACACTGTATACAGACTCCACTCTTATAAGGTACTCAGAGTTGTCAGATTCAGAGACAGAAAGTAGAAGAGCGGTTGCCAGGGGCTGGGGGAGGGCAAAGTGAGGAGTTGTTTAATGGATACTGTTTCAGTTTTGCAAGATAAAAAAAATTCTGGAGACTGGTTGTATAACAATGTGAATATACTTAATAGTACAGAACCGCGGGGCACGGTGGCTCACACCTATAATCCCAGCACTTTGGGAGGCCGAGGCAGATGGATCAGGAGTTTGAGATCAGCCTGGCCAGCATGGTGAAACCCCGTCTCTACTAAAAATACAAAAATTAGCTGGGCATGGTGGTGGGTGCCTGTAATCCCAGCTAGTCAGGATGCTGAGGCAGGAGAATCGCTTGAACCCAGGAGGCGGAGGTTGCAGTGAGCCAAGATTGCGTCATTGCATTCTGGCCTGGGCAGCAGGAGTGACAAACCATCTCAAAAAAAAAAAAACCCACCGTATAGAACCATCCATTTTTTAAATGGTTAATATTGTAAAATTTTATATGTGTTTTCCACAATTACAATTTTTTAAAAGTGGGTGGGGAAAGTTTAAGAAACACAGATGGCTGAGGCCTATTCCCTGAATTTCTGTTTCAATAGGGCTAGGTGACGCCTGAGAATCTGCATTGTGCGCACATTCCCATGTCATGCTGCCGCTGCACTCTGGTGGTCCCCATGCTTTGGGAACCTCTGTGTTGAAGATGAAGCAGAGTCAGGAAGGCCAGTCAGGAAGCTGTGCCCCACTCCAGGCCAGATAGGACTGGAGCCTGAGGCAGCGCAGGCCAGCAGGGACGGAGGGAGGACACAGAGCTGAGGGGCATTTCTGGTTGGGGGAGCACCAGGCTGTGGTGCCCAGGTGGGAGCATGAGGGAGACACAGTGTTCCAGACTGACTGGCTTCTAGCTTGAAGGGCTGAGGGGATGCACTTGGAAGTTGGCAACCCAGAAGGCACAGCAGCTTTGAGGGTAGGGAAGAAGGGTTCAGTTTTAGACAGGATGAGTTTGAAGAGCTGGAGAGTCATCTGAATTGCGATGTCCAATAGGTAATTGATCATTTTAGTCTGGATCAGGGTGAGGGAGGGGGACCATGAGAATGTGGTGTTGAAAGTAATACCGCAGAGCTGGTAGCTGATAATGTGGGAAATGAACCAGCTACCTAGGGATAGTACATGAATTACCCAAAGAAGAGCAATAATCAGCCAGCCATGGTGGCTCACACCTGTAATCTCAGCACTTTGGGAGACCAAGGTGGAGGGATTGCTTGAATCCAGGAGTTTAAGAGCGAGACTCTGTCTAATTAAAAAAAAAAAAACAAACAAAAAAGAAGTCCAGGCAAAGTGGCTCACACCTGTAGGCCAAGGCAGGCAGATCACGAGGTCAGGAGCTCGAGACCAGCCTGGCCAACATGGTGAAACCCTGTCTCTACTAAAAATACAAAAATTAGCTGGGAGTGGTGGGCAGGTGCCTGTAATCTCAGCTACTCAGGAGGCTGAGGCACGAGAATCGTTTGAACCCGGGAGGCGGAGGTTGCAGTGAGCCGAGATTGCACCAATGCACTCCAGCCTGGGAGATAGGGCGAGACTCTATCTCAAAAAAGTAAATAAAAAAAGAAAAAGAAGAAGCTCAAGAGTCACAGGACTGGAAAATCCTACAGGCCAGCAGTCCTGTTAGGTGTGCCTCAACCCTGAAGCAGGTCCCTCAGTCTGCAGATATTTAGAGATATTTAAAGGAAACCCAGGAAGGAGCCAAGAGAGAATGAAGCCTAAGGTGTCCTGAGACCCTCAGAGAACTCAGCCAAAGGGTTAGGAGCTCGTGCCAAGGTGCAGCAGGTGAGTAGGGCACACAGGATTTCTTTCCTGGGTACAGATGGTATTTCTCTTCAGCTTTCATTGGTCTCAGGCTCGTGCCAGACAAGGCATAATTGCACCCATTTTGGGGACTGCCTGGGTGTCCCAGGCAGACCCAGGGGCCGCATGCAGCAGGGCCTGAGGAGGGAGGTGTGGACGGAGGAGGCCCACTGCCATTCTTGGTATGGTTCTCACTCCAGGAGCACAGCTGCATCTGGTCTCACTCTGGGCAGCTTATAAGGCCTGGTGTGAGTTTTGTTTATGCAAGTGCAGCATAAAAGGAACAAATCTACCAGCACCGGGGCTGTTGCCACTGAGTCCTTTTGCATACATTTTTCAAATGATAATTCACTCTACCCACCCCCCTTCCCTACCCCCAAGGCGATTTATTGAAAAAACCACCTTATATGGTAATATTGCTAACACACCGTCAGCTGGCCTTTTTAGGGACTTTGTTTAAAGAAGATCCGCCTCTGGGGTTTTATATTGCTCTGGTATTCATGCCAAAGACACACCAGCCCTCAGTCACTGGGAGAAGAACCTCTCATACCCTCGGTGAGTACTGTACAGCTTCTGCCACCTCTTCCTTTCCGGGGCTGCCTGGCCTCCTGGGTGCGGGAGGTGCCTCCAGATTGGCCTGGCTTCTGTGACGCTGGCCCAGATCACACGCCAGGGCCCTTGGTCGGCAGTGGCACCTGCAAGCATACTGAAGCCTGCTGGGAAAAGGCATCTCTGGCCATGGGACATCCTGGGGCAGGGGCAGCTTGGAACCGTGCTCCCTGCCTCAGACTGGGGACTGGTGGGGTATAATGCCTGCAGTCTCTACTAGCCCTGCTCCCCAGGGCCAGTGCAGATCCACATCCTGATGTCCTTTGTCTTGGGTTAGAATGTCTGGGAGGCTGTTTTAGGGGATCATACACTTTGCAGAAAAGCAGCTTTTCAGAATACTTGAGTCAAAGCCAACAGTGGTCCTGGTATCTGTGAGCTGTTTAGTCCATGAAATGTCTGTGCTGGGAATAGGAGGATATTTTCTTCAGGTCCCGTATGAGTCTCTCTCTGTCCTCTGATCTGTGCTTGGCTGAGGGGAATGGAGGGTTTTTGCAGTCCTTGAAGGCTCTAGGATCATTGGGGGATGGGGAAAATTCCACTTGCCCTGTGGCATCATGAGGTTTCAGGGTAGAAGGAACTTGGGACCCAGCTAGTTCATTCTCCTCTGATGAGGACATTGAGGCCTAGAGACGTTCAGCTACTCATCCAAAAGACTCACACCCAACTGTGACCCATTTGCAGATGTCGTTACTCCCCCCAACCCACCCAACACACACAGACACACATGCACAAAGAATTAAGAGGAAGATGAGACGAATGGGCCACTTCCATGTTTGGCATCAGAATTCACTAGCATCTCTTCACAGGTGAGGCAGGCTGGGTGTGGTGGTGCAGGCCTTGAAGGCAGACTGCCAGGCTAACAAAGTTACTGAGCGACCTCAGCTTCCTCACCTGTAAAATTGGGGCAAGAATAATAATATCTACTTGGCAATGGTGTGAGGATTAAATGAGAGAATGCATATATACAGCACTCAGCTCAAGGCTGTCAGGGCCCGGCCCTGAGTTCTCAAACTTTAAGAATCACCTGGAGTGCTTGTTAAAACACAGATTGCCCTATGCCCCACCCCAGATTCTGATTCCAGTAGGCCGAGATATGGCCTGATACTTGGAATTCCTAACAAGCTCCCAGGCAACGCTGAAGCTGCTGGTCTGGGACTACACTTTGTACAGGGAGGCTCTCAGTGCTCACTTTGATTACTCGAATGTGGGTTTGGACTCTGATACTAACCCTTGGGCTGAAAAGAGGAAGAGCTTCCTGTGACAGAGATGGATGGGTGCTGGAGAAACTGCAATGAACAGTAAGATCCTACATGCCAGGCCGAAGAAAAGGGGATGGGCCGTGTGACATCATGACCTTGGGGCGAGATATCTTTCCTGTTTCCCCTTGTTCATTCTGCCAACATTTATTGAGCACTTATTATGGGCGAGGCACTGTCCCTGCTCCTTAGGGACAGTGGAGAGGCTTCTGCAGTTACTGGAAGAGACAGATAAACAGATGAGAACCATGGAGCAAATAAGTACATGAAAGGAGTAAAGGCCAGGAGGAGCCCATCACTCAGCCCAGGAGTTATCAGGGAAGACTTCCTGGAGGAAGAGGTGCCTGAGCTTGGTCCTGAAGTAAGGTAGTCCTGGTAAAGAGGAAGCGTGGTCTTTGGGACTCAAGTGGCTCAACTCCACTGCATTTAGATGGCAAGGCAGGAATCAGGTAAAACTAAATTCAGAGGGGTCAGCAGGGCTGGATTACAAGGGCTTTAGACTCTAAAGGATCAGGCTATGGGGAGCCATGGAAGGGTTTTAATCTGGAGGGTATCTGTTGAAGGGGCTGCTTTGGCAGCTGTGAGGAGAGTGGACTGGAACAGGGCAAGAGCGCTACTGCAGCATGCAGTGGTCCTGAGCTGGTGGCATGGGTGCCATGCAGGTAGAAGTAAGAAGGGCTGGTGATAGGTTGGGAGGGAAGAGGGCGGCACCACGGCATTGGATGTGGGCTCAGGGTGGGTGGTGTGAGTCTGTGAGGGCAGCTCCAGGCAGTGGCTGTTGATGAGGACAGCAGTCCTGGAGGTGTGAAGTTGGGGTGCCGGGGGGTTTGGTGGGGGAGATGCACAGCAGGCTCTGCAGGCCTAGAGCTCAAGAGAGGGGTCTGGACAGGAGCAGAGCCAGGGGAGTGAATGGAAGGCCGGGTAAGAGCCAGAAGATAAGGCACCCACGACAGATTGTGGAGGATCCAAAATATTACTCAGTAGAGTTGTTTTTAATTGAACTCATGTATATATATGAACCTAGTGAAGATATCCTGAAGTTAATTAGAGGTGCTATTAGAATTTTCCACCATGGCAGTGTTTTTCATAGACAATTTCTCTCTGCGAGGGTTTCTGATGGTTTGTATATACATGTAGGCAAATAATAAAAGGCAGAGATGCAACTGCTTACATGTCACTTGAAGCCCTCACCCAAAAACCTGTCCCCAACTATTGTTTGAAATCTCATCATTGCAAAGGCCCTCCTTTTAGGCCTAACACTTTCTGTCAAAATGAAAATGTCTTTGAGAACTGACATAAATTCTACTTTCAATAGTCATTGATGTGTGAAATGGATCATTCAATTCCTTTCAATATGATAGGCTTCATCCTGGGCGCAAGTTTTGATGGAGAAGAGTAAGAGAGATTAACAAGAATTATTATTCTTTACAGCCCTTGACAACAGGGATTGACAAGGCCCAGATAGTAAATATTTTAGGCTTTTGGAGCCTGAAGTTCTCTGTCACAAGTACTCAATTCTACCACTGTAACAAAAGCAGCCATAGATAATATGTAAGTGAATGGATGTGGCTGTGTTTCAGTAAGACTTTATTTATTAGACTCTGAGATTTGAATGTCATATAATTTCCACGGGTCATGAAATATTTTTCTTCTTTTGCTTTTTTCTCAACCATTTGAAAATGTAGGGCCGGGTGCAGTGCTTGCACCTGTAATCCCAAAGCTTTGGGATGCCAAGGCAGTAGGACAACTTGAGGCCAGGAGTTTGAGATCAGCCTGGGCAACATAGCAAGACACTGTTTCTACAAAAAAAAATTTTTTTTGAAATTAGCAGAATGTAGTGGCCATGCCAGCCACATGCCTGCCATCTCAGCTCCTAGGATGAGGAGAAAGGATCCTTGAGCTCAGGAGTTCAAGCCTGCAGTGAGCTTGATGGTGCCACTGGACTCAATGCCTAGGTGACAGAGTGAGGCCCAGTATCTCAAAAAAAAAAAAAAAAGGAAAAACCATTCTGAGATATAGCCCATACAGAAACAGGCCGGAATTTGCCTACCCTGATTTACAATGTCTACGGCACCTTCATTTCCATTCCGTCATCTTGTGAGATAGATACTATCATTTCCATGTGCTAGCGGAGGAAACTAAGGCCCAGGGAAGGACAAAAGAACTGGGCTGTGGGAAAGGGGAACCAGGAGGGAGAAGAGGGTAAAGGAAGGAGGAGCAGTGGGAGGATTTCTAGAGCCAAACTTGTCTCCTTTGAGGTGCTGGGGAGGGTGAATTTTAACAGCTCTGCCCTCACATTGGGTTTGAGGTAGCCAGGGAGACGGGTGAGTGAGCAAATGACTTGCATTCATTATGCCTTTGGTTTCTGGCCACCTTCGGGGCAAGGGGAATAAAAGCTTCATTCCTGAGTCAGTGAGAGCTTCAATGAAGCCCAGATGTCGTTCGTGCTGAAAGAACCAGAACAACTCTCTGCTCCCTGCCAAGCATGAAGCGGTTGTGACCCCAGGAAACCACAGTGACTTTGGCTCTGGTTCAGCTGACATGCTCAAGTCTAGCCACAAATTACCAGAAAGCAGCTGAGGAAAGTTTAGAATTTCTCCTGGGGGCAGAGACGGTCCAGGAGTCTGGCTCCAGGGTGAACCCCTTCTTCCCAGCGCAGCACGGGACCCTTCGGAGGCTCGACTCCACCAGCCCTGCCGCTGCCTTCCCCGCCCTCTCTTCTTATTGGGTTTTGCCTTCAAAATAGCAGACTCCAAACCACCTGAAGTGCTGCAGAACAGCATTGTTGACAGCTTCAAGTCGCCTTGTGGCTTGTCTCAGCTGCTGCTGTGCTTTAGAAACAAAATTCCAGGCTCTCCCTGTTTCTGTGTGTGGGAAACACCGGAGAGAGTTTGGGTAGGGAGACAAAAGGGCTCACTGAAAACCCAGACAGGCTTGAACCGTAAGTCACACAGGAGAGAGGGACGCTGAGGGGACCCTAGAGGGAGACAGTCTCGGAGCACAGCTTTGCCTCTTTGGCTGTTTCCTCCCTTTGGAGGTTGCTTTCCCCTCAAGGTGGACCACCTGCTAGAACAGGGCAGCACTGCTGTTCACTGGCCAGCTTGGAGAGAAGACTGCCCATGTGATTCTAATTCAGGCCCTTGTGACCGAACCATCATGAGGCTGGACTGTGGGGACTCGGGTATCCCAGAGGCAGAGCACACCAGGTCTGGGAGGGGGTCACTCAGATGGCAACATTGTCATTCAACATTTATTGAACACCTACTGTCTTAATCCATGTTTGTTGCTACCACAGAATATGTGAGACTGGGTTATTTATAAACAATGGAAATTTATTTCTCAAAGTTCTGGAGGCTGGGACATCCAAGATCAAGGCACCAGCAGATTCAGTGTCTGTCTGGTGAGAGCCCAGAGTCTGCTTCCGAGATGGCGCGTTGTTGCTGTGCCCTCACGTGGCAGAAGGGCAAGAGAGAGCGAGAAGGGACCAAATCCGCCCTTTTATAAAAAACCCATTCCTGAGAAGGACATTAGTCCATTCAAGAGGGCAGAACCCTGCAGTTAAAATTGGTAACTAAATTTCAACATGAGTTTTGAAGGGGACAAACATTCAAACCATAGCACCGCCTATGTGTTAAACACCCGCTTAGGTGCTGGGGCTGTAAAAAGTAAATCTAGGCTTGGCCCTGGCACAGGAGGGACTCCATTTCATAGAGAGAAAAGAACACAGACCCTTTTGTTTTAGGGTGCTTGCTGCCAACAGCTCTGGAGAGACAGGCTGATGCAAAAACACCAAACATGGAGAAGTTATGATGGTTCCCCAAAGTAGTGAGGAAGGCACATCTCAGGCTTGGGAAGTGTCCTCGATGGGTGCCAGGCCTGCATCTCCCAGCCTCTTCTCGGTGAAGAGATCTCTGGCTAAGTTCTTTACCTTCTCTGAGATTTGGCTTCCAAATCTATGAGATGGAATTGAAGATATCTTCTCTAGGGGCTGTTTTGAGGATTAAGTAGATAATATATGTGAAAGACTTCATGTTTTTTTTTCTTTTTTTTTATTTTTTTTTTTGCACACAAAACAATAAACATTTTCTAAAAATACATACAAACAAAAAGATGCATATCAAACATATTAGGAAGGTTGCACGTGGGAAGACGGGGTATAGAAATGAGGGGTGGGAATTAAAGAAAATAAATGAGAGAGGGACTTTTTATGGATCAATGATAATAACTCAATCCTCTATTTGACAAAGAAGAAGGAGAAGGAAGAGGAAGAAAAAGAAAGTGGGATAAAGGATCAGAAAGGGAGGAAAATAGAAAAAATTAGAGTATGACTCCAGGGTAGACCTGTTTTGTTGTCACTGGGTTGGTTGGTTTGTCTGTTGTATTTTTCATTTGTTTCGCCATGTTGACCAGGCTGGTGTCGAACGCCTAGCCTCAAGTGATCAACCCGCCTCGGCCTCCCAGAGTGCTGGGACCACAGGCGTGAGCCACCACGTCCAGCCCCCACATTGCGTCTGGCCTCCGTGGTGGACCTCCCAGAGGGGGCGGCCGGGCAGAGGCGCTCTTCACTTCCTAGACGGGGAGGTGGCCGGGCAGAGGCGCTCCTCACTTCCCAGACGGGGCGGCCAGGCAGAGACGCTCCTCACTTCTTCCCAGATGGGGCGGCCGGGCAGAGGCGCTCCTCACTTCTTCCCAGACGGGGCGGCCGGGCAGAGGCGCTTCTCACTTCCCAGACGGGGCAGCCGGGCAGAGACGCTCCTCACTTCTTCCCAGATGGGGCGGCCGGGCAGAGACGCTCCTCAACTCCCAGACGGGGCAGCCAGGCAGAGGCGCCCCTCACTTCTTCCCAGACGGGGCGGCTGGGCAGAGGTGCCCCTCACTTCTTCCCAGACGGGGCAGCTGGGCAGAGACGCTCCTCGGAAGACTCCATGTTTTTTAAAATTAAAAATCCATTTTTACCAAAAATGGGAACACTGAACATACTGCTGTTTCACCTACCAAAGCAACTTGCACCTTTCCTATTGTATTAATTATTTTAGTTTTTCCATTGTATGGAGGCTTCCAGCAATTAGTTTACAAGCCAACTTATTTATTATTCAGTAACTTTTTTTGATATTGAGATTGTTCCTAATTTTGATCATTTTAAACAAAGGTGTGAAAACAGGCCAAATCTTTTCATTCACCCATGACTGTTTCACAAAGATAGATTCGTAGAAGTGCTTTTGGGGAGTCAGAAGGTGTGTACATCTTTAAGGCTTTTAATAAGTATTTTCAAATTCCCTTTCAGAAAAGTAGTACAATTTGACACTCACAAGCAGTGAATGTGAAGCCAATTCTCCATACCTTTGCCAGCAAGGGTGGCCCCAAGAACCACACACAGTACCCCAGCTAAGGGCAGAGGTAGCTTTTATCCTGGCCATAGCACACTACTGACAGTCAACAAGACACCAAGTCCTGCTCACAGATGCTAAACAGAGCTTTCTTTTTTTCTTTTTTCTTTTCTTTTCTTTTTTTTTTTTTTGAGACAGAGTCTCGCTCTGTCGCCCAGGCTGAAGTGCAGTGGCTCCATCTTGGCTCACTGTAAGCTCCACCTCCTGGGTTCACGCCATTCTTCTGCCTCAGCCTCCCAAGTAGCTGGGACTACAGGCGCCTGCCACCACACTCAGCTAATTTTTTTTTTTTTTTTTTTGTATTTTTAGTAGAGACGGGGTTTCACCATGTTAGCCAGGATGGTCTCGATCTCCTGACGTTGTGATCCACCCGCCTCAGCCTCCAAAAGTGCTGGGATTACAGGTGTGAGCCAACGCGCCCGGCCACAAGAGCTTTCACAGTTTGGTGATTGAAACCCACAATATAGGAATTCATATTCATTTCATTAAATTTAACCTTGGCTGTGTGTGGTGGGTCACTTGTAATCTCAGCACTTTGGGAGGCTGAGGCAGGAGAATCACTTGAGCCCAGGAGTTCAGACCAGCCTGGGCAACAGAGGGAGACTCTGTCTCTACAGAAAAAATTTTTTAAATCAGCCAGCCATAGTAGGGCATGCCTGTGATCCCAGCTACTTGGGATGCTGAGGTGGGAGGATCGCTTGGGCCCAGGAGGTTGAGTCTGCAGTGAGCTGTGTTCTTGCCACTGCCCTGCAGCTTGGGTGACAGAGCAAGACCCCATCTCAAAAAAAAAAAAATCTCTTTTGATTCAGCTCATTTTCTGTGCCTTTTGAGATTTTCTTGGATTTTTATTCTTTCACCCAGTGTATCTAATATTACTTTCTCCCAGCTGTTTTATCTGAAAACTTGATCAACCTGTGCTTTATATTTTCATTCAATTCATTTATAAAAATGTCACATGAGAAAGGGTCAAGAGTAGAGCCCTGAGACATATTGCTGCCTCCTCATTGACATTGACTGAGGCAGCTGCAAATATACCAAATTGTATTATTGCTTAGTACATGGCTTTATCAAGAGGGATATCCTATTCTGGACCTTGTGGGCTGGTTTAGAGAGTGAGGACTCATCATTGGTGCTATGGGAGACATAAGGATCAGCAGAGACAGAGGCAAAGCTGGATTTAAGAAGTCACAGCGGGCCTCTCCCCTTGTGTTGCCTTGCTTTGAACATATCTGGGAAGGGCTTCCTTTCAGTCTTGAAAATGTTTACAAGCCTCTGCTCAGCGTCTACCTAGCCTTCAGACCTCACGTTCTCAGGCCTGTGGTGCTGTCTCTTCTCTGCTTCAGTATGGTCTTCTCTGTCCAGCTTCTGCACGAGGCCATCTGGGGCCAAGGGTCACAGGTTTTAGAAGTTCCCCTCTCCCCGCTCCATGCCATAGGCACCTGCGGTTGCACATCCCGGATAAAACTTCAGCCGGCCTTCTCTTTCTGTGCCTGGTGCCTCTCTTTTCTCTGGACTTTTGGAAGTCTGCCTCCCCGGCCCCTCAGCTGGGGCCTTCCCCACTTCTGCCCCACCTCACTGGGTCCTCACAGGGTAGGAGGCAATCTCTGACCATCTTCCGAGGCTCTGTTGCTTCTCCTTCACCACCAAATGCCAGGAATTTGTCAGATGCTGTTTGTAACTCAAAAGAAAGAAAGAGAAAGAGAAAGATACAGGAAGGAAGGAAGGCAGAAAAATAGAAAGAAAGAATGCGTTCAGCAGATGTTGGGAAAGTTAATTTCTTCATTAGTTTGCATCCATCCTAATTCGGATCTCAGCATGGGGGAGGGAATCCTCTGTTGTCCCCATCTGTCGAGGCAACAAGCAGTGAGTCCCATCATGGAGTCCCTTCTTTTCCTCTCTCCTCCCAGAGTGCCCCTTCCTCATCAAGGTGCTTCTACCCTTAGGAGTGTACATTTCACCTATAACCACTGCCTATTTTTTCCTTAGTGCTATGTTATGCTATTGATTTTTAATTATATAAACTATATGCAAATGCAGCCTCCTTGTAAAAAAAATTGAAATATTATAGATATCACCCAGCACTTCCTCTCCCAGTTCCTCTCCACACTCCCGGAGGTAATCATGATAATCGGTTTGCTAGGTGTCCTTCCAGAACTTTTAGCTTCTTTCTTTGGCTTGTATATGGCCACCTTCTCACTGCATCCTCCCGTGGCCTACCCTCTACATGCATCTGAATCCTAATTTCCTCTTCTTCTAAAGACACTCATCCTACTGGAGTAGTCACATTGGATGACAGCCATATTGCATTAATCTCATTTTAACTTAATTACCTCTTTAAAGACCCTATCTCCAAATACAGTCACCTTCTGTGTACTGGGGGTTAGAACTTCAACATGAATTTTTGGGGGGACACAATTCACAATTCAGGGCAGAGGGAGGAGGCTCAACTGCCAGAGAGTGGGAGGCCAAGCCCATGCCTGTCCCTCCTGGAAGTGTGCCCTGGTGGCAGGTAGAGTCAGGCCCCAAAGCCAAGAAACTGTCTCCAAACTGATTTGACAAGTGGCTGACTAGTTCTCTTCTCCCCCAAATCCCAAGGTGCTCCAGTCCCCAGCTCACTCGGCCACACACACCATGTGTGAAGAGGAGACCACCGCGCTTGTGTGTGACAATGGCTCTGGCCTGTGCAAGGCAGGCTTCGCAGGAGATGATGCCCCCCGGGCCGTCTTCCCCTCCATCGTAGGCCGCCCTCGTCACCAGGTGTGTGCTCATCTGGATATCAGGCGTTGAGCCACTAGGAGTAAGCGCTGCACTGTGGAGACCCTGCTGAGCTGGGGGTTAGGGGAAGGAAGTGTGTGTGTGTGTGTGTGTGTGTGTGTGTGTGTGTGTGTGTATGCGTGCATGCACGCCAGGTATAGGGAGTTCTTTTCTGATTAACTGATAGAGCAGGACCCTTTAAATAGAAATATTCAAGGCCAAAACCAATATACATCAGGCACACAATGACACTATTATGTCTGGCTTACATTTGGGGGGTTGCCAGGTTTGGAAAAATTAAATTATATGGGATTGAACAAGCCTCTTGCCTTTCAGAAATTTACACTTTGTGAAGAAATACACGTAACTAACCAGAGATCATGGGCTGTAATAGAGGTAAAATATTTCACAGGAAGGGAAAGGTGTCACAGAAAAAGGAATACCTGATGATAAGAAGGATTTCAGCAGGTAGAATAGCAAAGATTTGGAGATCTAAGCAGGCACAGGGGACTTGAGGAGGGCACATACAAGTCGTGTGTGTGTGTGTGTGTGTGTCTGTGTATGTAGCAGGATGAGGGGAAGAAGTGTATGGGTGGGGCTTGTTTCATCTCAGAAAACAACATTGTCTGAAGAGAAAGAAGAAAGGCCACCACACAAGAAATCCTCCACCTTCGCTTCCTGACACCTTCATACTCACTGGTATCTGCTCCATCCTGTCTCCTGCTATCCCGTTTCCAGGGGAAGAAAGGCGGTTTTTCTCATCCTCATCCTTCTTCAGAGACCTTCCAGTGCCTGAATCCCTCTGTGTGGAGCCCTCAGCCAATTCATTTCTCTTTTCTTCTCTTTGTATTGCAGGGTGTGATGGTGGGAATGGGCCAGAAAGACAGCTATGTGGGGGATGAGGCTCAGAGCAAGCGAGGGATCCTAACTCTCAAATACCCCATTGAACACGGCATCATCACCAACTGGGATGACATGGAGAAGGTATCTGTAGACTTCCCCTTAACGAGCCTGCTTTAATGATCACCCATCATCGTGACCCTCGTATCCATAGGCCACTGTGCTCTGTCAACTCTCTCTCTAAAATGCTTCTCACTTCTGTCTTTCCTTTCTTTTCAGCCCCACGACCATTTCTCCAACCTAGGCTGCCAACATCTCTCCCTGGACTATTGCAATGGCTTCCTGGCTGATTTCTTGGTCTCTTGCCCTCATTCACCGAATTAATTCTCTACACTGCTGCAAAGCTGATTTTTCTAAACACAGGTCAGCTCATGTCACTCACCTTCTCAGAAATCTTCAGTAGCTCTTCATTAACCAACAGGGGGTTCCTAACTCCCCGTCTTGGCATCAGAGGACCTGTCCCTGCCTGATCCCCATGATCATCTTTTCCTGCAATATTTACTCAGGCCAGTGCTCACTCCTTCTTTAAAATGCTGGTGCTGGCTCAAGAGAGGCAAACAGCCATCTCTCATTCTTACCTTCCCTGTCAAGACTTCACATAGATGGACTGATGCTAGACTATGATGATAGCCTCCAATGAAAGTTTTTAAGTAGAACTCTCTCAGGGTTTCTAGAAGCCTTTTTGTTTAAGAAAATATTGTGGGTGGGCGGGATTTTTAAATGGTGGAGCTCATGGTAAACAAAATTATGTGTGCAAAATGTTAATAGAGTCTTTCTAATATTCTTGTGATTAACTCTGCTGACAGTTGGCTGAGTGTTCTTGTTTCTGCAATGCCTGTCTTTGGAAATGTGGTAGGGGGATTACTAAGCAGACTGCAACTGGAAATGAGGCATGTTGACTTGAAGTCTGTAATTCACTTATACTTTTCTCTAAATCCTAGATTGAGTCACTCAATGTGAGATAAGTACTGCACATAAAATGCAATAGATTTCACGTTATACAGTGGAGTGGGTAAGAGCACAGACATTAGAGGCAATGGCAGGAAATCCAGGTGCAAACCCACCCTATAAGTCTTAGTTTTCCCATTTGTAAAGTGAAGATAAAAAACACTTTGTGCATTAGGTTGCTTTGGAGATTGAATTAGGTAAATGCTTAGTATAATCCCAAGGCATGGAACATACTTATGTGCTCAATAAGTGACACATATGATTCACGTATATGTAACAGTATCTAATTTAAAAACATAATAGGCTGGGTACAGTGGCTTACACCTGTAATCCCAGCACTTTGGGAGACCGAGGCGGGTGGATCACAAAGTCAGGAGTTTGAGACCAACCTGGCCAACATGGTGAAACCCTGTCTCCACTAAAAATACAAAACTTAGCCAGACGTGGTGGCAGGTGCCTGTAATCCCAGCTACTTGGGAGGCTGAGGCAGGAGAATCACTTGAACCTGGGAGGCACAGGTTGCAGTGAGCCGAGATTGTGCCATTGCACTCCACTGTGGGCAACAGAGTGAGGCTCCGTCTCAGAAAAAAAAAAAAAAAAACCCACATAATAGAGGCCAGTGGCTCACGCCTGTAATCCCAACACTTTGGGAAGCCAAGGCAGGAGGATAGCTTGAGGCCAGCCTGGGCAACATGGTGAGACCCTATCTCTATGAAATAAAAATGTAAAAATTCACTGGGCATGGTAACACATGACCGTGGTCTCAGCTGTTCAAGAGGCTGAGACATGAGAATCACTTGAGCCCAGGTGGTGGAGGCTGCAGTGAGCTGTGTTCACGCCACTGCACAACAGCCTGGGTGATAGAGTGAGACCATGTCTCAAAAAAAAAAAAAAAAAAAGGAAGGAAGGAAGAAAACACAATAGACAAATAATAGACCAACTATTTTATTCACAGTAGTGACAATGTGTGAACTCTTTAAAGAAACTCTTAAAAAATAAATTATGTGCCTTAAGGCCAGGCACAGTGGCTCATACCTGTAATCCCAGCACTTTAGGAGGCTGAGGCAGGCAGATCACTTGAGGCCAGGAGTTCGAGGCCAGCCTGGCCAACCAACATGGTGAAATCCTGTCTCTACTAAACACAATAATTAGCTGGACATGATGGTGGGTGCCTGTCATCCCAGCTACTCCAGAGGCTGAGGCAGGAGGATCACTTGAACTTGGGAGGTAGAGGTTTCAGTGAGCCAAGATCGCATCACTGCACTCCAGCCTGGGTGACAGAGTGAGGCTCTATATATATATATTTTTTAAAGTATATATGTATAAATATAAAATCATTTCATTATATATATAATCATTTCATTATATATCTATAAATCATTATATATATATATCTTGTGTGCCTTAAAAGAAAAACCAAATTGGGTAAAAGTGTCAAATGTCCTCAAATTAATTTATAGGCTCATTGCACTCCAATAAAAATTATGTGACATAATTCTAAAGTATGTTTGCAGAAATAAATTAGCAACAGTTATGAGAACAAAATGAATTTTTTAAATTATGAAGGAAGACATAATGTAACAAAATACAATATAAATTATAAAGTTAAAACAATTTGGTACCAGCAAAAAGGTAAAGAGGAAATATATAATAAATGAAACTTCTAGCATCAGAAAGGAGGAAAGGGCTAGTCAACAAATTATTTCTGGGACAACTGATTAGTTATTTTCGGAGCTGGAGAATCTTGGTTTATAGCCCTAAGCTCATACCATTTCACCAAACACATGTCAATTAAATATAAAAGTTAAATGTGAACATTTAAATTACCAAAAATATAATACAGTTAATGTGAGCATTTAATCAAATTTCTAGTAAGAGTGGTCATAGAGAAAAAGAATGACAAATTTGACTTCTTAAAAAATTGTAACTTTTAATATCTCAAAAATAACCAAATTTAAAAGCCAAATAACAAATTGCAAAACAAAAGTGCAATGAGGGATTAATATGAACAGTTAATTCAAATTGACAATTAAAAATATGAAGTGTCCCCCAGACAAATAAAAAACAAACACTTAATTAGCTGAACAAAAATTATGAAAAGTTGCAAATGTGAAAAAATTTAAACTCATTTGAAACAAAAAAATCAAAGTAAAATAGGTATGATTTTTACCTATCAAATTATTTCATATTTTAAGAGTGAGAGCACTGAATTCAGGTAAGAATGGGGTAAAACAGCCACTTTTTTATTCTGAAGTAAGGAGTGGTTTAGCCTATTTGTTAATAACAGAAATCAGAAAGTCTTCCAATTGCCATGTTCTTTAGCCCAGTAATTCCACTTTTAGAATCTTCTTCTTTGGAAAACATCCTGAATACAAAACATAAATTGCAATATGCCCAAAGATAACTATCATAGGATTATTTATAACCAAAAATCAAAGACAGAATAGTAATGTGATTAAATATATGATAGTATATGATAAAATGTTATATAAGCATTTTCAGAAGTTTGTTTAGTTTATTAAAAATATTATGAAAAGTGAAATAATTTATGTTATAAAACAAATTTGAACATAGTATAATAATAAAAGGATATGAAGGCCGGGTGCGGTGGCTCACGCTTGTAATCCCAGCACTTTGGGAAGCTGAGGTGGGCGGATCACGAGGTCAGGAGATCGAGAGCATGGTGAAACCCCGTCTCTACTAAAAATACAAAAAAAATTAGCCGGGCGTGGTGGCAGGCGCTTGTAGTCCCAGCTACTCGGAGAGGCTGAGGCAGGAGAATGGCGTGAACCCGGGAGGCGGAGCTTGCAGTGAGCCGAGATTGCGCCACTGCACTCCAGCCTGGGTGACAGAGCGAGACTCCGTCTCAAAAAAAAAAAAAAAAAGGATATGAAATAAATAATGATAGTAATAAATTTTAAAATACATAAAGACAAAAGATTAGGAAAAAGAAAAAAGCCAAAATGTTAACTGTTGGTTGTTAGGTGATGGACACAGGGGAGATTTTTATTCCATTAAAAAAATTTTTGGCCGGGCGTGGTGGCTCACGCCTGTAATCCCAGCACTTTGGGAGGCCAAGGCGAGTGGATCACGAGGTCAGGAGATTGAGACCATCCTAGCTAACACAGTGAAACCCTGTCTCTACTAAAAA
Organism: Symphalangus syndactylus; assembly: GCF_028878055.3. Lineage (NCBI taxonomy): Eukaryota > Metazoa > Chordata > Mammalia > Primates > Hylobatidae > Symphalangus > Symphalangus syndactylus. The sequence goes on from NC_072436.2 coordinate 25,208,492, forward strand.
TACAAAAAATTAGCCAGGTGTGGTGGCGGGCGCCTGTAGTCCCAGCTACTCGGGAGGCTGAGGCAGGAGAATGGCGTGAACCTGGGAGGCGGAGCTTGCAGTGAGCCGAGATTGCGCCACTGCACTCCAGCCTGGGCGATAGAGTGAGACTCCATCTCAAAATAAAAAATAATAATAATAATAATAAATAAATAAATAAATAAATAAATAAAAATTTTGAGATAGGATCTTCCCCTGTTGCCCAGGCTGGAGTGCAGTGGTGTAGTCATAACTCACTGCGGTCTTAGCCTCTTGGGCTCAAGGAATCCTTTTGCCTCTGTCTCCGGTGTAGCTGGGAACACAGGTGCACACCACATCCAGTTGATTTTTTAATTTTTTGTAGAGACAGGGTCTTACTTTGTTACCCAGGCTGGTCTCCAACCCCTGGGCTCAAGCAATCTGCCTGCCTCAGCTCCCCAAAGTGCTGGGATTACAGGCATGAGTCACCACACTCAACCTTAAAAATATTTTTCTAACTTTAAAAATTATCAACATCTTTAACTTTTAAGGTATAAAAACTCCAAAAAATAAACTAAAATCAAGTGCAGATGCTTGAGCCCAACACCCAAGGATTCTGGTTCAGTGGGTCAGATGATCCTAGGTGACTCTGAAAGAGGGCCTCGAGGAAGCACATTTTAAGTAGCATGGGGTCCCCTGCTTAAGACCAGTTGCTGTCCTTCAAGCTCCTGTGCAACGCTTACAGTCCAGGGCCTCTGCCTGTGCCATTCCCTCTGCCTTGGATGCCTTTTGCAGCAGCCTCTGGAGACCTTTTGCCCTCAAGGCCCATTTAAATCCCTCAGATAATGAATTACTCCTACCTCTTCCTTCACTTAAAATGTGACTTGTGTCTTTCTTTTTGTTTGTTTTGGTCTTTTTTAAACGTCTCTCTCCCCTCTGGACTTTGCAACTGAGAATTGGGTGCCATGTCTGATTCATATCTGCCCTCATCACACTTACCACCGTCTTAGCCCAAACCTGGCAACCCATAAATACATGAGTCCAATGGCATCAAATGACCCTGTGCCTCACCTCTAAGGAAACCAAAGCCCCATGTCCCTGCTACACTTTGCCCAATCCCTCTGAAAGACTCCTTTTTGGTCGTACTTGATCACTGAAGAAGGAACTGGACACAGGAAGAAATTAACTTCCTCTAAAACAGTGGTTCTTTTTTATTTTTGAGACAGGGTTTCACTCTGTCGCCCAGGCTGGAGTGCAGTTCCATGTTCACAGCTCTCTGCAGCCTTGACCTCCTGGGCTCAAGCAATCCTCCTGCCTCAGCCTCCTGAGTAGCTGAGACTACAGGCAGGCGCTACCATGACTGGCTAATTTTTTATCTTTTTGTAGAGACAGGCCCACAGTATGTTGCCCAGGCTAAGCAGTGGTTCTTAACCAGGATGATTTTGCTTCCCAAAGGACATTTGGCAATGTCTGCAGATATTTTTTATTGTCACAACTGGAAAACTGCTGCTAGCATCCAGTGGTTGGAGACCAGGGATACTGGTTGGCCCTCCACAACAAAGAACTATCCAACCTAAAATGTCATAGAGCTGCGATTGAGAAACCCTGCTTTAAAGCACCAGCCTGGCCAATAATAGACAGTGAAAATTGAGCCCAAGTGCCTCTGTCAGATTCTCAGCAGGAGATAGTGTACACTCAGCTGGGGTTTTGAAATTGTTTGACAGTGTATACTCAGCTGGGGTTTTACAACTGGTTAAATGAATGTCCTGCAGAAATGTGCATAGGGTTAAGGCAACTACAAAGGGGTGTCGAGGCACCCAAGAACCAGCAACAGAGGGAGCTCTCACACTCCTAAACATGAAGGGGTCAGGTGATGAGGGCAGTGTCATTGGAGCTTAGTGAGAGCTTGAGCTCTGAAAGAGGGGCTGCCCAACAGGAACTGTGCTCATGTAGGGCCACGCCATTGTCAGGGGATAGACCCTGACTTCTTTTGCCCTCCTACTTGCCAGCCTCTTGCAGGAATCTTCTATCAGCCAAATATAGCTAGAAGCCAGAAAGCAATGAACACTTGAGTGATACAATGTGCCTTGCATCACTCAATGCACAAAGGCAGGGGAGAGACTGTAGTAGAGTGAAGAAGAGGGAAGGTCAAATGGAAATAATGAACACATAGAAAATAGTGGTTCCAGGTCTGAGTCCTACCTAGGGCCCTGTTGAGAAGGAGTATACCCTTTAAATGTCAATCAGAAATTTCCAGCGCTGACCATTCTCCTCTTCAGATCCATCCCATCCTGTGTAACATGGTGCCACACTCTCCCAGCATGGGAATGTCAGTCAGAATTTTCCAGCCACTGGGAGTCTGCCAGGCTTATATGGCTTTTGTCTCCACTAGATCTGGCACCACTCCTTCTACAATGAGCTGCGTGTAGCACCTGAAGAGCACCCCACCCTGCTCACAGAGGCTCCCCTAAATCCCAAGGCCAACAGGGAGAAGATGACCCAGGTAAGAAGCCAGGAAGATTTGAACACTGGCACAAGAATGCAACATGGATGCTTGGCCAGATACTTTCTCCCCTTCAAACATCAGTGCAACAGAACTCTCTGAGGACCTGCTATGTCCGTAGTCCATGCCAGGCCCTGGGGGAGTGGGTGTGGAATAATGAACTACCAAACTGGCATAGTTCCTGCCCTTAATGAGATTACAAACCATTCTACAGGCCAAGAAGTGCTGTGATTTTTGCCAGATAATCTTTTATTCTTCATTGTCCTTTAAGATCATGTTTGAAACCTTCAATGTCCCTGCCATGTACGTCGCCATTCAAGCTGTGCTCTCCCTCTATGCCTCCGGCCGCACGACAGGTAAGTAATCCTGTAATCCATTCCTTTTCTGACTTCAGGGGAGGTAGGGAAAAGCTGGGGTCTTGAAGAGGCTCCTGCTCAGAAGAATCAAACGGACAGCTGAAGTCCAGGCAAAGTCTTGCTTAGGGATAATAGGTGAGAATGCCCATGTGGAATGCCAGATGTGAGCCTACCTGGTATAGTTGGAAAAAACATCCAGCAAGAACTGTTTCCCTTACAGTAATAATTCCAGGAGATTCTACACATACACACATTCCAACAATACTGGAATGTTTCTGCTTCATGAAGCAGAAAGAGTAGAACCTGTGGTGGTGGAAATGTGAGTGCAGTTACACATTGCTTAATGACAGGGATACGTTCTGAGAAATGTGTGTCATTAGGTGACTTTGTCACTGTGGGAACATCAGACAGTGTACTTGCACAAACCTAGATGCTATAGCCTACTACATGCCCAGGCTGTATGGCATGGCCTATTGCTTCCAGGCTACAGACAGTATAGCATTTAACTATAATTAATACTGCAGGGAACTGTAACAGAATGGTTAGGTATTTGTATAGCTAAACATATTGAAACATAGAAAAGTTACAGTGAAAATATGGTATCAAAGATAAAAAATGGTACACCTGTGTAGGGCACTTACCATGAATGGAGCTTGCAAGACTAGAAGTTGCTCTGGGTGGGTTAGTGAGTAGTGAGAAAATGTGAAGACCTAAACCGTTACTGTGCACTACTGTAGACTATAAACACTGTACACATCGGCTGTACTACATTTATAAAAATATTATTCTTGGCCAGGCACGGTGGCTCACACCTGAAATCCCAGCACTTTGTAAGGCTGAGGTGGGCAGACCACCTGAGGTCAGGAGTTCCAGACCAGCCTGGCCAACATGGTGAAACCCCGTCTCTACTAAAAATACAAAAATTAGTTGGACATGGTGGCAGGCGCCTGTAATCCCAGCTACTTGGGAGGCTGAGGCAGAAGAGTCACTTGAGCCTGGGAGGCAGAGGTTGCAGTGAGCCAAGATCACACCACTGCCCTCCAGCCTGTGTGACAGAGCGAGACTCTGTCTCAAAAAAAAAAAAATTATTCTTTCTTCAATAATAAATTAACCTTAGCTTACTGTAATGTTTTTTACCTTATAAACTTTTTAATTTTTAAAGCCATTTTTACTTTTTTTGTAGTGACAGTAATAGAAAAATATCTTTTTTCTTTGACTTTGTTTTTTTTTTTTTTGAGACGGAGTCTTGCTCTGTCACCAGGCTGGAGTGCAGTAGCACGATCTCGGCTCATTGCAACCTCTGTCTCCCAGGTTCAAACGATTCTCCTGCCTCAGCCTCCCATGATTTTTTAAAATTTTTTTTGAGATAAAGTCTCACTCTGTCACCCAGGCTGGAGTGCAGTGGTGCGATCCCAGATCACTGCAACCTCCACCTCCTAGGTTCAAGTGATTCTCTTGCCTCAAACTCCCAAGTAGCTGGGACTACAGGAGCATGCCACCATGCCTGGCTTATTTTTGTCTTTTCTTTATTTAGTAAAGAAAAAAAAAGGAGTATACCCTTTAAATGTCAATTAGAAATTTCCAGGGCTGACCATTCTCCTCTCCAGATCCATCCCATGTTGGCCAGGCTGGTCTCGAACTCCTGACCTCAAGTGATCTGCCCACCTCAGCCTCCCAAAGTACTGGGATTACAGGCATGAGCCATCGACCCCAGCCAAAAATGTTTTCTTTATTTATATCCTTTATTCTACAAGCTTTTTCCTATTAAATTTATTTATTTATTTTTTTACTTTTAGAGCTTTTTTGATAAAAACTAAAATATACACATTAGCCTCGGCCTACACAGGTTCAGGATTATCAATACCACTGTATTTCATTTCCACATCTTGCCCCACTGGAAGGTCTTCAGGGTTAATAACATGCATGGAGTTGTCATCTCCTACGATAACAATGCCTCCTTCTGGAATATCTCCGGAAGGACCTGCCTAAGGCTGTTTTACAATCAACTTTTTTTTTTTAAATAAGTAGAAGGAGTAAACTTTAAAATAATGATTAAAAACATAGTATAAGAGGCTGGGTGCAGTGGCTTATGCCTGTAATCCCAGCACTTTGGGAGGCCGAGGCAGGTGGATCTCTTTGAGCTCAGGAGTTGAAGACCAGCCTGGGCAACATGGCTAGACCGTATCTCTACAAAAAATACAAAAAGTTAGCCGGGCATTGGTAGCTCACACCTGCAGTCCCAGCTACTTGGGAGACTGAAGCTGGAGAATTGCTTGAGCCCAGGAAGCAGAGGCTACAGTGAGCTGAGATCTCACCACTGCACTCCAGCCTGGGCGACAGAGTGAGACCCTGTCTCAAAAAAAAAAAAAAAAAAAAGTATAAGAAATACATAAGCCAGTACTAGTACCATAGTCGTTTATTGTCATTTTCAAGTATGTTGTATATAATGTATGTGCTGTACTTTTATACAGCTGGCAGCGCAGTAGGTTTGTTTACACCAGCATGACCACAAACACGTGAATAAACTGTTGCCCTATGATGTGATGTCAGCTATGATGTCACTAGGCAATAAGAATTTTTCAGCTTCCTTATAATATTATGGCATCACCATTGTGTATGTGGTCCAAAGTTGACCAAAATGTCATTATGTGGACATGACTATAAGTGGCCTTGGTGTAGAAGTGTGCTCAGGGTAGCAGAGGAAATCTCAAAATAAAATGGTCTTTAATAGGGACTTGACAGCTTCCATAAACATTTGTTTAAACATTCATTCATCATTTATTCACTGATTTATCCATTCATTAATCCATTATATTTTCCATTACTCCCTACAATGTGCCAAACATGGTACCAGGCCATGGGCACACACTGACAAATAAGACAGACTTCGTCATTATGGAGCTAACAGTTTAGTGGGAGATAGACGAAAGTAAAAGATAATTTCACTGCATGTGATAAGGACAATGATGGAGAAATGCATGGCATATACAGTTTCATATCCTGCGCTTTGCACTTTGGTTTTTGTTTTCGTTTTGAGACGGTGTTTCACTCTGTTGCCAAGACTGGAGTGCAATGATGTGATCTCAGCGCACCACAACCTCCACCTCCCGGGTTCAAGTGATTCTTCTGCCTCAGCCTCCCAAATAGCTGGGATTACATGCACCTGCCTCTGCATCCGGCTAATTTTTGTATTTTTAGTAGCGACGGGGTTTCACCATGTTGGCCAGGCTGGTCTTGAACTCCTGACCTCAAGTGATCTGCCCATCTCGGCCTCCCAAAGTGCTGGGATTACAGGCATGACCCACCGTGCCCCAACCTTGCACTTCGTTGCAAACATCATGTTTAATGGCCACGTGGTAGTCACTGTATGATGGTGTCGTTATTTATTTATTTTACCATTTCTCTATTGCTGGAGCTTTAGGTTACCTCTTATTTTTATTATAAAATATGCCATGATTCAGATCCTTACACAAGAATAAGTTACTGGTTTCTGGACATTTATTTTGCATCTGGCCCTTGCTGAACCAGCAAACTAGGTCTAATGGTTTCTTAATTGATTGTGTTGGGTCTTCTATATAGAACCACATTATCTGCAAATAATGACAATTTTGTTTCCCTTTGGTAGTCATACCTCCTATTTCTATTTTCTGTTTCACTGCAATTGGCTAGAACATCCTGTACAATATTAAATAATAGTGGTGATATTGTAATGTTTTCTCATCAGTTATGATGTGGCTGTTAGATTAAGAAACATGAGGCTGGATGCGGTGGCTCATGCCTGTAATCCCAGCATTTTGGGAGGCCAAGGCAGGTGGATTACCTGAGGTCAGGAGTTCAAGACCAGCCTGGCCAACATAGTGAAACCCCACATCTACTAAAAATACAAAAAATTAGCTGGGCGTGGTGGCAGCCACCTGTAATCCCAGCTACTCAGGAGGCTGAGGCAGGAGAATCACTTGAACATGGGAGACAGAGGTTCTAGTGAGCCAAGATCGCGCCACTGCACTCCAGCCTGGGCAACAAGAGCAAAACTCTGCCTCAGAAAAAAAAAAAGAATATGCAATGTAGACTTAATGCAAATTGACAAGTATGCATTACCAGTTATGTGTTTCAAGGAATACAAAAAAAGGACACATTTTACTCACCTTCTAGAGGCCTACAGTCTCATTGGGGGGGAAAAAGTGACATACATAAAAAATAAAAGATATGATTGATGACTCTTGTGATGGGTGAATATTCTTAACTGGTAAAGGAAAATATGGTAGTCAGAGCTCATTGGTAACAGTCCTAGAAAGAGACTGATGAAAGACAAGAATAAGATTTTTATAAGCCTGATCCTCTCTGTCCACAGGCATCGTCCTGGATTCAGGTGATGGTGTCACCCACAATGTCCCCATCTATGAAGGTTATGCCCTGCCCCATGCCATCATGCGTCTGGACCTGGCTGGCCGTGACCTCACGGACTACCTCATGAAGATCCTAACAGAGAGAGGCTATTCTTTTGTGACCACAGGTATCCAGCCCGTTTGTGGATACCACAGGTATCCAGCCCCTTTCCTGATTCTGACTGGAGCTCAGAACCAATCTGGTTTAGGACCAGAAGTTCTCAGGACCAATGAGAATTCTGTGACTCTGTGTCTTTAAACTCTCCTGAGATAGACTGGGGGGCCTTAAGCTGGGGCTGGGCCTCTGGATAAGACCAGATAGTCATGGAAGCAGTCCCTCCTTCCCCAGAGACCAGCTGCCTCTGTCCATGTCCACACCAGGACTAGGGCTAGTTTCCACAGGGCTGAATGGTAGTGAAGATCTGCCGATGCATATCATTACCTAGGGATACCTTTGGTTTGAGGACAAATTGAGTAAGTGAGGCTCGAATTTCTAAGGGGAAGGTTTCATGTGGCCCACCTGGGCAATCGGCATTTTTAGGTGGGAGCCTCTCTAGATTCTGTAAGATCAAACATCTAAGTGAGTCTAGACCAGAAATATGTCCTGCAAAACCCCCAGGAAGGCCTAAGGCTTTGTCAGAAATCTCATGCAAAGTCCTGCTTGGGAATCAAGACTTGAGACTCCCTCTTTAGAAAGAGGAGTAGAAGAATTAAGATTGAATGGAGTGACCCTTGACCATCTTTGTGGCAAGTCTATCATCATCCTATGACTGAACCTAAAGTAGATGTGAGGCCAGGCGTGGTGGCTCACAGCTGTAATCCCAGTACTTTGGGAGGCCAAGGCAGGCAGATCATTTGAGGTCAGGAGTTCTAGACCAGCCTGGCCAACATGGTGAAATCCTGTCTCTACTGAAAACACAAAAATTAGCCGAGCTTAGTGGCGCACGCCTGTAATCCCAGCTACTTGGGAGGCTGAGGCAGGAGAATTGCTTGAACTCAGGAGGTAGAGGTTGCAGTGAGCCAAGATAGCACCACTGCACTTCAGTCTGCGTGACAGAGTGAGACTCTGTCTCAAAAAAAAAAGAATAAAGTCGATGTGAGAAAGAGGTTTTCATGGAGATCAAAATGGGACAACCAAACTAACAGAGCTCACTATTCACCTTTTGTCATTTCTGCTCCTTCCAGCTGAGAGAGAAATTGTGCGAGACATCAAGGAGAAGCTGTGCTATGTGGCCCTGGATTTTGAGAATGAGATGGCCACAGCAGCTTCCTCTTCCTCCCTGGAGAAGAGCTATGAGCTGCCAGATGGGCAGGTTATTACCATTGGCAATGAGCGCTTCCGCTGCCCTGAGACCCTCTTCCAGCCTTCCTTTATTGGTGAGGTGCTGCCCATAGTCCCTGCCAATCTCAGGAGGGGAGGGTGAAGGGGTGGGTGAGGTATGGAGAGAAAAACACCAGGAGTCATGGCCACTTTGTTAATTACATACACATACCTCACATTTTCCTAGGAAGGGCCAAAAATTTATTTAAAAAAAAATAGGGAAAATCTCATTTTAAATAAAAGGGAAAGGAAATCAAGATACAGGAAAAGCAGAATAGGAAATATAACATGAAACTAAGAATGAGGTTAAAACACAGAAAGTTTGTAGGCAGCAATGTAGCAAGGTCAGGTTGTAGTTTAGCAAGATTCTTCTATCTACAGTGTGGAATCATATTGCATGGATAAAAGACCGGAGGCTTGGCCAGATGCGGTGGCTCACGCCTGTGATCCCAACACTTTGGGAGGCCAAGGTGGATGGATCACAAGGTCAGGAGTTCAAGACCAGCCTAGCCAAAATAGTGAAGCCCCATCTCTACTAAAAATACAAAAATTAGCCAGGCGCCTGTAATCCCAGCTACTCGAGAGGCTGAGGCAGGAGAATCGCTTGAACCATGAGGTGGGGGGCAGAGGTTGCAGTGAGCCGAGATAGCACCACTGCACTCCAGCCTGGGTGACAGAGTGAGACTCTGTCTCACACACACAAAAAAGACTGCAGGCAGCTGGGCGCAGTGACTCACACCTGTTATCCCAGCACTTTGGGAGGCTGAGGCAGGCAGATCACTTGAGCCTGTGAGTTTGAGACCAGCCTGGGCAACATAGCGAAACTCCATCTCTATGAAAAATACAAAATTTAGCAGGGCATGGTGGTGCATGCCTGTGGTCCCAGCTACTCAGGAAGCTGAGGTGAGAGAATCGCTTGAGCCCCAGAGATCAAGGCTGCAGTGAGCCGTGATTGTGTCACTGCACTCCAGCCTGGGCAACAGGGTGAGATTCTGCCCCAAAAAAAAAAAAAAAAAAAAAAAAAAAAAGAGTAGAGGTAAGGAGACCAGGCAGATGGCAAGAGCTAGTTTGGCATGCAGGACCTTTTGCTGCAGAGGACTGTGATGCCAGGCTACAGTAGCTGGATGTCAACCTGCAGGCAATGGGGGACTGTCAGATGACATGACAAGTATATCCATACAATGGAATCTTATTTGGCAATAAAAGGGAATGAAGTATTGATCCATGCTGTGACCTTGAAAACATTATACTAAGTGAAAGGAGCCACACACAGAAGACCACATGGTGTATGACTCCATTGACAAGAAACATCCAGAATAGGCAAACCTCTAAAGACAGAAAGTGGATTCACTGTTACCTAGGGCTGGGGCAGGGATGGAGGGGAAAATGGGGAGTGACTGCTATTAGGTATGGGGGTCTCTTTTGAAGGTATTAAAAATGTTCTAAAATTAGATTTTGGTGATGTTTGCTTCTGTGGATATACTGAAAATGACTGAATTATATCTCAAAAAGTTATGAAAAAGAAAGATGATATAACAAAAATGTTCCTTTAGAAATATGCTTCAGGCAACAGTGTAAAAGATAAGCCCGGGTGTAATGCCTCATGCCTGTAACCCCAGCACTTTGGGAGGCCGAGATGAGTGGATCACAAGGTCAGGAGATGGAGACCATCCTGGTCAACATGGTGAAACCCCATCTCTACTAAAAATACAAAATTTAGCTGGGCGTGGCGGCACGTGCCTGTAATCCCAGCTACTCGGGAGGCTGAGACAGGAGAATCACTTGAACCAGGGATCGGAGGTTGCAGTGAGCTGAGATCACGCCACTGCACTCCAGCCTGGCGACAGTACGAGACTCCATCTCAGAAAAAAAAAAAAAAAAAAGATCAATCAGAACTGGGGACAATAAAGGAAAGGCCATGACAAGGAAGGGGGTCTGATCTTATAATCCTTTTGGGAGATATTAAGGTTCTGAACTAGGGTAGTTGCGACAATCGAAGAAGGGTCATTTGAGGAGCTGGAGGTATGCATATTTATGAAGTGATGCCTGTTGACCAGACACTGTGATCTCCACTAGGCATGGAGTCCGCTGGAATTCATGAGACAACCTACAATTCCATCATGAAGTGCGACATTGACATCCGTAAGGACTTATATGCCAACAATGTCCTCTCTGGGGGCACCACCATGTACCCTGGCATTGCTGACAGGATGCAGAAGGAGATCACAGCCCTGGCCCCCAGCACCATGAAGATCAAGGTGGGTCTTGCCTCAGTTCTGTCCGTTCTGTTCTTTGTATAAAGTCTTGCCTACCTGGGAGTTCCTCAGAGGCAGGCTGCCAGACCTGATAACTTGCTGGTCTCCTGGGTTCAATATCATCCTGGACTGGAGCCAATTTTATCCTAGGGAATTATGTTCCTTGGGCATTGATGGGCTGAAGACCCACTTAGTATGGATCTCAAACATAATCCCAGGAATGTCACATGAGAAGAGGCTGAAAGAATTTGGGATGATAAGAATATTATCCAGGTGTAATGGCTCATACCTGTAATCCCAGCATTTTGGAAAGCCAAGGTGCGAGGATCACTTGAGCCCAGGAGTTGAAGGCTACGATGAGCTCTAACTCTGCCACTGCACTCCAACCTGTCTCTAAATATAAATTCAGATAGATCCTGTCTCTAAAAATAAATAAATAAATAAATAAATAAAATAAACAGAATATTGAGAGGGTTAAGAAGGAAATCAGGAGACGGGAAACAGAAGGAAAGAAAAGAAGGAGGTCACACTATGGCATCTTTAAACTTTATTGCTCCAGAGGAGGGTGAAAGTTCCAAAGAGTGGATGTTCGGTCATAGGGCCAGCTCTGCTTCAAACTCAACAGGGACATTCCTTGATTCCTGAACATCTCTGATCTACTGTCCCATCTTGGCCATGCCCTTCCCCATACTGCCTCCCAACAGGGCCTCTCGCCTCCTGGGCATCTGCAGGATGGGAGCTTCTCCTCTGCCTCTGGTCTCCAAGCAGTCACACAGACATTTTTTGCTCCTTCTAGGAACTTTGCTGCTAACAGCTTTAGAGAAAGAGTTGGGAATAGAAATAACACATTGGTTGAAAGTTACAAAGTCTTACAATAAAGCTGGTCTCTGGGGAGTAGACCTGATGTGAGGAAATGTGTTCTCAGTCAATATTCTAAGAACCTTCATGAAGGAAGGCTGCCCCAGGCCTTCCCCCTGCCTAACAGATGGTGTTCATCACAGAGAAACGGAGCAGACCAGCAGGAAACTAGTGAGAACTTGTGGGCTCTTCTCACCCAGAGCCACAGGAATAGTGCATTACTGAGGCCTGTCCTATGGAGAGCATCATGCCAAGCCTGGGGCAGGGCCTTTTACCAGGACTGTGTGTCAGGATACCACGCCTAGCCTCACTCCCAGATTCTGGTCCAACAAGTCTGAATTGCCCCCCATCACCTACGCTGATAAACAACCACCAGTGATCTGATGCATTTCCCAATTCATGAGCCACAGCTCTGACTTTAACAGTATGTGCTAGCCTTCATGGAGTTTAGGATCTAATTAGTAAACATGATTAATACCAGGACAACCTAAATAAGAAAAGCAGAAGGGAAAGGACACTCTAAGCAGAGGAAGTAGAAGGAGCAAATGTGTCCAGGCAGGTGTGTGCTTATATGAGCACCTATCCAAATTGGGCAGCAGGATTTGTATAGAGGAACTGGGGGAGATGAGGCAAGTCTCAAGGACACGGAAGAACAGATTTGGGGTGGGGGTGGGGCTTATATTTAGGACCACCAACCTAAGAGAAGCCAGAGTTTTCTCATGAGAAGTGTCCAACAATAAAATTTGTTACCTTGCTAGTGGCTGTGCATTCCCAGTCCTTGAAATAATCTGTTCAAGGAGCATTTGTGTGACTTTTGTCTGCCTGGATAATAACTTCTAAAGATCCTTCTTATTCTACAATTCCATGATCTCTGTGATTTAGGGAATATGTAAAGAGATTCTACGGCAACAAAAAAAAAAAATCAATTTATTATCTGGTTTGCTCTAGCACTGAATTCTTAGACCCTTCCAAAACTGGAAAATTAGTTGAAGAATCGTAGTCCTTCTGGATCCCCTTTGAGGTAGAGTTCAAAGTTGTTTGACCTGACAATCAATTTCTAAAAGCTAAGCCCAGGATTCCTAGTAGAAAGTATGAACAATGTAGATATTAATTTGAGGACTTCTGAGATATAATTGGCTGATGACAGCTAGCTCAAAACATGGTTTGGGTAGACTGGTTTATACTCAGGAATGGAGGAAGCCCAGCCCAACCTGCCTATGCATCCAAACTCCAGGCAAGAACAGAACAAGATTCCCCTTATAGATATTTGTATCGGTCAGCTATTGCCAAGTAACAAACAACTATGGAATCTCAGGGGCACCTAACAATGAGCATTTATTACTCATGCATCTGCGCGTCAGCTGGAAGTTAGCTGATCAAGGTCAGGCTTGGCTAAGTAAGTGGCTCTGAATTAACTGCGGGTCCAGCCAACTCAGGTCAAGTCCATATTTCTCATTAACAGGCCCAGGCTGAAGGGCTAGCTGCTCCCCAGGGGCAGTTCTTCTCATGAACATGGCAGAGCAAGAGAATATGCCCAAGTACACAAGCACATTTCAAGACCCTGTTTGTGTTATGTCTGCTAATATCCCATTGGTCAAAGCAAACACAATGCCCAGCCTCACAGGGAACAGCGCACTCTTTCCATGGAGGGAATGAGGGAAGAATGGGGAAGTGAAGGTTTTGAGCAATAATCTAATCTATCACAATGTTTCTCCTGTTCTTTTCTGACCATGGGGCTCACCTTTTCTGGGATAAGTAGATTTTTGGATCACCTTGCTTATTCTGTTGGGGACTGATCATGATTCACCACATTTGTTCTTTGCAGATTATTGCTCCCCCAGAGCGGAAGTACTCAGTCTGGATCGGGGGCTCTATCCTGGCCTCTCTCTCCACCTTCCAGCAGATGTGGATCAGCAAGCCCGAGTATGATGAGGCAGGGCCCTCCATTGTCCACAGGAAGTGCTTCTGAAGTCAGAACAGTTTCTCCAAGAATCCCCTCGAGACTACTCTGTTACCAGTCATGAAACATTAAAACCTACAAGCCTTACTTCTCTGTGTGGGGCTCTTTTTTCCTGGGCTATGTCTCATACACAGTGCTAAGGACTTTTCACACATTACTTTTAATCCATGCAATAATGCTGTAAGGTAGGTGCTATCATTATCCCCATATTACAGATGAGGAAATTGAGGCTCAGAGAAGTCAAGGACTTGCGAAGATCACACAGATTCAAGATTAAAATTCAAGTATCTGACTGCAAAGCTAGTGCTCCTTCTACTATGTCATCTTGTTTTCTTTTCCTTGAATATAAGTAAGAATGAGGCTAGATGACTCTTGGGATGGGGGTAGAAACACAGGCTTTCAGTGATGTAAGTCCTTGTGCTCTAGGACAGTTCACTAGGGAACATGAACACAGAGTCATGACATAGGCTTATGGGATGTGACATGAGGAGTTCACATACAATGTTACTGTCACTAGCATGAAGGAGGGTCACCGTGGGCCTAAGATCTCTACAAGGTTGTCATTGAGGATTAGGCTGTCTTTATTTTTATTTTTTATTTTTTTTTGAGACAGAGTCTCTGTTGCCCAGGCTGTGGTGCAGTGGTGCGATCTTGGCTCACTGCAACCTCTGCCTCCTGGGTTCAAGTGATTCTCCTGCCTCAGCCTGCTGAGTAGCTGGAATCACAGGCATGTGCCACCATGCCTGGCTAATTTTTGTATTTTTAGTAGAGATGGGGTTTCACCATGTCGGCCAGTCTGGTCTTGAACTCCTGACCCCAGGTGATCTGCCCACTGTGGCCTCCCAAAGTGCTAGGATTACAGGTGTGAGCCACCGTGCCTGGCCAGGTTGTATTTTGCCCCCAAATTAAGACAGGAGTAGCATCCTTAGGAGGGACATTTTCTCTCCTCTCTCCTGTTCCTCCTTCTCCTCTTCCTCCCCTCTTTATTAATTTCCTCCCTACCCACTGCTCTAGGTCAATTTTGTTTAATTTTACAAGTATTTACTGAATTTTTGGCATCTGGAATTGCCGGGTAAGGCCACAAGGGATTTATGTTTCCAACAAAGATGATTCCTGCCCATGAGGGTCTCACTGCTTACAGGCAGAGATAAACACATGCATACAAGACAGTGACACAAAGTGAAACAAAAGTGCCTAAAAGTACTATGAGAAAATAAGGGATGGTAATAATAGCTAACATTTATTCAGTACTTTCAATAGGCCAGGTTAAGAGTTTTGCATGGATTTCCTCAATTAATCCTCACTACAACCCTATGAGGCAGGTACTAGTATCATTTCCCATTTTATAGCTAGTTTACTGGTTTCACCCAGCTAGTTCAGCTTAGAACTAGATCCTCACATTGGGCTGGTGCACCTTTCACCTCCCCACCTAGTAAAGTCCCAGCCTTCGTGCCCCCATCAGATCCCACCTGGTCCATGAAGCTTCCCAGACATACCCATTTGGAGACAGTGGAGTCCAGTGGTTAAGCGCAGAGACCTCAATGTCAGACATTACTTGAACCCTCCCAGCACTCGATCTCTGGGGGTGGGGTGGGATGGAGGAGCGGCTTTCATAAGCCTTTAGGGGATTTCTGTGTGAGGACCAGAAGCAGACCCTGAAATGAGGATTCCCTGCAAATGACTTATTAAAGAAGTGCTCTGAGGACAGCTGGTAAGCAGAGTGCGGGGGAGGGGGCGCAGAAGAGGAAAGGGGAGGAAATCTGGCAAGGGGGCAATTGCAGGTAAAGTCCTGGAGAGGGCAGCTTCAACCTGGCCCCACCCACTGGGAGCTCTGGAGTCTAAGGCTAGCCTGGTGGAGGCCAGGGAGCCAGGCTTTCACAGTACCACCTGCCAGTGGTTGGTGAGGGCGCTCCCTGGGAGGACTGAAGTCCTAGGCTTTCCACCTGTATTGGTAAAGGCCTCCTCCAAAGAAGAGCTGCAGGCTCTGGCTGCTGGAAGAGAAAGCACAGGAGGAGGCAGGAGCGTTCTGAGATGTAGGGCACTGACACTGCGCTATGGAGGGGCATCCAGGCCTCCACATGGAGAAAGGCAGGCTGCCCAAACCGTTCCCACCAACCCCCCACAGCCATCCGACCTCCCTTCCCCATCCTTCCACCCCTACTCCAGTCTTACTCTATTTCAAGTTTAAAAAATGCTGTCCTAGATTCTTCAATGGATGTGGAGTTATCCACTGATAGAGAGAGGGACAGTGGCTTGAGGAAAGTGGAAATCCAACTGTAAGTCTATTAAAGATCGACAAAATCAGGTGTGATGGTTCACGCCAGTAATCTCAGCTACGTGGGAGGCTGGGGTGGGAGGATCCTTTGAGCCTAATTCAAACCAGCCTCTGACAGTCAAGACCCTATCAGAGAGAGAGAGAAACAATGTCCCAGGCACTGAGGGCCCACGAAGGCAGCCATTACTTATTATGTGTTATATAATGTCTATTGGGTGGTAACTGTGTGGCAGGTGTGAGCAAGTGGATTCTCTCTCTTAATCCTCACCCCCAGGTCACTGGAATCCAGAGCCCACACTCTTAACCACCTTTTGATACGTCTCCCTTTATGAGTAGGTGTATCAATACAGTTCATTCAGGGGAGCAGAGCCATTATGGGTATTATGGGAATAAGGGCTTTATTACAGGAATGAGACTTTACCCAAAGCCTGAAGGGGCTGGGAAAGTGAAAGTCTGCAAGGAACTGTGGGATACTCCAAGAGGAGTCACAAATGGGTGGAGGACCAGGTGAAACCTATATGCTGGGCACCTCTGTCTGTCATAGCATCTGACTAAAAGATTTCCACAGAGGAATGGCTGACGCTCCCACTCTGCCTTCCAAATCTCACCCCAGGTCCTCTTTTGGCCAACTCTAACTCAGAGCCTTGTTGGTAGGGCATTCTGGAAGTGTACTTTCCAGTTTAACCAAATCGATTTAGCACAATCCAGCACATTAGAAAATCTTCAATGTAGGTGAGATATAACTGACTAAAAGTCCAGGCTGCAGAATAAAGTTTGGGTCACATTTTTGTATGTTTATCTCCCTTTTTTAATGGCTGCATGACATTTTATATAATATTGGTCAGTATTTTATGTATACAGTAGCATTCACAAACACTGGAAAAATAGTAAATCCTTCAGAGCTGCACTTCAAGGACTAAGCAGAATGTCTGGCATGCAGTAGACGCTCAGCAAATATTGGATGAATGAATGGATGCTGAATGACTAGAGTTCCTGCAGGGCAACATTTTGCCCAGGGCAAAATCGCCCAGGGGCAGGAAGTGGCCTCATTCTCCCAGGTAAGGGGGAGGTAATTCTACTCACCAATATGCCACTACTTTCAGTCTTCTGGCTAGCACCCAAATGGGATGAAAACTCCCTGTTTACTGCTTCCAAGAGGAACTGATCACCACCTCTTTGGGGTGTCTTCTTTGCTCATGAAGATCCCCTTAATTGTACTTCCTCATGCGCAAAAGTGGGGCCCCAACCCTCTTCCTTGGCCACAGCTGATTGAACCATGATTAGATACCTGAACACAGCTGAGCCAATCAGATTCTCCCTTCTGGGAATTTGGAATTGGGACCTAAATAAATAAATAAATAACATTTAACAAAACAAGCATAAATAAGTAAAGGGGGGTAGAAAGATTATTACTAACGAATTAAGATAACTGACAGGCAATTTAGGCAAAAGATATTTTAGTTTCTTACATTACACTCTACATCAAAAAAATTTTGAGTGTTTTTAGAGGCTGGGTACAGTGGCTCACACCTGTACCCAGGTGAAACCCCGTCTCTACTAAAAATACAAAAAAATTAGCCGGGCGTGGTGGCGGGCGCCTGTAGTCCCAGCTACTCGGAGAGGCTGAGGCAGGAGAATGGCGTGAACCCGGGAGGCAGAGCTTGCAGTGAGCCGAGATTGCGCCACTGCACTCCAGGCTGGGCAACAGAGCGACACTCCGTCTCAAAAAAAAAAAAAAAAAAAAAAAAAAAAAAAAAAAAATCAGCAGGAAAATGCAAATTAAAACCACAATAAGTTATAATTACACACAGCAAAATGGATAAAATGAAAAAAGCTGACAATATCAACTGTTGGTAAGAATGTGGGAAAACCAGAACTCTCTCTCACTGATGATGGTGATGTCAACTAGAACGCTGTGGAACTATCTACTATTTGGTAATATCTATCAAAGCTGAGCATATATATGTAACTTATCACACAGCAATTCCACTCTTACTTATACACCCAAGAGAAATGCATACTTCTTTTTACCAAAAGACACGTACAAGAATATTTACCGCAATACTATTCATTATGGCTCAAATCTAGAAACTTCCGAGTACATTGTGGTATAGTGACATTGTGGAATACTATACAGCAACGAGAATGAGTGAACTACAACTGATAAATTCAACCTGGATGAGTCTCACAGATATGTTAAATAAAACAAGTATTTACTATATAATTCCATTTATATAAAGAAAAGGCAAAACTAATCTCTACTGTTGAAGTCAGGCTAATGGTTTTCTTTGAGGGATAGTAACTGACAACCAATGTGGGGGATTCTGGAGATGCGGATAATGCTGTTTCTTGATCTGAATCCAGGTAACATGGGACTGTTCCGTTTGTAAAAACTTCATTGAACTGTACACTTACAACACATCCTCTTTTCCTCACTACATACTATGCTTCACCCTAAATTTTTTTTTTTTTTTTTTTTTTTTTTTGAGACAGAGTCTCGCTCTGTCGCCCAGGCTGGAGTGCAGTGGCGCGATCTTGGCTCACTGCAAGCTCCGCCTTCCCGGTTCACGCCATTCTTCTGCCTCAGCCTCCTGAGTAGCTGGGACTACAGGAGCCGCCACCATGCTCGGCTATTTTTTTTTTTTTTTTTTTTAGTAGAGATGGGGTTTCACAGTGTTAGCCAGGATGGTCTTGATCTCCTGACCTCGTGATCCGCCGGCGTCGGCCTCCCAAAGTGCTGGGATTACAGACGTGAGCCACCGCCACTTCACCATAAAATTTTTAAAAACAATTTTTAGGAGCTCTGTTACTGGTGGAGGGTGCCCAGGTTCTTGGCATTTTGAACAAAGAATTGGACAAAGCGCACAAAGCAATGAAACAATGAAGCAACAAAAGCACAAATTTATTGTACACCAAAGAACCCTCCTTGGGGTAGAAGGGGCCCAAGCAAGCAGCAATTATAGAATTTTCTGGGGTTTAAATACCTTCTAAAGGTTTCCCATTGGTTACCTGGTGTACCCCCTATGTAAATGAAGTAGTGGCCAGCGATCAGTCTGATTGGTTGCAGGAGGGGACCAATCAGAGGCTGAAGTGAAGTTACGAAGTTATACCCCATGCAACTAAAGACTTGGCCTGCCACCAGCCTGACTGATTGCCCGAGGGGGCCAGTCAGAGGTACTTTCAGTTTTTCATCTGCCACCCAGAAAAGTGGGGGTTGCAAAGGGATTAGCTTCTGGTCCTTTTGTTACTTGAGTTAGAAAGTTGGGGTTTTCCTTTTGATTTAGTTCTAGGAAGTCAGCTTGAATCCGCCTTAGGTTCCCTGTCTCCAGACCCTATTTTCCTACCTCGTTGCTTTTAGATTAATGCCTGCCTGCAGACAACTTTCTCATTTAACTTTCACAACACCCCTGAGGCAGCAAGATCCTGGCGAGGCAGAGAGCCTCTCAAGCTTTTTTGGATGAATATTTTCCAAATCTGAGTTTACATAGATAAAGAAATGTAAGCAGGTTTTTTTTTTTTTTTTACAGAAGTGGCTGCTGGAGTGGAGATGGGAATGGGTAGGACTTTAGCCGCTCCAGTAGCCATTAACGCCCCACCCTGGTTATCCTTAAAAAATTCGATTAAAAAAATGTTCTTAATATATAAACATGACCTCAGCCATCCTACATGTACATCAACATAAGAAAAAGGTCCCGTGCTTTTTACGGGAACAGCTTCAAGACAGGTATCCCAGCCCCTGGCCCCTGGCCCCTCCCCAGCCCCCTTGCAATCAGATCCTTGTCTTCTAAAACCTGCCACACCTAAGAGTGCTGCCTGAAGGCCGGTTTGGCCTGTTGACTCCTGGTTTTGACTCTGGTGATTTAAGCGATTGGAACGGGAAGCACCATTTGATTCTGGTGATTTAAGCGATTGGAACGGGAGGCACCATTTGACAATATTTCGTAAATCATTACTTCTGAGGTTGTTATGATGACGGGGTGTGGCAGTCCGGCTTCACCTGTGGCAGCAGCTTAGGTCTCTGCCCTCCTGCAGAGCACACTTCACCCACAGCAGGACTCAGGTTTTATACACTGGCAAGTCTCTACTCTCCATTGCTTACGTCCAAGAACCCAACCTACCAGGTTTAAACGATTTCCAGTCACATACCTGAGCCACCACCACCTTATCCTGAAGGGATTTTTGGCTATAATGCAAATCGATTGACCAAACATTTATTTACTTATTCAAGACACCCACTAAGCAATGGGGTGTAACTTATTATCTAATTTGTTAATTTAGTCAATAATATGCCAGCATTGTGCAGGGAATTACAGGGAATAGGAAAAAGTTAAATTTGTGTAAATCATCAGATTGAGTCATTTTCCTACTTTAAAACTTCCATTTTCTTCCGATATTAAAATAAAAACCAGACAACAAGCACCTGGGGGGAGAAAAGCCCCTCTTAAAATTACAATTTTTATTTTTAATTTTATTTGTCTTCAGTTATACAATTTATTTTAAAGTTATACAAAAATGAAGTGGTTGGATTGTAGAATTACGTCTTTTAAAATGTTATTTGTCCAATGAACAAAAACCACTCGCACCGCAACTCCTGTCACCATCAAATTCTGCACCCTTGCAAAACTCTTCCTCCCCGCAACGCTTCTTTACAAACATCGCGATAGCGGAGCGGTCTCTTGGGCTCATCACGTCGCATGTTCAACCCCACCCACTTCCTGTCTGACGATCTCCTTACGTCAGCTGTGCGCTGGCGTGAGTGAGCAGCGGTACCTGGGGCGGAAGTGCTCTCGGCGGAAGTGATCGCTGTGCGAATCGTGGGTGGGATGGCCGCGGGCCGCCTCTTTGTAAGTCGGCTTCGAGCACCCTTCAGTTCCATGGCCAAGAGCCCACTCGAGGGCGTTCCCTCCTCCAGGGGCCTGCACGCGGGGCGCGGGCCTCGAAGGCTCTCCATCGAAGGCAACATTGGTAAGGGCCGGAAAGCGGCTGCCAAGCCTTGGCCTCCGCCACGCAGGCGACAGAGGCTGGGAAAGGAGCTGGGCCCGGAATGGCCTGCGTCTGATGCGGCCGGCCTTTCTTTCTGGGCTGCGAGGAGAGCCTTTCCCCTCGCAAAGTGCACTGTGTATCTTTGCCTCCTTGTTTTTAGGATATCGGGCCTCAGTACCCGCCCACAGGGACACATTTGTTGGGGCATAAAAGCCACGCAGTTAGTGGATAGGACAAGAATTATATTAGCTGTTTGTAATAGATCGAAATTGAAGCGACAAGCGGGTGCAGTTTATTTATTCTCCTAGATAGGGTTGCCATATTTAGCAAAAATTAAAAATAATATCCAGTTAAAATAGCATTTAAGATAACGAGTAATTTTTAATGTGTGTCCGATGCAATATTTGGGACATCCTTACACCAAAACAACAACGAAATCACTCATTGAAAGTTCAAATTTAACTGTGTCCTGTATTTTATCTGGCAACCCTATTCGAAGAGAGTTCCTAAACTTCAGTCGTTCAAATACCACATTCACAATTTTTGCCCTGTGTCTGTGCTAGTTGCATAATAACTTCTTAAGGCTTTTCTTAGAAGAACCTCACTTTTTAAGCTTAAAAACGTGTTAAATTAAAAATAATTTTGTTAAAAGAGTGAGATCCAGTATCTTGAATAAAAAGTAGTCAAAAAGCAAAATGAAGACAAAGCATTTCAATTTAATACTAATAAATTCTGACTTGATACTTTTACCTACCAAGTCACTGAGCCCAAAAGGGGCTTAGCAAGTGTTGAGTACTGAAGACATTGTAACAGCAAACTGAGAATTTCTTTTTTTATTCATTCAACAAATCACCTTTTGAACCACTTCCATATGCCAGCACTGTTCTTGGCCTGGAGAATACAGCTGTGAATAGAACAAATAAAATTTATCTCTGCTCTCATGGAACTCAAGTAGGGAGAGATGGACAATAAACAACATAAACTAAGCAAGGTGAACAATATGTTAGAGGTAATGAGTATGGTGGAGAAAAATCAGGGATGAAGAATTGAGGGAAGTTTTTATTTTATTTTATTTGAGATGGAGTTTTGCTCTTGTTGCCCAGGCTGGAGTGCAATGACGCGATCTCGACTCACTGCAACCTCTGCCTCCCTGGTTCAAGCCATTCTTCTGCCTCAGCCTCCCGAGTAGCTGGGATTAGAGGCACCTGCCACCACACCCAGTTAATTTTTGTTTTATTAGTAGAGACAGGGTTTCACCATGTTGGTCAGGCTGGTCTCGAACTCCTGACCTCAGGTGATCCGCCTGCCTCAGCGTCCCAAAGTGCTGGGATTATAGGTGTGAGCCACCGCACCTGGCCAAAGTTGTCATTTTAAATAAAATAAGCAAAGCCTCACTGAGAAGGTGACATCTGAGCAAAAAACTGAAGAAGATGAGGGAGCAAATCATGTGGATACCTGGGAGAAGAATCTTCTAAGCAGAGTGAAGAGCAATTGGAAAGGCCTTGAGGTGGAAAGTGTGTTCGGGGAATAGGAGGGAAATCATTGTGACTGAAGTCGAGTGAGCAAGGACAGGAGGGAAATCAGGGCAGAAGCCCAAGGGGTGGCCAGATTTTATAGGCCGTATGGGTTTTTAATCTTACCGAGATGGGTAGCCATTGGAAGGTTTGAGGAGTCAAGTGACAGTTTTACTTAGATTATAAAAAGATCACTGTGGCTGATAAGTTGAAAGTAGAGGGTGTTAAGTGGTATTGCAATAATTATAGTATTGTGAAAAGTGAAAGTGGTGAGACGTGATTGGATTCTAGTTATACGTTAACAAAAATTGAGTTACATTTTAAGTAAAATTTAACAGTGGAAGTGGTGAGAAATTATTGGGTTCTAGTTGTATTTTAAGGTAGGGCCAATTGGATTTGGTGACAGATTGAATGCAGAGTGTAAGGTAGAGGGGCCAGTGATGACTCCAATTATTTTGACTTGAGTACTTGAAAGATAGACTCCTGATTTTCTTTTCTTTATTTCCTCCTTTCCGTCTTCCTTCCCTCCCCACGCTTCCGCTCCTTTGGTGGGGTCTTGCCCTGTTGCCCAGGCTAGAATACAGTGATGCGATTGCATCTCACTGCAGCCTGCCTCCCAGGCTCAAACCATCCTCCCACCTTAGCCTCTTGAGTAGCTGGATCCACAGGTGTTTGCTACTATGCCTGGCTAATTTTTTATATTTTTTGTAGAGACAGGGTCTCACTATGTTTTCCAGGCTGGTCTTGAACTCCTGGGCTCAATTGATCCTCCTGCCTTGGCCTCCCAAAGTGCTGGGATTACAGAAGTGAGCCTTGGTTTTAAGCATGTTAGGTTTTTACATGGCTATTAATGTCCAAGTAGAGGTATTGAATAGGTAATTGGATATGTAAGTTCAGAATTAGGGTCTCCCTGGACTGGAGCTGTAAATGTAGGTGGTATTTAATGCCAGAGACTATGTGTTTATGGAAAGGACTGAGCCCTGGGCGTGCAAATATTATGAGACTGGGGAGATGGGAAGGAATAAGCAGAGACTGAGAAGGAATGCCCACTGAGATAGGAGAAAAAAACAGAATGATATCCTGGAAGCCAAGTGAAGAAGGTATTCAGTGGGAGGGAATGATCAGCTGTGTTATACTGTTTAAGTAAATGAAGGTCTTTGGTGAACTTGAAAAGAACAGTTTTAGGAGTGTTAGGAGTGAAAGCCTAGTTGGTATAGGTTCAAGGAGAATGGGAGGTGAGGAGAGTGGGTTAAGATAACTGGAAGTTTTTAGAAAGGGAAGTCATGGGGTGGTAGCTGAAATTAGAAGAGGGTGTGAGTGTTTAACATTTTTAATTTTCTTTTCGTGAAAAGAATTAGAGCATGTTTTTAAGTTGACAGAAGTGGTCTAGTAGAAAGGAGGAAAATTGGTAAATCGGGACAGAGGATAGAATTGCTGGAGTGATTTTTAAGCAAGAAAGAATGGAATCTATTGCTCAGTGGGAAATAATTTAGCCTTAGCTAGGAGCACAATTCAACCCTAGTAACAGGCGTGATGGCAAAATATATGAGCACCAACTTCAGTGGGTGTGGTGGGAACTTGGGAAGGTCTTTTGGTTGTGTCTGTTTTCAGAGTGAAATAGGAAGAAAGGTCATCAGCTAAGAGTGAATGTGGAGACAGAAGACATGAAATACTCTAGTGAATAAGCAAGAGAAATGTTGAATTACTGGGTACCATTTAGGACCCACTTGGAGTTAGCAGTCATGAATTTAAAATGAGACCAGTCACCATGGCTGTGTGTTTTTCTCCAGCCAAATCCGAAACATTGAAAGGAATGGGAAGAGAGAGTCCTGCTATTTGCTTAAATATGTTTTGTACTGTACTTTGAGAAACACACCCCTAAAGGAAGCTCCGTCCTCAAATCCCAGAGAGAGAACAGGGTATATCACAAAGTAAGTACTTTGGACAGGTCATCAGATAAAGTTTGAACTCCCTCTATTTTCCTGACCTTTGCTTCTTAACCTTGTCAAATTTTTCTGCTTCTTCCTTGCTTTCTCATGCAACAGAGGCTTACTGAGTGAGGACTAAGAGTCCACTCTTGTGCTGAGCACAGCAGTGAATGGGATACAGCTTCTGTCCTTCAAGGAGCTCACAACTAAGTAGGAGAAACAGACTCGACGCAATTTTCTTTTTTTTTTTTTTCTTTTTTTTTTTTTTTTGAGACAGAGTCTTGCTCTGTCACCCAGGCTGGAGTGCAGTGGTGCAATCTCGGCTCACTTTGACCTTCGCCTTCCAGGTTCACGCCATTCTCCTGCCTCAGGCTCCCGAGTAGCTGGGACTACAGGCACCCACCACCATGCCCGGCTAATTTCTTGTATTTTTTAGTAGAGACAGGATTTCACCATGTTAGCCAGGATGGTCTCGATCTCCTGACCTCGTGATGCGCCAGCCTCGGCCTCCCAAAGTGCTGGGATTACAGGCGTGAGCCACTGCGCCTGGCTGACTCGACATAATTTTCATACTGTGTGGTGAGATCCGTGATTGGGCGTGGAAAGCCAGAATCTCTGGGGTAGGAATTCCCAAAAGGAAGAAGAGGAAAAAGTGTTTCAGGCATAGAAAGCAACATGTGCCAAGGTGGTGAAGCCTGAAGAAACACATGCAGTTTTTTGTTTTTGTTTTTGTTTTTGTTTTCTAGATGGAGTCTCATTCTGTCACCTAGGCTGGAGTGCAGTGGTGTGATCTCATCTCACTGCAACCTCCGCTTCCCAGGTTCAAGTGATTCTCCTGCCTCAGCCTCCCAAGTAGCTGAGACTACAGGCATGTGCCGCCACGCCTGGCTAACACATGCAGTTTTAATGAAAGAGAAGTAGTTGGATGTGCCTGGAGTTGAAGGGACCTGTGAAAGGGTGGCAGAACAAGGGGTTGGAAGGGTGGGATTTGCCATATGTCGAAGAGCCTTGTGGACCATGCTAGTTTATCCTGTTGGCAGTGGGAGGCTGTTGAACACTTGAAGCCAGTGTGTGCCATGACCAGATTAATTTAAAAAAGGAAACTGTGTAGGATGAGAAAGAAAGCTCCATAAAACAGGCACTTTCTTTGTATATTTTGTTTGCTGCAGTACCCATAGTGCCTTGCATCCAGTTTGTTGGATGAATGAATAGATGAATTGGAACAGAGTTGAGTCTGTGCACTAGTTTTATGGCTATTGGAGTAATTGGAGGGAGGAAAGATGCAGGCCTGAACAGAAGAACTGGAGAGACAGCGAAGTGATGGTTTGAGAGAGATTTTGGAAGTGGGATTGACAGGATGTGGTGGCCACTTGGAGGCGAGGTATAAGGAGGAGTAGAGGAGGGTGACACTGAGGTTCATGAGGATGGGAATAAACGAAGAGGTGGTCTGGGGAGGTTAGAGTGATATGTTTTGTATAAGGTGCCTGTGAGACATAGAGAGAGGTGTTCTGAGACAGATTGGAATATGTGCCTGAAATCAAGAGAGTCCGGAGATGGGTGCTGAGATTTCAGATGTGGAAGTTGTTGACTGGTGGGTAGAGGGTTAGTTGGTGAAGCCTTGGAAGTAAATGCAATTGCCCAAGAAAAGGGTGATGCGAAGTGAAATGGGAGGATCTAATCTGACTCTTTTTACTTTCATCTCCCACTACTCTTCATCACCCCACACACCCTGATGACTCTCCCTAGACAGAATTAGTCACTGCCTCCTCTGTGGGCTGACATAACATTTTGTACCCACAACTGCTGCAGCACTTGAGTTCTGCTGAGCTTGTTTGCACATTCACCACCTTCCTTGGGCTCTGACCACTCAGTGTGCTGTTCATCTTTGTATTGCTGACACCTAACCCCCGCCTGACCCAGTGTACTCAGTACTGACCAGATTCTTGAATCCTGTGCTATGATATCCATGTGGAAGTTAGGCATTGGTACCCACACAGGGAATATATTAAACTGCTTTTCAAATCAAGAGTGATCATCTTCTCTAATCACAGGTAACATCCTCAAGCAAATCAGAATGAGAGCACCCATTCAGGAAACCTGAACAGGGAAGGTGAACCCCTGTCCTGACCAAAATTAGGTATGTTTAGAGGGGCTTTTCTTGTATTCCTTCTGCTCTAAGTCCTGTTATTCTGATCTTGAAGGTGCAGACAGCAGCGTGTAAGGAAAATTGATCAGTGAAGTAGCAACTAATGGCATCTAGCATGACTTACGAAGCCATATAAGATGTGTGATTGAAAATCAAAAGCTTGGTACCTAGAACCCCTGAAAATCTAAAAAATCAAACACCTAGCCTGTCTTTTAAGACTGTTCATTCCTACAGTGTATTATCATCTTCTTGTGATTATCTTACGATTACAAGCCTAAATTGAAGAAAAGATTGCTGTATGAAATCTCACTGTCAGTGAGTCATCTCAGCATTTTTACCTTATTTTTAAAGACCCAACCAGAAAAGAGGAAACTCTTTTGCACTTTTCAATCAAGAAACTTAAACATAAAGCAGTAGAGGGCTTCCCTAATAACATGTTTCCGCCAGCATTCAAAATTAGTGACTTCACATCACTAATACGTGTCTTACTTATTTTGAGTATAAACGATTGGGCAAAGAATCCTTGGGAAAAAATAGCCTATTTATTTCAAATACTGTATAGTGGATTCTCTATGCCTGTGACTCACCTCCTTCCCTCCATCACTGTTCTTATACTCAGGATGCAAAGGTTCAGTCTCTGTCTTCAAAAGTGAGCTCCCAGTCTAGCTGGAGGGAGTGATGAGTGAACAAATAATTACAGTGTAATCCTTTGGTAAACCAGAGCAGGCAGTAATTAACTCTGCCTAGAGATGAAGTGGAGCTGGAGACAGTTCAAGGAGGCTTCACAAGAGAAGGTGGCAGGGGAAAGCTGAATCACCTGGTAGGCAAGGCGGGGAGGAGGGGATGTCAGATCAGTGAGGGTCTTTTGTGCTGAACAGATGAGTTTGGATCATAGGAAGGTGTGAGAAAGCTTTTTGCCTTTTTTTCTTCATAAACTGTTTTTCATGAAAAAAGGCATCAAAGTAAAATGTATTAAGTTTTTTTTAAGCCTGCTGACTGATTTTTATTAACTTTGCCTAGAATGCTTTTAAGCTTGGAGCCTGTGTGATCCTGGGTACTCAGTCTTGGGGTTGGAATGTAACTTGAGGGCAAGCTCTCAGCCTAGATCATTTCAGTTATAGTACTTACCTCTTAGCTGCTCCATAAACATTTGTTGATTGAATGAATGAGTGAATGAATGCAGCATCAAATACACTATCTGAAATAAAGACTTCAATTTTTTTTGGAAGGACTTTTTAAAAAAGACATTAGACAGTTTATATGTTCTGACTTGGTTGGATTTTGGTAAAAGATTTCAGAATTGGATTTTTTTTCTCATGTTTTTCATCTTGTTCAGGAGTTGAAAATGCCTAGAGGTGATAAATATAGGCTCCTATGAAATACAACTGTATTAGACGTAAAATAATGGGATCTGTTATTTTGGGTATTACATCATATGCTATCTTGCTACTAGATTTTAGCATTACATAGCTACGGTAGGCATTGTCAGTTTATAGAAAATTTTGTGGGAAGAAAAAACCATGCCTTAGGAAAAGATGAGTGGTAACAACAGAACTCTCTGTTCCAGCTTGTGGAATGAGAATAGTGGAGCTAATGAAAATCAACATGTTGAAGTAATATACTCTTAAAGTACCTTCCACCTTTTCTTAAAGTTGTGGCAATATAACAACAGAGAACACTGGTGGCCAGGGTCCCAAGGGAAGGTTTGATGCTGCTTCTAAGTTCCGGTACCTTCCAAAATTCATAATACCAAGAGTATATTGAAAGACAGGCTGGGCGATGTGGCTGACGCCTGTCATCCCAGCACTTTGGGAGGTTGAGGCGGGCAGATCACCTGAGGTCAGGAGTTCAAGACCAGCCTGGCCAACATGGTGAAACCCTGTCTCTACTAAAAATACAAAAATTAGTCAGGTGTGGTGGCACATGCCTGTAGTCCCAGTTACTCGGGAGGCTGAGAGGCTGGAGAATCAGTTGAACCCAGGATTTGGAGGTTGCATGCAGTGAGCCGAGATCACCCCGCTGCACTCCGGCCTGGGCAACAGAGCAAGACTCTGTCTCAAAAAAAAAAAAAAAGGAAAGATAACATCAGTGGCCCGGCGCAGTGGCTCACGCCTGTAATCCCAACACTTTGGGAGGCCAAGAGAGGCAGATCGCTTGAACTCAGGAGTTTGAGACCAACCTGGGCAACATAGTGAAACCCTGTATCTGCCAAAAATACAAAAATTAGACGGGCGTGGTGGCACACACCTGTAGTCCCAGCTACTCAAGAGGCTGAGGCAGGAGAATCGCTTGAACACAGGAAACAGAGGTTGCAGTGAGCCGAGATTGTGCCACTGCACTCCAGCCTGGGCAACAGCTACACTCCATCTCAAAAATGAATAAATAAACAAACAATATATTGGACAGGTCAAACATACTGGACAGCTACTCAGGAGGCTGAGGTGAGAAGATCACCTGAGCCCAGGAGGCAGAGGTTGCTGTGAGCCAAGATTGCACCACTGCACTCCAGCCTGGGTGACAGAGAGAGACCCCCATCTCAGAAGGAAAGATAGCAGCTAAGCTGGGATCTAACTAAATTGCGGTAAGTCTGAGATAGTGATATCATAAGAGATTGGCTGAAGAAGTATGGCTTTCTGTAGACAGGGGTGTTCTGGTCACTAGGAGGAGGCCTCTGAAGCAGTGGAGAGCCAAACACCACCACTCTTAGGAACCCCCTGTGAACACCTTGAAACATTTGTCAAAACAAACAAAGAAGGAAAAAAAAAATCTATGATGATCAGGTATCACAGCACTGAGAAAGTTATACTGTGTCTGGCCTTAATAAAAACATATAACTTTGAATTATTTTTTAAAGTAATTATTCCACATCTGTAGGTGGTACCTGGCACAGCTCAGTTCCAGTGGAATTAGTTTAAGAAATACTGCCCTGTAGTGAATTACCCAGGCTCTCCAAGCCCCAGAAACATGGATGGCACAGCTCTCAGGACCTTTCACCACCATTTACTGTCATTGTGTGCTGAAGCTGCCTTGTGATTACTAAACTGGCTTTCCAGAAGCCTTGGAATGGGGCATGGGTTACAGAGTACCCTGGGTATTAGATGTTATTGTTCCAGTCATTGGAACTGTATATTTCCTGTTAGATCTAATTTGTTGGCATTCTAGAATTAATATATTTAAATTGCATGAGTCAATTTCTTGGAGTCCTGACTGCTCTTAGATGAACTAATAGTGTCTGACCTCAGAGCCCTTCCTTTCCATCTGCAACAGTTTTTTAAGGTAATTGTTTTTAACTTTTAAGAAATATAAGTAATTCTAACAATTATTCAATCCCAGCCATCTAACAAGCCAGCTACGTTTATCTTTTCATATTAATTAAAATAGCTTTTTAGCTATTAAATAGCAGGGACCATATTTTAGACTTGTTAACCTACAATCTAAATATTGACCATCTGGGCCAAATATTTTAAGTGAGGGCTTACTCAGGGCAGACAGTTATTTGATAATATACACATTCAACCACTTCACACCTGACCAGTGTGGTAGGAATTCAGAGCTAGAGAAGTCCTGAAGAAGTGGCACCTTAGGCTTGCTGGAGGAAAGGATTTAGACACAGGCCTGGAAGAGCAGGGGAGGGCATTTATTCATTGGAGTGTGGGAAGAGCAGGGATCGAACAGATGTGAAGAAGCACACACAAGTTAGGTGGAGGTGGGGACTGAGAGATGAGCGTGACTACAAATCCATAGATTCATGCTGTTTGTTCTTATCCTGCCTATTCAAAGAGGAGTTGGGGTGGCATGTAGTAAATGTCATCTATTAAATGTGTGGGTTCTTGTGCTGAGACATCAGCACCCCAATCAGTAACTCTAAGTGGAAGGATGCCCCCCTTCTTTCTCTTGAGAAAGATTACTTCTGATAGAGGAGACTGAGGTCCAGATACAGTCTTAAGATTTATTTTTTATTTTTCACAAATGTAGGTTTCAGAGGGAACTGAAATTAGTAATATATTGTGTATTTTATTCATTCGGCCAGGTCATTAAGTTGTAATTCATTTTCTGCCCTGGAGGAGCCCCATCCTCTAGCTGGAGAAACACAATGACAATTGCAGTGATGGATACCAGAATACCAACCAAGCAGAAAGGCAGACTAGCTAATCCAGCTTAAAGGTGTCAGGATCTGGAAAGACTTCACAGTGTGGAGGTTCATCTAAACAAAACCTGGAGGATTGAGTAAGAGTTGGTCAGGTGTGGAGAGGAGGCGCTTCAGGAAATGGGACAGCATATGCAAAGTCATATTTACAAGAGAACATGGCATGATTGGAGTTTGGTCCTGCAGGAGGGTAGGCTACCTAAAGGAAAGCCGAGGCCAGAGAGGCATACACAGGGATCAGATCTTGTTGTGTCTTGCAGACCATGTTAAAATTTGGAGTCTGTCATGAAGCTTGTTCAGGTCTTAGCTCAGATGTCACTGACTTCCCATTGCCCTTAGAATAGAATTCAGACCTCTTACCATGGCCACAAGGCCCTATGTGACCTGGCCGTGGACTGCCCACGTGGCCACACCCATCTTGAGCCACTCCATTGCTTGCCCTTGCCGTAGCCAATTAGCCAATAGAGAGCTGTCAAAAGATTGTAAACAGTTATTTCATGTTCAGTCTGGCCACAGTATGGAGCATGGATTGAAGAGAGCAAGGTCAGCATCAGAAAGGCAAGAGATGATAAGAAGCTGATCTTGAGCATGGAGGTGGGAATGGAGAGAAAAGTACAAATATGTAAAATTTAGAAGCAAATGCAGAAGGATTTGGTGGCCACTGAGGTTTGGCAGAGGAGGGACTTCTGTCAGTGAGTGGATGGTGTGTTCATACCCTGAGGTCTGGGATACAGGAGGAAGCTCAGTTTGGTGGGAAAGATGATTAGTTCATTTAGGAAATATGTTGACTTTGAGGTGTTTGTGGGATGTCCCAAGTGGAGATGTCAGGAGAGTTCTTGAATAGTCTCTGGAGCTCATGGAGGTATGGGCCAAACATTGGTATAAATGGGAAAAGATAACTTGAATGTTGTGGTACTAGGTTGATTTCATCTCCAAAATATTTCTCGAAACAACCGCTACTTTTCACTCCTCTGCCATCACCTGGGGGCAAGCTGCTGTATCTTTTAACTAGTCTGCCTGCTTCTGCTGCAGCCCATTCTTACACAGCTAGTGGAGTGATCTTCTAAAAATGAGAAGGAGTCTTATAATTTTCCTACTTAAAACCAATCTTCACTAACTTCCCATTGCCCTTAGAATAGAATTCAGTCTTCTTACCATGACTACAAAGCCCTGTGTGACCTGACCCTGGACTCCTTGTCTGTTTGGCCACACCCATGTTGAGCCACTTCTCCATCACTTGCTCATGCTGTAGCCATACTGTATGGCTTCTTCTAGGGCCTCAAACTTCTGTATTATTGTGTGTCAAGTTCTTTCTTTCAGGTCTTTGTGTATGCTACTCCCTTTGCATGAATTGTCATCTTTTAGGTCTTACCTCAGATGTCATTTTTTCAAGTGAGTCTTCTCTGACCTCCTGGGCTATGTTAGTGCCATCCTGCATTTTTTCCTAGCACCTAACACAATTTGTTAGTAGTTAATTGTGTGTTTGTCTACTATCTATCACCCATACAAGCTCTGTGAGGGCAAAATCCATTCTGTGTTTTGTTTACCATTGTACCCACAGTGCCTGACAGTCCTGAGCACATAGTCAGCACTCCATGAATATTTTTTAGATTTGTTGAATGAATGAGATTATAATCATTTTTATTTTTTATCTTGAAAAACTTAGAAATTTTACACCGTCACAGTACAAATAGAATGGTGACTCAAGTGATAGAATTTATGGAGCAGATTTCATCTACTTTTACATTTTCAACTGTTATTAAATGCTCTGCCTCTGGAAGGTTGAGACATGGAAATTGCAAATTAAATCTTAAAGGAATTTTTCCTCACTATTGGCTGTATTCATTACAGTGGCTCTGGTTAGCATGGATTGATCTGTTATCAGTCTGACAATGGTATGGCTGCTGAGTTTGAAATTCAGAAAACTAATACTTGTTCCCTTGAGTTTGGGCATTTGTGGCAGAGTTTAGTAGCAGCCTTCTCCTTCCACCCTGATTTGGGAAACATCCCAATACATGCTGTTTGCATTGCAGCTGTGGGAAAGTCCACGTTTGTGAAGTTACTCACGAAAACTTACCCAGAATGGCACACAGCTACAGAACCTGTAGCAACATGGCAGGATATCCAGGCTGCTGGCACCCAAAAAGTAAGTTTTTAGTTGTGGTGGGTAGTTGGCAGGCATGGGTGAATAATCTAATTGTCATAATTTAATTTACTCTCAGTGAGTAAAGTAGCCCAGTTTGAGTGTCCTTTTTAAAATAGCTTCATTCCAGAAAGCAGGCCACTTAGATCAGAGAGGATATGACTTGTTTGAATATGTGTAGTTTTGATTTTTGTGGTTTTTATATGTCTATCTAAGTGACTGCCTCTGTTGTTTGTGGTTTCCCAAAGCATGTCCAACCATCATGGATGGCTTTGAAGATGAATTTTGTCATTCTTACACTTAAGTATTTATATTATTACTTAAGCTAACCACTAGGATTAATAGCTAATTATAGTGATTTTAACTTTTTAAATAAAGTCTTAGAAATTGGAAGGGATATTAGAGAGGTTCCAGTCACACTTTGAGTCAATGGGAGAGGTAACAGCTAACATTTATGAGCATGTACTATGTGTCAGGCACTGTACTATGCCAAGCACAGTACATTTCACTTACACCTCATGGCTTAGGCCCTGGTGTCAAGACTATGGCTTTGGCAGAGGCCATAGGGTTGGTTTCCAGCCACATCAGTCTGAGTAAGGCAGGACCTGTTTGGACATGACCCTCAGAGGGAGCAGAAGCACCATGCCTCCTCAGGCACCATGAACTGCTCCTGCCGCCACCTGGAATATTCACTGAGTGGCACATTCTGGTTCTTAACTCTAATTACTAAACAATTCTGCCTTTTAGTGAGCCATGTTGCACCCCTGTGACTCTGACTCATTGGTTCAAGTTCTACCTCCTAAGTCTTTTAACTTTTCCCCGTAACAGCCCTATATATAGTTGAAGGTAATGATTTTCCTGTTCTTTCTCCCCCTCAAGTCTCTCTCCTTTTTTCTTTTCTTTTCTTTTTTTTTTTTTTTTTTTTGACAGTCTCATTCCGTCACCCAGGCTGGGGTGCAGTGGTGTGATCCCGGCCCACTGTAACCTCCACCTCCTGGGTTCAAGCAATTCTCATGCCTCAGCCTCCTGAGTAGCTGGGACTATGGGTGCATGCCACCATGCTGGGATACTTTTTGTATCTTTAGTAGAGACAGGGTTTCGCCACGTTGGCCAGGCTGGTCTCAAACTCCTGGGCTCAATCGATCCACCCACCTTGGCCTCCAAAGTGCTGGGATTATAGGCATGAGCCACCACGCCTGGTCAAGTCTTCTCTCTTTCAAGCCAAACACCTCCAGTTTTCCTCCAGGCTATTCTTTACTCTGAAGTAACTTTACCTAAGTGATGAGTCCTAGTTTGTTCACTTTCCACTTTGGATTTACTAAGAGTGCTACTTGGAGGTGAACAGGACATTCTGGATGTAGCCTAAGTGGGACAGAGTATCATGGAACTTGTTCTAGGTGCCATTTTTTTTTATTCCAACCCAGAATTGTGTTACCTTTTGTGGCTGGCATATCATGCCTATTGAGGATTTTTGCTTCTTAAGTTGTCTGTTTATATGTCTGTATGTGTGCCTGTGTGTGTATTTGTGAAATTAACTTTCCTATGCAGGAATAAATTATGTATCTTTTTCTGAGTATGCCACAGGTCACCTGTGTGTATTTCAAAATACAGTCATGGGCTGCATAATGATGTTTCTGTCAATGATAGACCTTGTATACAGTGGTGGCCCCATAAGATTATAACAACATATTTTTACTGTACCTTTTCTATGTTTAGATACACAAATACTTACCATTGTGTTACAATTGCCTACAGTATTCAATACAGTAGCATGTGATACAGCTTTGTAGCCTAGGAGCAATAGGGTGTATCATATAGCCTAGGTGTGTAGCAGGCTATCTCATCTAGGTGTGTGTGAGTACATTCTCTGATGGTCGCACAGTGACAAAATTGTCTAACGACAATTTCTCAGAACATATTCCTGTTGTTAAGTGGCACATGATTGCATGTTCACAATTGTTTGGTATTCCTCCCTTCTAGAAGTAGAGCGTAATTCTTGCCTTGAATGCAGCTGGACTTTGTGATTTGTTTCTAGTAAATAGTAGCAAAAATAAGAAATACCTTTCTAGGGTAGGTCATAAGAGACACTGTAGCTTCCATCTTGTTCTGGGGGAAGCCAGCTGCCATGTCAGGAAGCAGTCTTTTCAAGGGGGCCACACGGAAGGAACTGAGGCCTCTTGTGAACAGGTACATGTCTTTTTGAAATTGGATCTTTCAGCCACAGTCAAGCCTTCATACAACTGTAGCCTCAGCCAACATCTTGACTGAAACTTCATGAGAAACCCTGAAGCCCAGCCACCCTGCTAAGCTCCTTCCCAAATTCCTGCCCCATAGAAACTGAGATAATGAATGTTTTTGTTTAAGCCACTGAATTTTGGCATAATTTGTTAGGCAGCAATAGATAACTAATCATCCTGTAATCCCATTATTCAGAAGTAAAATGGACATTTTTCTACAGAAAAAATGTATAGATTTACATATACTTACATAAATGTATAAAATATATATACATTTGCTTTTTGAAACAAAAATTTTGATTGCCACCTGTATGTCACTTAATAGACAAGATCTCCCTTTCACAGTAATGTCATTTTAATGGTTGTAGTGTACTGCATAATATGAATATTATCATTTAGTTATCCAGTCCTCTATTTTGAATATTTAGTTTTCTAATTTCTTCCTATTATAAGCAGTGTTGCAATGATGAATATCATTGTAGCTATACTGTTTGTTTTTTAATATAAAGCCATGCTTTGTGTATCTTTTTATTTTTTAGTGAATTGCCTGTCCAAACCCCTTGCCTTGTTTTTTTCTATTGAGATCTTCATCTTTGTGTAATGGCTTCATAAAAACTCATTGTATGTTAAGTATATTAACTCTGTCATATATTTGTTTGTCATTTTTCATTTCTTTTTTTTTTGAGACAGAGTCTCGCCCTGTCGCCCAGGCTGTAGTCCAGTGGTGTGATCTTGGCTCAGCACAACCTCTGCCTCCCGAGTTCAAGCAGTTCTCACTCCCTCAGCCTCCTGAGTAGCTGGGATTACAGGTGCCTGCCACCACACCCAGCTAATTATTGTATATTTAGTAGAGATGGGGTTTCACCATGTTGGCCAGGCTGGTCTGGAGCTCCTGACCTCAGGTAATGTGCCTGAATTGGCCTCCCAAAGTGCTGAGATAACAGGCGTGAGCCACTGCACCCGGCCATGTCATTTTTCTTTTATCTTGGTATATAATATATTTTTACAATATAATACATTTCAGTTTTTATGTAGTGTAACCTGTCCTTCTTTTTCCTCATAGTTAGCACCTTTGATGTTAAAATTGTAGCCCAAGAGTATAAAAATAATCTATTTCTTTGTGTTGCTTTTGTGGTTTTATGTTTTATGTGGCTTTACAAGTTATAGGACTTTAATTTTTTCACAAATGGTTATCTACTTATCCAGTAGTATTCTTGTTTATTCCTGAGCAGAATATATATTTTGTTTTTATTGTGACTGGGATCTTTTTTCCACATCATCTTCTGAAACTAGTTATTGCTGTTTTAATGGAAAACAGTTGATTGTTATATTTATCTTATATGACTTAATTTCTCATATTTTTTTTTATTTGCTTGGAGTTTTGGAAAATAATAGTTGTCTCTAAATAGTAATCATTTGGAAGAGTTTTCTAATATCTGTACCACATTTCTATTTTCTTGTTTTCTTTCATTGGGTAGAACTTCCAAAGCCATATAAACTAATAGCAGTGAGGGTAGTTTCCTTATCTTGTTCTGTCATTAATGAAACTGCCTCTAATATATCAGTTAAGTTTAGTGTTTGTTATTCATTTCAATAGACCATGTGGTAGATGTACCCTTTTGTTACTAGAATAGTAACTGTTTTTATCACGATCAAATGTTGAATTTCCATCAAAAAACACTTTAGCATCTAGTGAGATAAACAAGGGGTTTTTCTTTTTTAATCTCTTAGTATTAGTGATAGATTTAATAATGGTACCATCCTCACATTTCTAGAATGAACTTTTTTTTGGTCATGATGTACTATTCCATTAATTTGGTAATGTGTTGTTTGGAATTTTGCATGTATATTTATTTATACAGTTGGTTGGTATTATTATTTATGTGTATGGTGATTTTTGTTTGTTTTGACTTTTGGGTTCTTTTTAGGCAGGGTCTTCCTCTGTCACCCAGGCTGGAGTGCAGTGGCATGATCATAGCTCACTGCAGCCTTGAAGTCCTGGACTCAGGTATCTTCCCACCTCAGTCTCTTGGTGAGTTGGGACTATAGGTGCATACCACTGTCCCCATCTACTTAAAAAAAATTTTTTTTTTTTTTGTAGAGGTAGGGTCTCACTTTGCTCCCCAGGCTGGTCTCGAACTTCTGGGCTCAAGCGACCCTTCCACCTCAGACTCCCAAGGTGTTGGGATCACAGGTGTGAGCTGTGATGCCTGGCCCATGTGTAGTTTGTGACACGTTTTACTGTCAATGTTATGAAAATGAGAAATTTTGCATCTTTTCTAGCATAGAAATGATCTATTCCTTGAAGGTATGATAGAAATCATCTTTAAGATTATATGGATTCAGTGCTGTTTGAGGGGAATCATTATTGGACAACTGTTTTCTGCCTCAGTTATTCAGGTTTTTTTTTTTTTTTTTAAAGGTGGAGTTTCGCTCCTGTTGCCCAGGCTGGAGTGCAATGGTATGATCTCAGCTCACTGTAACCTCCGCCTCCCAGGTTCAAGCGATTCTCCTGCCTCAGCCTCCCAAGTAACTGGGATTACAGGCATGCCACCATGCCCGGCTAATTTTGTATTTTTATAGACAGGCTTTCACCATGTTGGCCAGACTGGTCTCGAACTCTTGACCTCAGGCGATTCACCCGCCTTGGCCTCCCAAAGTGCTGGGATTACAGGCATGAGCCACCATGTCCAGCCCCTAGGGAGAATTTCTTAAGCTGATACTCTTTTCTTTTTTTTTTAGAGAGTCTCACTCTGTCACCCAGGCTGGAATGCAGTGGCCCTATTATAGCTCACTGCAGCATTGCTTCTCAGCCTTTTGGCTAAGATCAAGTGTATAGCTCACTGTAGCACTGAACTCCTGGGTTCAAGCAGATCTTCCCATCTCAGCCTCCAGAGTAGCTGGGACTACAGGCATGCACCACTATGCCCAGGTAACTTTTAAATTTTTTTGTAGAGACAGAGTGTCGCTGTGTTGCCCAAGTTGGTCTTGAACTCTTGGCCTCAAGCAGTCCTCCTGCCTTGGCCTCCCAAAGTGCTTGGGTTATAGGTGCGAGCCCCCATACCTAGCCCTTAAACTGATACTCTGTAAGGATCTTCTAATTCACTATTAGGTTTACTGCATTGTACAGCCTGCTGGTTACCGTCTTCATTATCTTCATTGGGTGTTTTACTTTGGCAATTACATTTTTCACCTCTAAGAAAGTTATTTTCTTATTGCTCCTTTTTATGATAGCCTATTCTTGTTTTATCAGCAAGGCAGTATCTTTTGTTTTCTCCTGTTTCTGACAACAGCCCTGTCTGAGCACAGAGACTAGTCCTCTCCTTTTGAATTGCTAAGTATGTTTGTGTCCAGTTATTGTTCTTCTGTTTGCTTATATTTTTGGAAGGATGTTTGCATTTGTTCTGTAGCTGAGATGGGTTCTTTCAAAAATTGTGTTGGCTTTTTTTACATTTTTCGCTCCAGAAGAGTCTCTCTTTGATAGCCCAAAGCCCACTGGGTGCAACAGAACCCACCAGTCAACCTACTGCATCTGCCAGCACAGCACTCTGCTCCACATACAGTGTGTGAATTGTGCTACAGGCCCAAGGCTGCTCCCTACCATCTCTAGTGACACCACAGAGACTATAGGAGACTCAAATTTGTCCTCCTACTTCTACCTCCAGCTC
Source organism: Symphalangus syndactylus (assembly GCF_028878055.3). Classification (NCBI taxonomy): domain Eukaryota; kingdom Metazoa; phylum Chordata; class Mammalia; order Primates; family Hylobatidae; genus Symphalangus; species Symphalangus syndactylus. The sequence continues at coordinate 25,247,168 of NC_072436.2, forward strand.
TTAGTCAGGGGCCATGTGTGATGCTGGTATGTGTGGGCTTGGGGGGTCAGAAGGAGGGAAATCCCGAAAACACCTCCGAGTTAATTAAATGTTTTTTTGGTCCACTCTGCTCTATATGTGTTGTTCCTGCTGAAGCCTTTCAAAGGGCAAAGACCCTTCTTTGGAATCTAATAGTGCTATTTAGCCAAATTGGACTTCTTACTGTTGTTTAATCTTCTTTCTCCTTCGGTACTGTTGTCTCTACCTGAAGTACAGTCTTCTTAATCTCCATTTCCATCTGTGAGAATTCTACTCATCAATTACTTCCTAGCTTAATGCCACTTTCTTTCAGAAACTCCCTGAGATTCCTTCCACCATCAGTAATTGTCCCTTCATCACATGTTCTGCCTTACATTCCAGCTTTGTATATCCTTGTCACCCTCTTCCTTTTTGCATTGTGAGCTCTTTGAGTTCAGGAACTGTCTTGTTCACCTTTAGATGGAGGGTGTTGGAATGATGAGGTTAGAAGAAGCCAGGTTTGAGTCCCTTCAACATTTACTCACCATGAAACCTTGCACAAGTAAGTTACTTAACCTCTGAGTGGATTTTCTCCTCTGGAAAATGGGCGTTACAACAGTACCTACCTCATGAAGCTGTTTTGAAGATTAAATGAGGTAACATACCACAGTAAAGGTTGAAATAAATGTTAATTCCTTTTTCTATACCCTTACGGTACCCTGTCCATATAGCGCCTCATCCACACAGGCCTTCAGTTAATGGCGATTGAATGAAAAATACAGATCCAAAGTGCTTCTGTACACAAAACTCACTTTTGCATTGTTGAGTCAATGGCAGATCCAGAAAAGAATCTGGGGCTGGGCATGGTGGCTCACACCTGTAATTCCAGCACTTTGGGAGGGCAGGAGTTCGAGACCAGCCTGGCCAACATGGTGAAACCCCGTCTCTACTAAAAATACAAAAATTAGCTTGTCGTGGTGGCGGGCGCCTGTGATCCCAGCCACTCAGGAAGCTGAGGCAGGAGAATCACTTGAACTCGGCTGGGGTGGGGAAGAGGGCGGAGGTGGCAGTGAGCCGGGAGGTTGCAATGAGCTGAGATCGCGCCACTGCACTCCAGCCTGCGTGGCAGAGTGAGACTCTGTCTCAAAAAAAAAAAAAAAAAAAGAATCCGGGGCTGCCGAACATCCCACACTTGTGCCCACTTGCACATGCCGAGTAAGTGAAACGTTTTAATTATGTTTCATAAAGTCTCTAGAATTAAGTAGGGTTTTGTTTTAACAAACAAATTGTACTCCTTATATGAAAGATAAAATTCTATTTCGTGGTTGATTGGTTGGATTTTCAAATAAGCAGTTGCTTTCTGGTTTGCCTTGACATTTTATAGACAAATAACTACAGATGGAAGCTCAAAAGAGAGGCAACATAGTGTTATAGTGGAAAGATTTGATTCAGAGTTAAATTTTAGATGGTTGTTGACGTTAACTGCTCCCCAGACAGACTTCACAAATCCCTCAATCAGTGATCGTGTTAATTCTATATATGGTTCTTCCTCTGCTTTTGTTATATTGAAGTGGCATGTCATCTCCCTTTAGAGAGTCTTGTTTAACAGGTAGGAAAATCTCATCCCTGATTATGAAATTTTGACTAAGCTGGGGATCTGATTCTACCTTTTTGGTGGAAGGAAACTTTTGTAATTCCTTCTTTCATTATTATTAAACCTGTTTGGGGAGGTAGGGGTGTGTGTGAAGGGGTGTACCCCATGGATTAAATATGCTTTCTAGGAAATTTTCTTCTTTTTTTCATCGCCCTCTAGGCCTGCACTGCCCAAAGTCTTGGAAACTTGCTGGATATGATGTACCGGGAGCCAGCACGATGGTCCTACACATTCCAGACATTTTCCTTTTTGAGCCGCCTGAAAGTACAGCTGGAGCCCTTCCCTGAGAAACTCTTACAGGCCAGGAAGCCAGTACAGATCTTTGAGAGGTCTGTGTACAGTGACAGGTAAAATGCCAAGCCCTCCACCAGTCACAAGCCCCATGCCCAGTGCTGCCTGTTTGATCTTGCACAGATCCTACACTGCTATGGTCACTGATAATTATACTTCGAAAAATTGTCTTCTTTTTTAAAGACAACACTATACACATTTGTCCAGAGTTGTACTTCTACCAGATTGTCATCTATGTCAAAAAAGCAAATTGGGTTTTTCATCAACTGAATGCTTTGAATTTCTTACATTGCTACTGATTACCTTATGTTTCCTTATTCTCTGGCATGGAGCAAGCTGGTAGCCACCTAATGTAACCATCACATGCTAAAAGGCACAGAATAGACACTTAAGTAGCAGTGTATATTCTAAGAAATCAAATGATTCAGTGGTTGGTTATCCCCTTTAAGAAAAAAGCAGACGAAATTAAAATTTGTGTTCCTAAAAATGATGTAAGAGATATTTTCAGCCTTTTTTTTTTTATTCTTCAAGAAAGGATACTTAGGCAGAAATAGCACATCTGAGAAACTGGCTTCTGTCTCAGATTTAGCCCTTTTTGACCCTTTCTTCTGTGAGAGGGCTTCTTGCTGGCCAGAGTCTAGTGGACATCAGTGCCTGTGTCAGATCAGGGATGGGCATCATCCTGACCACCTGACCACCTGAGGGAGTGAGATGTGAAGTCACTTTGAATGCAAGCTAGCAGCACCCTGGGAAGTGAGCCCATCTGCTCCAGAAGAGCTAGGCCATGCAGGCTCCGGAATGCCTGGCTCTGCTGCAGAGACCAGGCTGTGACTTAAGGTTAAGCCGCCTAGAGACAAAGTCAGGATGGCTTGATCTGGACCCTGCTGGAGTTTTTCTTATCTGAAGCCTATGAATGACCAGTGTCAGTATGAAATGGTGCTTTCAAGCAAAACGATCTTTCTTAAGGCTCTTTGAATTATCAAAATGGGAAGCGGTACATTTTCATCGTCACTGCTGAAGACACTCAGTTGGTTACTCTTTTAATTCCAAATTAGACAAACTAGTTCTATTTCTTAGTACTTCCAGAAAGCCTCCTAGAAGAAAAAAAATAAGGATACATTTGTGAATGACAAGTGATTTTTCTGACTTTACCCTAAAATCATGGAAGATATGTAAAACAAACCCTATAGGCTATCCGTTCCTTGTTTACGTACCCCGAGAGAGCCTACTTTTTATAAAAGCTAAATATGTGAATTACAAATGGCTGGGCTATAGGTTTTACTTCTTTTTCAGCTGTTGGGTATGCCACCTGCCTGTTTTCCTCTGTTCTCTCCCAAGCCATGCCTCTTGGACTCAGAAGTTGAATTACATTAACCACATGGGTTGCTTGGGAACATAGACAGTCTTTATTTCTAGCCCCTTCATGAAGTAGGTGTGTGAGACCCTCAGAGGAAAATAGAGAAGTAGAAACACTTTGTTAATTAGAAGTGCATTAAGAAGCTGCATGGATCTTAACCTTTGCTTGTAAAGGAAGAGGTAAGAATTGATTACACTATGGGCATACAACATTCCAGGTGCTATCTTCAGTGAGGGCATTTTTGAGACAGAAAGGAAAACTAATCACAAGTTCTAATCCCGAGGGTAATTTAGACTTTGTTCACTCGCACAGATTTATTGGATGCCTCCTGTGTTGAAGCACCAAGGCCTGCCCTGGGGCTGTAGCAGTGAATAAGGCAGACCCAGTCCCTGCCTAACAGGGACTGAACACATGCTCACATGTGTGATATTTGTTCCAAAGGAGGAACACAGGTTATCTGGGAGAGTTGATTATAGGGAGGAAGAAATCTTAGTCTTTTCTGTTTGAGTTAAAGGAAACATTAGCATATGGTTTTAGAGCAGAGGCCCTGACTCCTAGATCCTTATGCCCTGTTCTGTCCTGCAGCCCCTGCATTCAGTCTGCAGTACTTCCCTCCCACTCAGCACCACACCCTTCTACCCCTCACCCCATCACCACCACAAGCTTTGAAGAAATAAAGGAAGTGCTCTTTCTCAAGAAAGCCAAGAACCCCTTTCATAGGGCTTATTAGCAAATCTTTAATTTCTCTTTATAAGATCCTTTTTGTTTTAAGACAGAGTCTCGCTCTGTCGCCCAGGCTGGAGTGCAGTGGTATAATCTCGGCTCAGTGCAACCTCTGCCTCCTGGGTTCAAGCAATTCTTGTGCCTCAGTCTCCTGAGTAGCTGGGATTACAGGGACACGCCATCATGCCTGGCTAATTTTTGTGTTTTTAGTAGAGACAGGGTTTCACCATGTTGGCCAGGCTGGTCTCAAACTCCCGGCCTCAGGTGATCCGCCCGCCTCAGCCTCCAAAAGTGCTGGGATTACAGGTGTGAGCCACAGTGCATGGCCACTTTACAGGATCTTAATTTCATCTTTTAGTTATCTGTGAAGAACTCAAAAACATTTTGAGTTTAAAATGTTACCCTTTTATTTGTTCTCATCAACTAGACTGGCTAAACCATTCCAGACTGGGAAAGTTTACTTTTGGAGTTTCTAAGTTAGCTTCTTCATAGCCTAACAAAAAGCAGTTATAATAATAACTAAGATATCTAGAATACTATGTGCCAGTCACTCTTCTAAGCACTTTGTGAGGATTATTACAAGACATCATCATAACGGGCTGAGAGGATTTAGGTGACTTGCCTGAGGTTACATAGCTAGTGAATGTTTCAGCCAGTATCAGACCCTGGAATGTTATTCTGGAAGGTGTTCTCTTAATGGTGACACTCACAGCCTTGCAGTCTGTACTTTCCTGAGCCATCATACACAAGGGTTCTGAATTTTATTTTCTCCGAAGTGGCCAGTTGCTGAGCATTGCCTTGAAAACTGGAGTCCCTTGTTTAGGATGCAAATTGTGTTTTGTATTAAAATGCCTGAGGTTTGAAAGCAGAATTGACCCCTGGTTTGTCTGAAGCCATGGTTTATGTTTAGCTCTGATTTCCTGTTTACCAGATGCTCTTTTGGTTGTAGAAATAAGCAGCGGGCAAAGCTGGTTTGATTTTTAGCTTTAGCTTTCTTTTATCTGAACTAGAAGCTCAGCAGCAGAGGAAGCAAGCAAGCAGGAGCTCATAATGCATTTTGCAGGAGAGTCTGCTTTCTTAGTAATACTGAAATTAGTAGGAAATGCATTTTCTGCTCCATAGAGGACACCACATAAATACTATTTCTTCTGCATGTCTCAACTAAACAAAAGGATGGCTCAGTAGCCTAGAGACTTAGAAGCTCTCAGTCCTTGTATGAAATTTAGTGGGTGGATTTATACTGGATTCACTTGTTGATTTGTTTTGGGCCTTGCTATAATAATAATAAGGAAATCTCAAAAGTTCAAGTTTACATATATTTGCTGTATGTTCTGACTGGTTTCTAGCAGAGAAAATTGTTAGGGACCAATGATACTATCTTCTGTCTCTTTTCTTCCAGTGAATCAATCCATCTGGAAAGCTGTGATTTCAGCCTCCAAAGTCTAGATCCTATTTCCCATCTTAGTATTGAGCAGGGAGGGATATATGGGTTAAGAATTCAGATTTCTTAAGGATTGATGAGGAGCTAGAAAGGTTAAGTGATTTGAACAGACATGGAACAAGTTGGTTATTGATTTTTCTGCTTCTCTCTCTCTCTCGTACCTTTCATTCCATTTCCCATTCTCCTGCCCTCCCCATTCCCATCCCACTTCCAACCAGGTATATCTTTGCAAAGAATCTTTTTGAAAATGGTTCCCTCAGTGACATCGAGTGGCATATCTATCAGGACTGGCATTCTTTTCTCCTGTGGGAGTTTGCCAGCCGGATCACATTACATGGCTTCATCTACCTCCAGGCTTCTCCCCAGGTAACACTGAACCTAAAGCCTTAGACTTTAGGGCCATATGAAACCGAAGAAGTGACATTCTCCAAGCCCCTGATTTTCTGGTTGGAGAGATTAGAGCGTAGACATTACCTGCAGCACGGAGAGCAGTGGGGGACACCCTCCTGTCCCAGCGTTGAGCACCCTGTTCCCCACTGGCTTCGTGTAGCAGAGTGCTAAAGCCATTGACTATGCATAAAAGGATCGCTGTTGATGTAGCAACAACAGAGCAAATCGAATGTCATCTTTATGATGACGCTTAGGGTTTGCAGGTGGGACGCTCTGACCTGTAGCCACTTGCGTCAGCTCCTTCACTCTGACTGGGTCATCAGAGTGTGTAGTCTCAATGGTTTCCTTAATAAGATGTGAGGAGGAAGAGAAGGAGAATTTTCTCACCTCATCATAATACTGCCCTAATTTATAGCCCTTTTTTGAACCGTGATGCCATTGGGAAGGCAGGATGGACTATAGTAGTTCCATTCTGTGACTCTCTGGCTGGTGCCATCTTACATGCAGTAGGATGATGTCATGGCAGGAGCACCAGAGTCTCTGGAGACAGAAGTGAGCTGTGGCTTCTGCTGACTGGTAGTGACCTTGGGCAGCCCCTGGAGACCTTTCCACTGGAGAGATCCTTGCCTGTAAAATCCACTGGCTCAGTCTAGATGATCTCTAAGGGCTCTTCTGGAGTGGGATTCTGAGTCAAGGTGAGTTTTTTTTTTTTTTAGAGATGTAGCGCTCTCAGCTTTTGAGACATACATCCAATATATAGTCAAATGCCAGATATACCACATACTGTTAGAAGGAAGGAAAGCTGTCTCCAAGCTAGAGGCTATGCTTTTTAGAGATGGAACTGAGACTTGTGGGCAGAAAGGAGCCGAGAACAGACTGAGCAGAACCAGAGGATGAGTGGGAGAGCTCCCATCACAGAGCCTCACACCAGCCAACGAGGAGAGGACTGGAAAGAAGGGTCTTGCCTTAAGAAGGTGGCAACCAGGAAAAAAGGCCCTTGAATGTGACTGGGACCAGATATTGGGGATCTTTGTGTTGAGAGTTTCTGGACATTTTGAGGCAAAAGCTAGATCGTAGGAGGGAATAAGAGATTCTACAGAAATAAATAAGGGTTAAAGTTGAAAATGAAACTGGGCCAGTGCGGTGGCTTATGCCTACAATCCCAGCACTTTGGGAGGCTGGCATGGGAGGATCACTTGAGGCCAGGAGTTCAAGACCAGCCTGGGCAATATAGTGTGACTCCATCTCTACAAAAATGTTTAAAAATTAGCCGAGTGTGGTTATGTGTGCCTGTGGTTTTAGCTATTGGGGAGGTGAGACAGGAGGGTCACCTAAGTCCAGGAGCTCGAGGCTACAGTGAGCTGTGATCATGCCACTATACTCCAGCCCAGGTGACAGAGTGAGAACTTGTTTCTAAAATAAAATAAAACTGAACTAAAGATTCAGTGAGGCCAGAGGGCTAATAATCTTCCATGGAAAGAACCACACTAAAGTTAGATGCATTGATTGCAAGTTGACCAGGTGGGTCATGTTTATGTGACTTCTTTCAATAGTCTTCATTGCCTGAGAGCCGAAATAGAAGAAGGGGATTATACTTTAGGGGTAGAGATTAGTGTCAGCGA